>NC_134541.1:19966994-20267494 GCF_050624435.1 Tenrec ecaudatus
TTTGGACAATAGGAAAGCCTGTGGCCTCTACAGAGATGCCTGGAATATTTGAAAATTGACAGCTAGCCGCATCAGTCTATGGGATGAGAAATGGAAGTGGAGAAGCCATGGTCCTAAGGCATGGTTGTTTGGGTGGAATGATTCAAGTCGCTGTGCTGGCCACCTGGCTGCAGGTACTAAACCCTGCAGGGATGCTTCCGCCATAGCAAATCACGACAACCATTTGGTCCAACCTCACACTCTAGGATTAATCAGCTTTCATTCTTTCACTTGTTAAAAGTTAATGCAATACCTTCCCTGTGCCCAGCATTATGCCCCGTCCTGGAGACAGAGCCAAAAGCCAACCATCATGGCCTGGGCTTTCTGGGAGTTTACATGCTTATGTTCAAATGGTGCAATTATATAACGAATACATGAATACAGTAATTACCGTGTATGATAAATGCCACGAAAAGAACGGAAACCCTATGGGACTAATCCATGCACTACAATGATCCATTGCACTCTCTGGCACCTCTCCCCACAGGACTGTTTGAAGACACAGTCTTTAAACTTGGTACCATGCTCTGTGCTGGGCACTGGGGGAGTTCCAGGTGAACAGCAATGAGGTAACCGACAGAATATGCAAATGCCATGGCAAAGAAGGGATTTTTAATTGGTGCAGACTTGGAGTTCTTGGTCACAGATTGCCAGAGAGTGAAACGAAGAAGTGTCTGGATGGGACACAGGATTCCATAATAACGTTCCTAATTTTATATTCAGCGAACCCCAAATAATTTTTAATCATTTTATTTGGGGCCCATACAACTCTTATCACAATCCATACATATATCCATTGTGTCAAACACATTTGTACATTTGTTGCCATCATCATTCTCCAAACATTTGCTTTCTACTTGAGCCCTTGGTATAAGCTTCTCATTTTTCCCCTCCCTCCCCACTCCCCCCTTCCCCATGACCCCTTGAGAATTTATAGATCATTATTATTTTGTCATATCTTATACCATCTGATGTCTTCTCTCACCTACTTCTCCGCAGTCCGTCCCCCAGGGAGGAGGTTATATGTAGACTTTGTAATCAGTTCCCCCTTTCTCCCTCACCTTCCCTCCACCCTCCCGGTATTGACACTCTCACTATTTCCAGTTCCTGTCTGTGCCAGTGTACACCCTCCGGTCCAGCTGGATATGTAAGGTAGAATTGGGATCATGATAGTTGGGAACGGGGGAAGCATTCAAGAACTAGAGGAAAATTGTATATTTCATAGTTGCTACATGGCACCCTGACTGGCTCGTCTCCTCCCCGCAGCCCTTCTGCAAGGGGATGTCCAATTTCCCACAGATGGGCCCTGGGTCCCCACTCTGCACTCCCCCTCATTCACAATGCTATGATTTTATTTTAATTTTTTGGTCTGTAATGCCTGATACCTGATCCCTTTGATGCCTTGTGATCTCACAGGCTGGTGTGCTTCTTCCATGTGAGCTTTGTTGTTTCTCAGTTAGATGGCCCCTTGTTTATCTTCCAGCATATAGGACCCCAGATTCTATATCTTTTGACAGCTGGGCACCATCAGCTTCATTTACTGCATTTGCTTATGCACCTGCTTTGTCTTCAGTGATCGTGTCAGGGTAGGCTGGTGTGCTTCTTCCATCTGGGCTTTGTTGTTTCTTAGCTAGATGGCTGCCTGTTTATCTTCAAGCCTTTAAAACCCATGGACAAGGGAACAACAAGTGATCCAAAATCAGTGGCAAGGAGGGTGTAAGAGGTCTGGCAGTGCTGGATGAAGGGCAATGTAACCGAGAGGAATTACTAAAACCCAAATGAAGGCTGAATATGATAGTGGGAAAGTACAAAGAAATAGATGGAAGAACTAGGAGGCAAAGGGTAGTCCTAGAAATTTAAATACAGGCATATACAGATGTAAATATATTTATATACAATGAGGGGGAAATAGATCTATGTACATATATTTATAGGTTTACTATTGAGAAAACAGATGCGGGTGCTCCAGTGGTGCAGTTGTTAGCATGCGGTACGTATAAGAAAACAGATGGACAGTGAGCCCCTGCTCAAGTACTCCCTCGACACAAGAACACTTTGTTCTAACAATTTGGCAGTCTGAGATGCTCACCTTCCTGGCACAATCGCTGAAGACAATGGGTACACAAGCAAATGTGGTAAAGAAAGCTGATGGTGCCCAGCTATCAAAAGATATAGCATCTGAAGTCTTAAAGGCCTGAGGACACACGAGTGGCCATCTAGCTGAGAAACAACAAAACCCACATGGAAGAAGCACACCAGCCTGTCCCAACTTGATTGCTGAGGACAAAGTGAGTGCATAAGCAAAAGTGGTGAAGAAAGCTGATGGTGCCTGGCTATCAAAAGATATAGTGTCTGAGGTCTTAGAACACCAAATTATTTGATTGTCATGTTTTCTCTCTCACTATAATTTTCTCTGTGACATGCTATCCACTGTAGAGAAGTTTTTGGTAGTTATTCTCTTAAGCACCAGCCCTCCTATTTCCAACTTCCTTCAAGCCCCTGCATGGTATCATCTAGACAGCTGGTGGCATACAGTCACACTCTGAGCACTCAGGACACTCTTCCCTGGTTGGTACCAACATCCCTAGTTAATGGTAAGGACAGGACTCTAAAGAAAATCATTCATTCTTCAAAAATCCACCTAGCAGCAGAAGAGAAGAATGGCCTATCTTAGAGACAGAGATATACAGAAGGAGAAGTGGTTTAGAATAAAGGAGATGCAAATGGATCCAGACATGTTGGGCTGAGGCTACTGGTGGGGCTCTCAAGGGAGACAGAGTCCTCTGAGAACTTGGGCATGCAGAGGTAGAGAGGTGTGGGTGGGAATGGATGACAGGAATCTTCCTCAGAGAGATGGCAGGGGAGTGGGGCATGGGGGCAGGGCACTGGGAGCAAATGATATTTTAACCCTGGACCAAGAGTTGAAGGAGATCGGAAAGCTAAGAGCTGAGGTCCCAGAATTAACAATGCTTAAAGATTCAGAGGATGAGAAGAGCTGGCAAAACTGACCGTGAGAGAAGAGGATAACTGGAAGAGCCAAAGGGAGGAGGCCATTGTGTACGGAGGCATGGGCTTGCTGCAGGTAACACAGAGGCACAGAGGGGGAGGACATGGACAACGGAAACCAGCTAGCTGGGGGCCTTGAAGAGGAGCGCTCCACTTAGAACACTGAGCCCTGAAACAGGCGAAGCATAAGAATGGCCTCTTGCTGGGTCAGGGAGTCTTGGGCACATGTCTGAGTAAATGGACAAGCCTATGCAGAAAGAATCTACTGACGATATTGGAGGTGGAGGAGACTCTGGATGAGAAGATCTGGAGGCAGTGTTTAAGGGCAGGGCCAGTCTAGGGAGGAATCAGTATCTGTGATGTGATTTCCAAGGGATTTGTGGGCACTTGGAAGTTTGAGAAACCCTGACTGAATCCAACTCTTAGTTCGGTCATCCATACAGTCTGGAAGTTCACACCCTCCTTGATCCAACTGGTTTCTCCAAAAGCCTCTCCCACCCCATGTTGCTGAAATTAAATGCTTCTAATGCACTCTGGCTGAATGATTTTTTTTCAACTAAAGCCCTGTATAGTCAGTGTGGTAGTTATATAACCAGTTATCAATTTGAGAGGTTTAAGAGTGAAGGGGTAGAGTCTAGCCTGTCAATCAGGTCAAAGCCGATGAGGCCTCTGTATGGCCATCTCCTGAGGATTCTGGGAACTCCTGTATTCCTCCTTGAAGGCAGGAGACACACACTCTCTCTCTGATCACTCCGTGGGAGACATTGGAGCTGACAAGACACATGGAGCTACTGTAGCGTCCTGAGCTAGAGGAGCCAGTTGGAGACTTCTGCCAGTGCTGAGATGCTTACAATGCCACTGGATCTACAAGAGTTACCACCCACTGGTCTGTGATCGTCCTACATTTAGCATCATTGCAGGTGTTTCATGAGTCTGAAGAGGTGTTTATACATTGGTACCGGACATATGGGCTAATACCAGACTTATGGACTTGATCTGGTCTGGTCTAGGATATTTTCTCAATATTCAGTTGCTCTTATATATAAAGCTCTTCCTTGTACACATATGTGTCTCCCTAGATTTGTTTCTCTAGTCTACCCAGACTAACACCGTCATTGAAAATATTTATGTATGAACTTTAGTGCAACTCCTGGGCAAGGTTCTGGGGATGAGAGGTAGTGTAACAGACCCAAACCCCGGACTCCATGGACCAGACCGTTTGTTTCAAGGAGGTAGAAAATAAGCCAGGTATACAAGGAAAGTAAGTAGTATATTATATCATGATATGAGCTAAGGAGAGAAAAAGTACCCCTGGTGTGTCAATTTGTTGCATGGTGGTAGCTTGTGTGTTGCTGTAATGCTGGAAGCTGTGTCACCAGCAGAGCTTCAGATACCAGTAGGTTACCCAAGGTCAATGGATTTCAGTGGAACTTCCAGACTATGAACAGACTGCGAAGAATGAATACACTGTCGACTTCTGTGGCACTAGTCACTGAATCCTATGAATAGCCGGAGGATGTTACCAATATAGTTCCAGAAGACGAGCCCCTCAGGCCGCAAGGCACTCAAACAAGGCTGGGATGAGCTGCCTCCTAAAGATGGAGCCAGCCTTAGTGCGATGGATGGAGGAAAGCGTTGGGGACCTTCATTTGCTGATGGGGCATGACTCGCAATGAGAAGAAACAGTTACAAACACCCACGAATAATCAGAATGTGGAGCGTATGAAGTGTGAATCTGCCAAAAGCACAGTCTTCAGAAATGAAATAGAAAGCATAAAGATTGATATCCTAGGCCTTAGTTCATTACAATGGATGTGGGGCCCATTTTGAATCAGACAATCATATGCTAGGAATGGCAGAAGAATGGCGTCACATTTATCATGAAAAAAACCCACACCACTTTGACATCAATCTTGAAGTGCAATACCATCTGTGCAAGGACAACAGCCATACACCTACTGAGCAGCCTGGTTAAAACAACTACTCGAGCTTGTCTACAAACCAGGAAAGCTAATGGGGAGCAAAGTTTAGCATTATACCCACTTTTTCAATCTGATGCATTGATAAGTATTGGTGATTGGAATGAGAAAGCTGGAACCAAACTGGAAGGAACTCAAAACCAGGCAAACTCACTACCATCGAGTCAATTCTGACCCACAGCAGCCCTGTAGGACAGAGGAGAACTGTCCCTGTGAGTTTCCAAGACTGTAGCTTTTTGTGAGAGTAGAAAGCCTCCTCCTTCTCCCTGCCATGGAGCATCTGGCACTTTCAAACTGCTGCCCTTGCAGTTACAGTCCAACGCGTACCCCCTATGCCACCGGAGCGCAACAGAGGAAAATATGGCGCTGGTAACGGAAATGAAACTGGAGATCTCATCCTAGAATAGTATAAGACCAGTGACTTCTGCATTGCAAATACCCCTTCACAACAACACAAATGGCAACTCTACATGTGGACTTTACCAGACACAACACACAGACATCAAAATCACTGAAACTGTGGAAAGAGATGATGGAGAGGCCCAATATCATCATTGACAACAAGGCCAGAGGCTGAACAGATCATCAATTGCTCCTATGTAAGTTCAGGCTGAAGTTGAAGAAATGTAAAACAGGTGCACTAGAGCCAATAAGACCTTGAGTATATCCTGCCTGCATTCTAAGAACAGATTGGATGCGCTGCACACGAATGACAGGAATGCTGAGTGGTTCTGGAATGACATCAAGAACATCACACACAAAGAAACAACAGATTCTTTTTAAAAGACCAAAAAGAAAAAACAAAAAGTGCATGTTAGCAGAGACTCTGAACATTGCTCTGAAATGTAGGTTAGCTAACCCAAGTGAAAGACCTGATGAAGAGAAAGAGCTAAACAGGAAAAATTCAAAGGGCAGCTAGGGAATACAAGGTAAATGATTACAATGAGATATGCAAAGACCTAGATTTAGAAAGCCAAAAAAGAAGACCACAGCTCAGCATATCTCGAGCTGAAAGAACTGAAGGGGAAAAAGTCAGCCTGGCTTTAGGTTGGAGTAGTCTATGGATAAAATATTTAACAATTCAGGAAGCATTAAAATAAGATGGCAGGAATACAGAGTCATTGAGGCAGCCTCTGATCAAGAACCAGTGGTACTGAGGCACAAGTACAAGCTGCACTGCAAGCACTGGCCCAAAAGAAGGCTCCAGTAATCGACAGAATACCAACTGCAATGTTCCAACAAGCAGATGCAGCACTGGAAGCCTCAGGAGTGTATGCCATGAAGTTTGAAGACAGCATGGCCAACCAACTTGAAGAGATCCATATCTGCTCTGATTCCAAAGGCAGGCAACCTAACACGAAGAAGAAATGATTAAACATTACCATTAATATCACATGCCAGTAAAATGTTGTTGAAAATAAATTTTAAATAGCTGCCACAGGACACCAACAATGAACTGCCAGAAATGCAACCTGGATTCAGCAGGGGATGTGAAAGAAGGGATCCCATCCTTGCTGATGTCGTCCGGACCTTGGCTGAAACCAGCTAATACAAGAACTATGTTACTTGTATTTTACTGAATATGCAATAGTGTTCAACTGTGCGGATCATAACAAACGATGGATAGCCTTGAACAAAATGGGAATTTCAGAACACGGAGATGTGTCTGTGCAGAACTTGGACATAAGTCAAAAAGCAGTTGTTCTGACAGAACAAGGGAAGCGTGCATTGCTGTACATCCAAAAGCTATACACTCGGGATGTATCCTTTCACCACACTTATTCAGTGTGTATGCTGACCCAGTGATCTGAGGAGCTGGACTAGATGAAGAAGACTATGAGATTCAGACGACACATTTTGCTTGCTGGAAGCCAAGAAGACTTGAAGCAGCTGCCGACGAAGACAAAAAACTGTAGCTTCATTGTAGGTAAATAAAACAAAAAATCTTCACAACTGGTCCAATAGACAACATCAGGATAAACAGAAAAGATTGAAGTTGTCAAATATTTCATTTTACTTAGATCCACAATTAATAGTCATGGATGCAGCCATCAGGGAATCCAATAGTACATTGCACTGGGCAGATCTGCCACACAGGACCCCTTTAAAGTGTTAAAAAGCAAAGCTGCCACTTTGAAGCCTAAGGTGCCCCTGAACCCAGCCATGGTATTTTCAATCCTGTCACGTGCATATGAAAGCTGGATAATGAATAAGGAAGACAGGAGACGATTTTGATGCTTTGAATGATGGAGTTAGTGAGGAATACTGAAAGTGACATGGACTAAAAATCTCCTCTGAAAAAAGTTCAGCGTTAACGATCCTTACCAGTGAGGATTGTGAAACGTCATCTCAAGTGCTTTGGACATCTTTTCGGGAGAGACCAGTCCCTGGAGAAGGACATCATTCTTGGTAAAGGAGAATGTCAGTGAAAAAGAGGTAGACCCTCCGCACGATGGAATTGACGTGGTGGTTGCAACAATTGTCTCAATGTAACAATGGTGAGGATGGTACAGGACTAGGCATGTTTTATTCTGCTGTGAATAAGATTGCTATGGGTCAGACTAACTAGATGGCAACCAGTAAAAAAAAAGGAAAAGAAACAAAAACAAATGAATCTGAGAAAGGGGTATAAGGTGTCAGTGAGGGAAAAACCAAACAATTTCAAGGGGGTACCTCCCCCCCAAAAAAACCCACCAGAATTGTGCTGGGCAGACCAGAGCTTTCACAGTATGCATCTTCACCACCATCCCCTCCCAGGCAAGTATCTAGCAACTCGCTCCAGTTAGTGCACCCAGTGGCGTTGCCTGGGAAGTTTCTCTCTGGTCACAGTGAATTTTTCATAAGAGCAGTTTTGCTCAAACCTTATTTTTTGTGATGGCTGATTTAAGAGAACAGTATGAGACTGAAATTGTGTTTCCTGCTCAGGAAAAATGCTTCAGAAACTGTTATGATGTTGAACACAGCTTACCAGGACAGCACAATGGGAAAAACTCAAGTGTCTGAGTGGTTTCCTCGTTTCCAAAAAGGTGAAATGTCAATTGATGGCAAACCTCATTCTGGATGTCCGTCAACTGGTCCCAAAGGGACGAAAATGTCCACTCGCGGTGCATTTGGAGTTCAGTCCACTAGGTCAGGCTGTTAATCAAGCTTCCTATTTAGAGGTTCTGAGAAGATTGAGTAACAGTGTGCAACAAAAAGTCCTGATTTGTGGCAGTCGGAGGACTGGTTTTGCCAACACGACAATGTACCTGCTCATGTAGCCATCTCAGTGCAAGCACCAGTTTTTGGCAAAAAGCAGCATAGCTCTCTTGCCCCGCACACCTTACTCACTTGACCTCTCCCTCTGTGACTTCTTTTTGTTTTGGTGAATGAAGAGGGACATGAAAAGACAGTGATTTGACGACACAGAGAGGTAAAGAAAAAAACAAAGGTGGTGCTGTCAGCCATCCAAACAGACGAGTTTGAAAAATGTTTCCAAGAATGCAATCACAGATTTGACAAATATATGAAGTATAATGGAGAGGACTTTGAAGGTGATAAGATTGTTTTGTAAAAAAAAAATTAAATCCATAGCTTTGAAAAGCATTTTCATTTGGGGGGTATACCCCCTCGTATGTCTCTGTTTTCTCCAAAACAAAGAGTCTGTCAAGAATTATTCCCATTACAAGGTCCCACATGCAAGATCAGGGTTTCTGTAAAGAACAAGATAAACTCAGAACTGGTGGACTTTGAGTTGATTCCAATTCACAGAATCCCTTTAGGACAGAATAGAGCTGCCCCATAGCATTTTCTAGGCTGTGGTCTTTAGGACAGCAGACTGCTGTATCTTTCTCCCGCAGAGTGACTCATTGGCTCGAACCACTGACCTTTCAATTAACAGCCAAGCACTGTGGGACCAGGGCTCATGAAGAGCCAGAAAATAAAGATGTTTTACTCTTCAAGGTAAGATGTAACAGCTCTCACTCTGCTGCTGTAACATGAACGCCGTCAGAGGCACCATGTAAACAACTAAGGGTGGTTCTCTTCCAATAAAACCTTTTTTTTTAAAAATAAAATAAAATCAGCTGACAGACCCAACTTGTCTTTTAGACCATAGTTTTCCTACCTTCTCAACAACTGAGAATGAGGAGAGTACGGGTCTCAAGATGAATCCTGATATACTGAGCAACTGCTACCTGCTGAGTCTTGTGCTTGGTATGGGGGAACACCTTGTGTCTGCGCACACCTTGTACCTGCCTCTACCTGGTTGGTTCATGCCCATACATAGAAAGGAGGTGGAAGTTGATAGGATTTCCATTTGGCACCCACTATGTGGAGTCCCTGGGTGGTACACATGGTTCATGAGTGTGACTGTGTTGAAATTTGTTAAAGCTCAGCTGTGTCAAAATCTGGCCGTTCAAGTGACCTAGAACACCTTGGGGGGAAAGGGCTTCTGGTGTACAGCTTCTGAAAATCAGCCCCTGAAAACCCTATTCCTGATGTGACACGCAAGAGAGAGTCTTCTTGAATTGGAATCAACTCCATGGCACCTGTTAGTGGTAGTACCTAGCAGGGTCACTGAACACAACAAAGCCATCTGTACACTATTGTGTTGATCTTAGTTGGATGGGTCTGAGGCTTGAGGTCTTGTCTATATCCCTCAGTAAGGAGTGGGCAGGGCTCAGCTTTGAACTCGAGGTCATCTGATCCTGAAGACTTCCTTCTCAACAAGCCCTATCCTCCAGAGGAAGGAAGGGTCCTTCCTACGCTCTGTGCCTGGGTAACCCGCAGCCAGGCTGTAAAAGGTCCAGGACTCAAAGTCAAGTCTATCTACTTGGAGAACTTGAGCTTGGGGTAAAGACATTGATGCTTTGCTTGGGGCCACTATCTTGGAACCCCCTGGTGCAATGTGGTCTCAACTGTCCTGGGTCTTGGCCATGAGGTGTGCCCTCTCCTGATCATACAGGTGGTGATATGTATAGGTAACATGCTATGATAAGTCAGTTTTCGCTAATAGGGATGCCCAGAAGAATGCTAAATATCAGGATGAATAATGGCCTAGCAAAGGTGGAATTACAGGTAGAAGGATGTAGGGATATGGGGACATGGGGGAGTTCGAGATGGGGTCCCTCATTCTCTGTCCCATCCAGAAAGCAGTGGAATGATGTGGAGGTTGGTGTCAGACCTAGATCACAACTCTGTCCAGCTGTTCTGACCTTGAACAACCTCAGACCCTCAGCAGCCCTTCTCAGCGTTGTCGTAAGAGGGAAGGAGAGTGTTTCAGTGGAGTAACAGTTAAGTGCCCAGCTCCTAGCTAGGAGCGTTGGTGGTTCCAATCCACCCCATGACTCGGTGGGAGAGACTTGGCAATCTGGTCCTACAAAGGGCCAAATTCCAGAAACACCTGTGAGGCCATTCTGTTCCCTCCCACGGAGTCACTGTGAGTCAGAACTGACCTAGCAGCAGCAGCAGCAATCTGCAGAGTGACCAGCCCGCTGCAGGTGTTCTCGAAATAGCAGCTCTTACTCCTCACACACTGAGCAGAAAGAACTGCTGCTCTGGAATGGTTTTCCCTGTCCTCTTGTAAAACACCACCCAGCGTCTTCGGTGCCTGCTTCTGAAAAGGATATTAAGAGACAGCGTGTGTTCACAGGTTAATTTACCTCAAGGCGTGTGATGGGTACTGTAATTGCGTAGAAAGGAGACGATTTCATGTAGTGGTTCCTACAAAAGTCCTCAGATGTTTACCAACCACTCTGGCCAACAGAGAATACTTAACTGCTTCACTGAACTTTGGACACACGCCTTATCCCAATGTCACAGAGGGGGGAAACATGCACTGCAGCTGGTCTCTCTCCATACACGCTATAGGACTCCGGGGCTTTGTCTGTCTGTCCTGTCCCCATCCCCATCCCCACCACCTCCCCCTTTTCCAGTGCATCTAAATCCTACACCATTCTTCAAGACGTAGCTCACGCTTCCTCCAAGAAGCCTTCCTTGATGCAAGGTGGCTGCCTTTCCCCCACCCTCATGGCATTCCCTTGGCCTGTGCACCGGAGCAAGTAGCTGTCCAGGGTGTTTCTTGTTTGGTGTAGTTGTTCCCCTTGGTGCTGGTGAGCTGGCCTAGTCAGTGTGGAAGGAATAAACCCACACGGAGAAATGGCAAGACCCTGACGTAGCAGCGAAACGGAGGTGCTCCGAGCTTACAAAGAAGACTAGCGTGAGACTTTTCCCAAACCCCGGAGCCTCTGCCTCCTTGGAGCTGGAGCTTCCAGGCAATGCTTCTTGCTCTTTTCCACTCTCTACATGACCTTAAATGAGGCACTTGTTCTGAGCCTCGATTTCCTGGTTTGTTTTAGGAGAGGGAAAAGCGCACACTTCAATGAAATGCATTTGCAAAATGTCTCATGCCTAGTCCACCCTCAACCATGGTAAACGACTGTCTCCTTCCCTCATCCGCCTATATCTTTTCACGTCATCGTCAGGGCTTGCCAATCAGGTATCCTCATTCCAATGCCTTTAAACACCAAACAATGATTGTATTAAGAGGCATTCAAGACACATTTTATATAATTCATCACCTGCTTTGTCTAAAAACAAAGAAAGAATTGGAGTGGAAGAACACTATTTAAAGATGATAAAAATCAATTACCAGAAGCTGACGGTGAACAGGTTGACAGGTGAAAATCTATGACATTTTCATGAAAGTAATACAATAATAGAGTCCCTAGGAAGTGCAAAAGAGGAACCCTGGGGGTGTCGTGGTTATATTGGGCTGCTAGAGCCTCCAGATCAGAAATTCAAAACCACCAGCCGCTCCTAGGAAGAAAAAAAAGGCTTTCTCCTCTCATAAGAAGTTACAGTCTTGGAACCCCACGTTCAGTTCTACCCTGTCCTAAGGGTTACTCTGAGTCGGAATCTACTGGATGGCTTTGAAGAAATACAAAAGATTCATGTGTTCCTCTACTAATCAAAAGATTGAGGGTTCAAGTCCACTCAGGGGTGCGTCAAAAGAAAGCTCTGACCATCGACTCTCCCCCTAAAAAAAATCAGTCACTGAAAATCCTATACTTCTGCAGGACGGTTCTACTCCGATGCACAAAGGGCCACCATGAATCAAAGTCATGCGACTACAGCTGGTTTGTCCGCCAAGGGCAGGGATTTTGTGAGAATCCTAATTCCTGGGTCTTGCCACCAGCTCTGCTCAGTCCTTTGGAAAGTGTGCCCTGGGATCTGTATTTTCAGCGAGCATCTCGGTCCTTCATGTGCATGTTGGCTTTGAGAGCAGCCTCCCTCCTGATAGCCTCACACCCTCATGCTCCCACTGTCCCTTTCTGGGTATCCAGCTTCCTTTTGGTGAGAGATGGTGAATGTAAGGTTTCCAGCTGGCCATTCTGCAGTGACTTCCTCTCAGAAGCCCCATCCCCCTTCCATGCGTGGAAAAGCCCAATCTCCTGGAAAGGAGGCGGTACTCTGCTCCCGGCTCCCGCCCTGCATGCCCTCAGACCTGGGCTGCAGCTTTGTTCTTGTATTTGTTTTCATCCCTCGCCAGTTCACTCATTTGCTGGTGAGCTTTCTCAGGTTACGCTGTCCTTAAGGTCTTAGCATGCCTAGTCCCCTGTGTGGCGTTGATTCCCCGCAATGATGCTGATCTCCCATTGAGTTCCGTTGTTCCATTCTCTAGAAGTATCTCTTTGGGTGATAGATGGTGATGGTAAGGTTTCAAGTCGCCCCTTCTGCCCGGTTTTCTATGGGCTATTTAGGCTTCAAAGTGCTGTGCGTGTACTTGGATGTTACCATTATGAATGCTTAATAGTCATGAATGCTGCCCCAGCACTCGTTCATGAGTGTACTGAACTGTACCGATAGATTTGGTTAGAGGTTGCAGCTAAACGGATGCTTTCTTGTTTTAGTCTATTGAACTTGAGCCTAAACATATCAGTCTTCAATACTAAACAGAAAATCTATAAGTCAGAGCTCCATCACCTTAATTAGGGAAAACACAAATGAGTGTTTCCCCTGAAAAGGTGCAGAGGGATGTTTATACCTACATCTTAACGAGTCCTCCGATCAGGTATTTGTGATGCCTTGAGGCTTAGAAAGATGTTTGTGATTTTGAATGTGTCTTCTGTGGAAATGGACTGGAACTTTGTCAAGAAGGTACAAGACTGAGGGTGGGTGCTCTCAGCCAACAATGAGGGGGGCCTACTGAAACAGGGTGGGAAAGAGGGTAGCTGGAGAGATGCTGTAGCGTGCTCCCCTGCTCCTCTTCAGGAATGAAGGTCTTACTGCCCCTGGGGCAGGCTGCTGCCTCAGCCAAGGACATTGTCCTTCCCAGGGCATCTAGAAAAGCCCCCACCAGCCCCTGGGGAGCCATTGATGGGTATAGCTCAAAAGACTCAATGCCATTGCTTCCATTCTGTCATAACCCCCCTCGGTTGGATAGGGTTCAACTGCTCCAGTGGGTTTCCAAGATTTTAACTTTATGGGAATAGAAAAATCTCACTTTTCTCCCAAGGAAAAGCTTGTGGATTCAAACTGCTGACCTTGTGGTTGTCAGCCCATTGCATACAAAAGTCACCCCCACTGCGGAACTCTCCTTGCGGTTGGCTGAGGCCAGTGCTGGGCCTACGTGAAACTCAGCTTTTGCTACCTCCCCCACACTTCCCCTTCCTTCTTTCCCATTACCTTCCACCTGTATTGATCCCAGCGTCTTTCTCATGCCAATCTCTGTCTCAGAGTCTGATTCCTGGGGAACTCAGCGTAACACACCCCCACTGGGCTTTCTTCAAATTGGGGCCACTGGAGACAGCGTAGGTTTGAGTATAGAGGCGGTGCCTCCCCTGAACTTCCATGCTCCCTATCCTTCAGAGCCTTGGTACCCCGATAATAGGGGCGGTTACTTTCTCACCCACTGAGGAGGAGGACACACTGATAAGTTCTTCCTTTAGCAATCATTGACTCGCCAGCATTAGCTGCTCGCCCAGGGGGCCCTGGGATATGGGCACAGCTCCCGCAGGAAGGAGCTCTAAGAAGAGACTGCATGTTAAGACCCAGAAGAGAGAGTCAGAGCCGGAGTGCCCAGCTGCAATATCCGCTAGCGATGTGCCTCCAGGGCAGACCCTGGGTTAACTTCTGAGAGCAGCACCTCCGGCGAGCATGAAGATGACACTGGCAGCGAGGGCCCTGGCAACGATCGGGTCCCTGGGTGCGCGGACTGGAAAGTGCCTTTCTAAGTGTTTTGCTTAGTGTGTTTAATGGAAGGCAGTGCTTTAGTTAAGCCCTGCAATGCTGCTGCTGATGATAATGATTACATCTGGTTTGTGTACAGAGCTTTATCTCTTCCAAAGTGCCTTTCCACTTATTACCTAGTGGTCTTAGACTTGGAGGTATTTAGCAAGATGTCATTAGAGAGGTGACTCTGCCATGTAAGAGAGAGCCCTGGGCAGCCTGGCTCCCCAGTGAGAGCGGCGTCAATGAACTCCATCTCAATGTCAGCCTCTCATCTCTGCGATAGGCGTAATATCCCCTGTGTTGTGGATCCTCTGCGATGTACAAAATGGCTGTAACCTTAGCAGTCCCTCTGTGCTCAGCACTGAACTAGTGGGGAGGATAGGAGCATTTAGTGAGACATACATCCCCGCCCCGCCCAAGGAACTCACAGAGGTCCGCGGACATGCTTAAAATCATTATAAAACCATCTTATAAATGCACAAAAGGATGGAAAACACAAAGAAAGGGCAGCCACTGACTCTGCTTTGAGGAATGGACTCCAAGGACCTAGCACAGGGGAGATTCCAAAAGTACATGGGAAAATATGGAATTGAAAGGCAATGGAATTTCTTCATGAACTTTTGGAAGTTCATTTACCTCGGGCTATAAATGAAAGGGTCCGTGGCTTGGGCCCACCCCGAGATGCTATGGGAGAAAGACCTAAGATGACAAGCTA
This sequence comes from Tenrec ecaudatus, assembly GCF_050624435.1. NCBI lineage: Eukaryota > Metazoa > Chordata > Mammalia > Afrosoricida > Tenrecidae > Tenrec > Tenrec ecaudatus. The sequence goes on from NC_134541.1 coordinate 19,981,947, forward strand.
GACAATCCCGAGAGATAGTTCCCACTGTCACATGGGGTCACAAGGAGTCACAAAACAATGATATGGCACCTGATCACCAAGGTCCTGACTCACAGAAACAACACCTCCACCCACTTTCCTCCTCAGGAACCTTTTCCCACTTCTGGCACAGACAGACAGCTGTCGTGGCAGGCAGGTGCTTGGGAAGGGAAACGAAAAAGCAGAGGAAGCCATGGAGTAGGGAAGGAATGAGAACCAGAGGAAAGAGCCTGACTCCTGCTTCTGTTTGTTCATAGCTGGGAAGGCTGGTGGCCTTGAGGGCTCCGTGTTCTCGCCTGCACCATGGCGACAGGAGCACTCACCTCCTGGCATTGTCTCGGTTCATCAAATCCTTTAAAGTAGGTGCCGGGAGAATGGAGGTCAATCAAGGAAATGGAGATGTGCCACTCCACAAGAAAAGCGAAAAACAGTGGCAGGGACTGTCACCACCAGATGTCAACAGAAGGTAGCAAGGAGTTGGCCACAGAGAATGAGGCTGGTAGTTGGGAGTGGTGGTTCTGACCCTTTTTGTGTTTTCCCCTCAGGGAGCTTATGAGGGTCTAGGGAAACCCTGGGCGGTTCCCCACCCCCAGTCCTGAGACCCTGCCCATGGCCCCAAGTCCTGTGGGAAGCAATGATCAGCGTCAATGAGTGGTTGGGGCACAAACAAGGCTGGGCAGTGTAGCTGTCCCACAAGACAGTTGTGTCACCGGTGGGCACAAAGGGGTTGGGGTGGATTTGGGGAATACTACTGTGGCTATTTCAAAAGGACAGGAGTGAGGGGTAGGCCCATTGTGGTAGTCCTGGGAAACTAGAGCAACAAACCCATGGACACACATACGTGTATAAAAAAGAGATTTATATACAAGAGCGATTGAACATTGAGAAAACATCCCAGCCCAGTCCAGATCAGGTCCATAAGTCTGATATTTGCCCATATGTCGGATAGCAATCTATAAAGTCCTCTTCAGACTCACAAAATACATGCAATGATGCTGACTGTAGAAGATCACAGGTCAGTGGATAGAAAGTCTTTGGATCCAGTGGCATTGGAAACATCTCAGCGCTGACAGGGGTCTCTGCATCAGGGTGGGTCCGTGGGTCTTGTCAGCTGCTATGTCTCCCAGGGTGTGAGCAGAATCTCCCACCTCCAAGGAGGAAGTACCAGATTTCCCGGGATTCTCAGGAGAAGGCCCTGCCCACATAGAGGCCTCATTGGCCATGAGCTGATTGACAAGCTAGACTCCACCCCTGCACTCTTAATCCTCAAATTGACAAGAGATTATATATCTACCAGACCCATCCTTTGTGATCTGTCTGCCAAAATGAGCCTCTAAGGGAAGCATGGCTCTCAGAACGCAGGAGAGGGCTCTCCGTGCCAGACAGGCCCAGTGGGAACTTTGTCCTCTTGTTTGCAGCTGAGCTCAGAGAAGTTAGGATATGTTCAGGGAGAGCAGCATACCATAAGGAGGGGCCACCAACCCACAGCCTATGAAGAAAGGTCAGAGGGGTGGTCTAATTGGCTCAGGGTGCTGCCTGGGCAGTGTCAGGTTCCCCCAAATTATTCTGAAACCAGAACTGAGGACCACCCATCTGGGCACACTGGACAATACAGTGGCTCTGAATAAAGACGTTTGGGAGAGAGCAAGATGACTTATTCTCACTTCTCACTGTTTAATGCAGACGCTCGGTGGATGGTCTCGTCCCACGGTTTCTCCAGCTGCACATGGTGTTGGTAGTGATGACAGCACCAGAGTGTGACAGGCAAAAATCCATGCAAGAGCAGGCATTCCCTGATTCATCATTTCTTCTTTAGACCTTGAGGTTGTACGGCCTTGTGTTATTGTTAGCTACCACCGAGGCACCTCTGGCTCACGAAGACTCCATGTAGCCCAGGATGAAATATGCCCCAGGCCTGGGCCATGATCACTGTACCCATGTGCCAGTTTACCATACAGCGGTGGCTTGAAACTATGCCATCAGTGTATCAACTACCAGCTGGAAACTATGCCATCAGTGTGTCAACTACCAGCAGGGTCATCCACGGTGCACACATTTCAGCAGAGCTTCTCAGTGTAGACAGACTAGAAAGAAATGCCTGATCGTCCACCTCTAGGAATCAGCCAAGGAAAACCTCAGGGGCAACAAGTGGCCAAGTCATGAATAACAACAACTACAAAATACCCAAAGGCCCATACAAGGGATTTTTTTTTTATAATCCCCTTGTCTTTTAAATCCATTTCCCCACGAAATGTTTGATGGCCATTCGTGTTTCAACAGGGTTTAGTTTCGTACAAACCTCACTCCTTGTGGTTGTGCAGGTGCTGTGATTGGGAATAAGGCCAGGATCCATCTCCTGAGAAACGACTGTTCAGAAGCATTCTCTCCATCACTGAAACCTCCAGGAGCCCAAAACTTCTTCCTGTGAACTCGCCTTTTCTACTGAAAGGAACGCACATTGGCTCCCCCTTCTCATAGAGTGATGGAGCCGAGCGGCTCTCCAGGGCAATTGTTCATCCCAATGGCTTCAGGCCGCTGTGCAGAACATTCGAAGAGGGTGGGAATTGGTGGGTCTATTGCAGCCACCCACGTTCTCCTTAAGTGCAGGAATTGAAAGATTAGTGTGGCCAATAATACTGTTTTTACTGGTAGACTTGGCTTTTGTAAGCTGCGGAAATATGGTTTTATGACGGTCATAAACCAAATTCAAACTTGAGACTGTAGAAGGCTTGTTTTGTTTTGGAAAAACTGCTTCGCAACCCTGCCCTCTTATAGAAATGGAGAAACACTACAAGGGCCTTGTCGTATATTTTCTTTTTTCTGTCCCACATCATTTACGATCTGGGTACCCACTGGCTTTACCAGAAGACTCCTGGTAAAACAGCTAAGCTCGGATTTGGTTGCCACGGGACTCCATACTTTTCTTTGGGTTTACCTTTACTTTGTACAGCAGATGAGCATAAAAGTGTGGGATCCGGTTCCAGAGGGTCCGCGACCGATACACAGCATAAACAGCAAGCTGCATTACTGCGCGGCTGTTAACCAGCCCATCAGGCTGGGGCAACCTGCTGGATAATGATGCTTCTGCAGTCCCCTCTCCCACTGCTTAAAGGCATGAAACTGCACTTCTGCAGGATGCAACTCAGGATGGGGAAGAAAATAATAGCCAATGGCTGGGAGCCACATTGTTAAAAAATGACCCTGGATTAGGTTTGCGTGTGAACCCTATACTTTTCCACTTTCCATTGGATCTTCTCCAAGTCTCTTGTGCCCTCACCTAGAGGGTTGCTGTGGGAATTGGTCCCAACGGAAGATAATATGTATAATGTCTGGCCAACCCCTGTTTCTGTGCCTGGCACCTAAGGGATGCTTGGTACGTTGCCGTTGTTATGATTCTTGCTCGTGTTTTGTACTCGCAGAGTCTTTTCACATTGGCTACACCTCAGGAAATCGTTGAGCGTCTCCAAGGAGGGAGCATCACGTTACATTAAAGGGAGTACAGCTCAGCTTATTAACCAGAGGCACCGTCTTCAGAAATGAGCTCTGGAGGCCGAAAGTTGTCAATCGGGGCCTCCCTGGGTGGTGCAAATTATGCCTGGGTGCTGCTGCTGGCGGAAAGGTCAAGGCCACCCAGAGGCGCCGCCAAGAAAGAAACCAGTCAACTGACTTCCCAAAAAATCAACCCTTGCAAACCCTAAGGAACACAGTTCCACTCCAATACACGGGGGGCGGGGGGGTCCCCAGGAGTCCGAATCCACCTAATAGCCCCCGGTTTCTTTGTTGTTGCTTGGGAGGTTTGATTGTTGGTGGTGGTTTTGCTGGTTCTTATCATGGATTGGGAGGGGGGTGTCACGAGGACTCAGAAAGCATTCCACAGTAGACTACAACAGAACGGACCAGACACGGGCTCTTCTGGATCTGAGACCTGGTAAAATATGTGATGATCAGACCTCAAGGGCGTCCGTATCTGCAGGGATTTGCCTATGGTTACAAATGATCCTAGGAAAAAAGACGCATAGCAACGTCATACCTTAAAATACATTTACTCTACCAATGGGATAAGAAAACAACAATAATCACACACACGCCAAAAAAAGTAATAATCTAGAGAAAGGCCATCGATCTTGTTTTACAATTGATACGCAGCTTCTGCTCTGCATTGGACAGACAGGAGAAAGATTTTAGAAAAGAAACTGTGCGGTTGGTTTTATTGTTTAAGCATACTTCGTGTCTCTCTTCAACTTTCTAAAATGCACATTTGCCTCTACAATGTTTTAGTCCATAATATTTTATAAAAGCTCATGCCAACATGAGGATTCTATTCAAATTCAGAGTACACCCTAGGCATTGAGAAATACACCTAGCTCCTTGCTTATCAACTCTCATGTAATTCAATATTTCCCATTTATGACAATAGTAGCAACATAATTTTTAAAATAAGAAGAAAAGAAAAAACTACCATCCAACGGTTTGGAAATGTAGAGGTGTGAGGCAAGAGTCACTGGCTTTGGTGATTCCTGCTACGTCTAATCTTGGCTGGATCTTGATTCTCAGTAATTTGGCAGTTCTGAAATGATGTAGTTATCTTCTATTTTGTGATTGGATTGGGTAAACCTCCATCTTCCCCTAACAACCTGGTTTTGGAATATAGCAGGTTGGTAAGTGAGGAGTGAATCTAATTTTATTTTTAAAGGCACCTGGAAGGTGATGCTATCTGAAGACTTTGTTTTGTCTTGTTTTTTTGATCACTTTATTAGGGGTTCATACAACTCTTTTCACAATCCATACATACATCAATTGTGTCCAGCACATTCGTACATATGTTGCCATCATTCTGAAAACACCTGCTTTCTACTTGAGTCATTTTTATCAGCTCCTCATTTTCTCCCCTCCCTCCCCACTGCCCCCTCCCTCCAGAACCCTTGATAATTTATAAATTATTATTATTTTATCATATCTTACATGATCCGACATCTCCCTCACCTACTTCTCCGCTGTCCGTCCCCCAGAGAGGAGGTTATATGTAGACCATGTCATCTGTGCCCCCTTTCTGCCTCACCTTCCCTCCACCCTCCTGATATCACCACTCTCACCACTGGTCCTGAGGGGTTCATCTGTCCTGGATTCCCTGTATTTCCAGCCCCCATCCATGCCAGTGCACATCCTCCAGCCTAGCTGGATATGTAAGGTAGAATTGGGATCATGATAGTGGGGGTGGGGGGAAGGAAGCATTCAAGAACTAGAGGAAAATTATATATTTCATCATTGCTACACTGCACTCTGACTGGCCCATCTCCTCCCCACAGCCCTTTTTCAAGGGGATGTCCAATTTCCCCCAGATGGGCCCTGGGTCCCCAGTCCACACTCCCCCTCATTCACAATGCTATGGTTTTTTTGGTTTGTTTGAAGACTTTTTTTTGTCTTTAAATATAAACATGTATTGCCAATCGACTATCAACTTGTTGCTACTCCCCAGAAATCCTGCTGGACGTTGATCACGTTGATCAGACTTGTGTGGTTGCTGTGTCCCAGTTGGGTGAGCCCTGGCAGTGAACATCTGTCTTTCCCTTGGTGAGGGTCTTCCTCGACGCTCTCCATCAGCCTTTGACAGTGTTTGACTCGTACCTGAAGATGTAGTTGTATTTATGTGTGTGCGCTACTCAACTCTTTCATATCATAATTGTTCATTTTTAGTAGATAGAAATATAACTAATATTTGTGTATGGGGGCATGGAGAGATGTGCAATGGAACTTAAAAAGTGTGAGAGAAACAAAAAAAAAAGTCTACGTTGTAGAACTGATAGCTAAGTTTACATAGCAAGTGGTCTTGTATAACAGGCCAGGTGACCAGCAGAGTGCCCACTAAGTGCTCAAGATGACAGCTCCCACCTGATCTGGGTTCGCATCCTGGCTCTGCCACATGCACGCAGTGTGACATTGAGCCTGCTTCTCGCTCCTTCTCATCTGCAGTTTCCTCTGTCTATCGTCTGGCAGGACCACAGTGCTTGGCATCTTGCAAGTGTTCAGGAAACATTAGCTATTCGTGTTCTTGGGAGGCCCAGCCTACCACCAACAGTTAAGTGCAAGACTGCTGACCAAAAGGTTGGGATTCATGTTTACTCCGAGACCCATCCAAAGAAAGGCCTGGCAATCTGCTCGGGGCTAGGGTGGACACGATGGAGCCAGTTCTGCTCGGAAGGACAGGGTCCCGAGAGCCTATGAGCAGGAGCTGCCTCCCTGGGAACTAACAGCAACCGCGTAGTTGCTCTGGCTCTTGTTGTTAAGTTACACAAAGGGAGCTGCCAAGTGAGCCTAAACAAGCACCTTCTTGACATTCAAGATTCACACTGCCATCGAGTTGACTTCCGACTCATAGTGGCCCTGTAGGACAGAGCAGAACTAACCCCTGCAAGCTTCCGAGACTGCAATTCCTTACAGAAGTAGGAAGCCTCATCTTTCTCCCTCGGAGTGGCTGGTGGTTTCAAACTATTGACCTTGTGGTTAGCAGGCCAATGGCTAACCACAACACCACCAGGGTACCTTTGAAAACAGCGGCTCTCTAGTCATGGGACAGTGGACATGACGTCCCGAGCATCTCCTCACATCGGTACAAGCCACGCTCTACCCAGGTGGCCACAGGGGAAGTCAGGCTGCTCTGACACCGGAACCCCCCAGCCCCATGGAATGATGAGCCAGTGTCCAGGTTTTCGCAGCCCCCTTATAGACTTGCCTGACAAAGAGCCTGAAGCTGTAGACAGAAACCATACCCCTGGAGACAAAAAACAACAACAAAAAACAAACGCAAACCCGACTTATCTTTCTATCCACTGCAGTTTATGATTGCACATTAAATTCAATTGCTTTCTTTAGGAGACTGGTGTGGGGACCTGTCATCTCCAGCCCAGCCGCCATCCATTCTAGCTTCCCCCAGGAGCGCAGACAGACCAGCCGCCTTCCGAATGCACACTAATTAATTTATCTCATGCTTGTGATTTTACGGCGCTTAAGTGCTGGCGCGTTTCTGTTGATTCTTCTCCCTGCAAAATGCCTCGCGCTGCAGAAAGGCCATGAATCTCCATCCCAAACGCCGTCCGTCTGGGGCTGGAGCGAAGCCTGCCGACTGCCTGTCGTCTGGCTGGCACTGCCTCTTACAGCCAAAGTAACACATCCATTAACTTAGCCTTAATGACATTTTGACATTCCAATCAGCTCATCAGATGTTCCTTTTGCGAGGCTTCTCCCCGCACGGCCAGGCCAGGGTGCCCGGCCACTCCTGATGCATAAAACATGAGGTCCGTGCACCCGCACGACACCCTCTGATGGACAGCCGCATCGGCTGCTAGCAGACCTCCGGCTCCTACCAGCGAGGCCAGCAAAGCTGTTTGTCACTTCTGCCGGATGCACTGCCTTAGGGGGGGGGGGGGGGAACGTGGTCAACACAGGGAGAGGGGGGCCTGGGTTCAGAAACCTATCCTCCATAGTGTGATGGGGGCCCAAGGGGAGGGTGGAGGAACCGAAGCCTTAAAGCACAAAATGAAGCCAACTTCGGTCAAGTCAATTCCAACTGATGGCGACCCCGTGTGGGCCAGAGTAGAACTGTTCCATAGTGTGGTCTTGGCTGTAATCGATACAGAGATTATTTTCTAGGTCTTTGCTATGTGGAGTCACTGCTGGGTGGGCTTACCATTGGCGGGGTTGTGATGGGGAGTGGGAGGCGTGGGACACATCCATCTCCCACCACCATACGAGGACTTAGAGAGGCCTGCAGTCTCCTTCCTAGGTAGTGGCTGGACCCATGGCAAGCCTAGCATCTTGGATTTCATCCTTACCCTGTGCCTGGAGACAAGGGACACTCGGCTATTAGGACAGCACTCACAGAGGCCAAACAAGAAAGGAAACACTTCATACGCCACCCACGGCTGTGCTTTCTCAGAGCTGTGATCACAGGTAGACACTGAAGATTTGGGGCAGGGGGGGGGGAGATTTTTTTTTTCATTTAATGTAATTTCTAGATTTTAAAAATATATATTTTTCTAGTTTTAGTTAACATAATGTAATGCAGAGAGCACATTTTCCATGTGGTTAACACAGCATTTGTCTTTAATGCCACACTTTTAACAGCTGCGTACTATTCCATCCAGAGGAGGCACCTTAATTGACTGAGCAAGCACCTATTGTTAGACATTGGCAAGGCTCGGTCACCATTTGTTTGCCGTCAGGGGCGCAGCCTTGCAGAGGGAGGGAGAACACAGGGTTCTGCAGGATGACAAATTGGGAGCCCAGAGCCCACCTGTTCCCTTTGCTGGGTTGATGAGCTTAGGACTAATCCTGTGACTTTCATCTCCTCACCCATAAAACCAATGGCCACCCCCACATCATGTCAGGGCGAGGACCTAGGTACCAAGGACAGAGCACATTCGATCTACTCAAGTTTTGCATCCATACCTATCTGTGCTCTCAGCTGGGAGGGATTTATACCCCAGGGGGTGCTTGGCAAGGTTAGGACATATTTTTGGTGGCCACAGCTGGGAGCAGGGGAAGCCAGCTGAAGAAACGCCGGAACAAGGGTAGATCTGTTGTGTATCCTTAGCTGAACATGACACGGCATAATGCAAAATCTTAGAGAGCATTCAGAAGCCGGACTATCTGGGTTTGTATCCCAGTGCTACCTCTTCAGCCTGGTAACTTTCAGTGAATTGCTTCACCTCACTCTGCCCCACTCTTTCATCCCCCAAATGGGGATAGGGATACTACCAACCTCAAAGAGCTACTGGTAAAATTAAAGGAGTGAAGGGACCATGTTTGTCAACACCTAGAGTCTAACATAGAATAAGTGGTGGTGTGGGACAAGCTGTGAGCTGCTAACTCCAAAGTCAACGGTTCAAACCCAACGCCTTCTCCGAAGAAGAAGGATGACGCTGTCTGCGCTCATAAAGATTTAGTCTCAGAATCAATTTGATGACCGTGGGTTCCACAAGTAGATGTTTATGAAGTGAACCGAACCAATCTAGGACTCATTGTTCTATGGTCTTTTACGAAGCACCCATGCCTGCCTTGTTTTCAACGCCTCCCTATCAGGAAATCACCAGCCAAAGCATGTATCTGAAAGTAGCTGGAGACGCGGACCTGATGTTCACATCTCCTCCTCCCTGCCCCTCCCCTGGCATTCACAAACTCAGATCTGCTAAAGTGGGGCTGTGTCTGCATCAGTGGTTCTCCAACTTGAGCATCCCTTGCAGGGCTTCTTAACTACCTAGTTTCCGATCTAACGGGTCAGGAAGGGGGCCAGAGAGACTGCATTTATAAGCACTGGCGCTCATGACTGGCGGTGCATTGCAACCACTTGGAGAGGGTCCGGAAGCCCCAGTACCCAGGTTGCACCCCAGCCCAATTACATTTGGACTCATCAGTAATTTTTAAAGCTCCCCCAATGATAAGTGCAGCCAAGGTTGAAAAGCACTGCTCTGGCATCAATTAAAAGATATGGTAGAGAAAAATTATTCTTCAGGGGGGTCTGCTTTAAAGGATCCATATTTAATAAAAAGTAAAAGCATCTGTCAGTTTGTCCAACTGTAATAATGCTGGGACAAACACCTCCAGTATTTCAAATTCCAGCATCTTCACCCCAAGTGGGCAATTTTCAACAGAGCTTCCAGGTAAAACAGACGCAGAAGAATAACCTGGAAATTTGTTCTGAAAAGCTGAGTCGTGGAAAAGTTAGGGTTTTAAGATAAACAGTGTCTGATGTCAGGGCCTGAAGATGATCCTCTGAGGTTGGACTTGCTCCAAATAAGTAGGGAAGGAAGAGCTACCAACTTAGAGCAGAGTTGGCTTTAGTGATTTGAAAGGAGTGGGGCTTCAGGAGACCTTTCTTTACTGGCCTGGCCCAACTCAGAATGAGGAGAAACAGCTACAAGCATTCCTTAGTAATCAGAATGATAGAAGAAGTATGAAGGGAGGACTCTTGGAAGGTGTTGAAACATGAAGTAGAATGCGTGAAGATCAATTATGTCCATTGTTAGTGAGCTGAAAGGAATTGGTATTGACTATCTTGAATCAGACAATCTATGTGGCCTAGCATACCGGGAGCAGGAACCCTGGTGGCACAGTGGTTAAAGCAGCTTGCTGCTACCCAAAAGGTCAGCGGACAGTTAGAGCTGGCCAGCCACACTTAGGGAACAATGTGGACGTTTGAATCCCCAAAGATTTACAGCCTTGGAAACCCTATGATGCCCACTTCTCCTCTGTCCATCGGATTGCGCTGAGTTGGAAGTGACTCAGTGGCAGTGAATGTTGAATTATTGGGCCAGAAATGACAAATTGAAGAGAAAAACACTGCAATAATCACCAGAGAGAACATTCCAAGTTCCATCCTGAAGTATAATGCGGTCAATGATAGAATAATGTCTATATCCCTACAGGAATGACAAGTTAATAAAACTGTTCTTCAAATTTATACACCAACCATGAATCCCAATGATGAAGAAGTTGATGATGTCACCCAACTTCTTCAGTCTGAAATTGACCAAGCATGCAATCCAGTCGCATTGATCACTGGTGGTTATTAGAATGTAAAATTAATTAAAAACAAAGAAGAAGCATCAGTCACTGAAACATGTCCTTGGTGATATCACAGGGGACTGCATGATCGAATTTTGCAAGACCAATAGCATATTCATTGGACATGCATGTTTTCAACAACGTAAAAGGACATGAACTTTGCGAGATGGAATACACACGTATCAAACTGACTACATCTGTGGAAGAAGATGGTTTAAAAGCCCGATATTGTACATCAGCATAAGGCCTGGGCAGGCCTTCAAAGCAGTTCGCTCTGACTCAACTCCCTCATGAAAATAAAAAGAAGAAGAATAGCATGAGAAGATAAACTGTTACAGTTGGATGTGCAAAGACCCAGCTGTAGAAATCCAAAAGAAAAGACTGAGCTCAGCATTCCACAAGCTAAAAATTGCACATTCAAGTCTCAAGTTTCAACATTGAAGGACTACATGGGCAATACACAGAGTCTCTGAACCCAAAGGAACTATTCGACAGCCTACCATTTCAGGAGGCGGCATATCAGCAAGAGCCAATGCTGCTGAACGAAGGTGTTCAAGCTTCACTGGAAGCATTAGGCACAAGCAAGGCTCCAGGAATCGATGAAACACCAACTGACATCTTACAAGCTGATGACGCACTTACTAACTGATGCCAGGGAGTCTGGGAGAGAGCTACTTGTCCAACTGACAGGAAGAGATCCGTATTTGTACCCAGTCCACAGAAAAAGTGACCAACAGGATGCTCAAACCCTGAAACAATAGCATTGATATCATATGGCAGTAAAATTGTGCTGAAGATCATTCAACAATGACTGCTGTAGTACACGGAGCTGTCATAAGTTCAGGACAGATTCAGAAGAGGCTGTAGAATGGGGGATATCATTGCTGAGGTCAGATGGATCTTGGCTGAAAGCAAAGAATGCCAGAAAGTTATTTACTTGTGTTTTATTGATCATGGCAAGGCATTCAAAAGTGTGTATCACAGCAGTCTATGGATAACCTCGATAAGAATGGAAATTCCAGAACACTTCATCGTGTTCATGAGGAACTTGTCCATGCATCAAAGGTAGTTGTCTGAGCAGAACAAGGGAATACTGCGTGGTTTACAAATCAAGAAAGAAATACATCAGGGATTTATCCTCTCACCATACTTATTCAATCTGTATGCTCAGCAAGTCACCAGAGAAGCTGGGCTATGTAAAGAACAGCGTGGCTCTGAGCCCTGAGGATAATAGTCCTGCTCAGAGCAGCCAATGCACAGAGAGGACGATAGGGCCAGCCCCACCATGTGACACGATATCCCTCACTGACCCAAGTGCTACGAGGGACAATATTGGAGGCACAATGTGGGAATTGTGCCCAAACTGAACCCACCACACCAGGGCAAAATGCTAAGGGCATGCAACAGAGCAGCAAGAAGCAATGAAGTACCCCAAGGAATACCAACAATAGACTTTGGGGTCAGAGCATGGCACCCCATCAGACGACCTGAAAGCATTCCTAAAGGTCAACAAACACCTAAGATGAACTATTTATAGGCTTTTCATTTTTTCTTTTTTTTTTGTCACTGGTTTTGTTTTCTTTTGTTGTTTTGCTCTCTTGTTTCTGTGCTTATTATTGTCTTTGCATGTCTGCCTAAATAAGATAGGCAAGATAAACAATCCAGAGGAGAAAACAACTGGACTGATGGTTTTGGGAGGGACAAGGGAGAGGGGGAGGTGGGGGAAAGGAAGTAGGTGTTAACAAACACAGGGACATGGGAACAACAAGTGGTCTAAAATCAATGGTGTGGAGGGCATAGGATGCCTGGCAGGGCTTGATCAAGGTCAGTGTAGTCAAGAGGAATTACTGAAGCCCAAATGGAGGCCAAACATGATAGTGGGACAAGAGGAAAGTAAAAGGAAATAGAGGAAAAAACTAGGAGGCAAAGGGCATTTATAAAGGTCTAAATACATATGTAAATATATTTTTATATGATAGGGGGAAATATCTATGTACATATATTTATATGTTAGGTATTAAGGAAGCAGATGGACATTGGGCTTCTACTCAAGTCCTCCCTCAATGCAAGAAAATTTTGTTCTAATAACCTCACATTCCGTGATGCTCGCCTTCCCAACATGATCGCTGAAGGCAAAATGGGTGCATAAGTACACGTGATGATGAAAGCTGATGGTGCCTGGCTATCAAAAGATATAGCATCTGGGGTCTTAAAAGCTTGAAGATAAACAAGCGGCCATCTAGCTGATAAGCACCAAAGTCCACATGGAAGAAGCACACCAGCCTGTGAGATCATGAGGTGCCCATGGGACCAGGTATCAGGCATCAAAGACCTAGAACAAAAAATCATATCAATGTGAATGAGGGAGAGTACAGAGTGGAGCTCCAAACTCCATCTGTAGGTGACTGGACATCCCCTTACAGAAGGATCGAGGGGAGGAGATGAGCTAGTCAGGGTGCAGTATAGCACTGATGAAACATACAACTTTCCTCTAGTTCTTTAATGCTTCTCCCCCCCCCCACTACTATCATGACCCCAATTCTACATTACAAATCTGTCTAGACCAGAACATGTATACGAGTACAAATAAGAGCTAGAGACACAGGGGATCCAAGACAGATAGACCCCTCAAGACCAATAATGGGAGTAGCAATACCAGAAGGGGAAGGGGTAGGTTGAGGGAGAAAGGAGAGGCTGATCACAGTGGTCTACATATAACACTTCCCAGGGTAATGGAAAACAGGAAAGTGGGTGAAGGGAGACATTGGTCAATATAAGACATGAAAAAATAATCATAATTTATAAATTATCAAAGGTCCATGAGGGAGACATGGTGGGAGAGGGAGGGGAAAAATGAGGAGCTTATACCAAGTAGAAAGAAAATGTTTTGAAAATGATGATGGCAACAAATGTGCTTGACCCAATGGATGGATGGATGGATTGTGATAAGAACTGTATGAGCTCCCAATAAAATGATTAAAAAATAAAAACAAAAAAGAGAGTGTGGCAGGAGGAGTGGTGGAAGGCTCACTAACAACCTCCAGTACATGAGATGCTCTACCTTGTGTGCTGACAGAGAAGGAGGTCAGAAGCTCTTGCACACTGATGAAGATCGAAGACTGCAACTTTTTGTTTGAATTACACCTCAGTGTAAAGAAACAAACATCCTCACAACCAGACCAATAAACAGAGAAAAGATTGAAATTATCTTGGCTTTCATTCCACTTGGAGCCACCATTAACACTCATGGAAGCAGCATCCAGGAAACCCAATGACATGCTGTTGGGAAGTCTATTGTAACAAACCAAGCCAAGCCCGTTGGCATCAAGATGATTCTGACTCATGGTGGCCCTCTAAGGACACAGTAGTGACAATCTGCCATCTGTAAGTCCTTACTGAAGCATGCCTTTTTCTCCCATGGAGTAACTGGCTACTTTTAACAGCTGATTTTTGAATTCACATCCAAGTATTGTAATCACTGCACCACCAAGGCTCTGTAATCTGCTGCAAAAAAGACCTCATTAAAGTGTTAAGAAAAAACAAAACACGTCACTTGAAGACTACGGTGGCCCTGATCCAAACCATGGTATTTTTAATGGTCGTGTATGCATATGAAAGCTGGACAGTGAACAAGGAAGAGTGAGGAAATAATGCCTTTGAATTATGGTGCTGACAGAGAATATTGGAAGTGCCAGACTGTCAGAAGAATGGATAAATCTGTCTTGGAAGAAGCACAATGGAATACTCATTGCAAGTGCAAGTCAGACTTCGTCTCAGGTGCTTTGGACATGCTATCAGGAGGGACCAGTCCCTGCAGAAGACCCTCTTGCTTAATAAAACAGCGACAGCAAGAAAGAGAAAGACCCTTTTTAAAATGGGATTTTTAAAAATCCTTTTATTGGGGGCTCATACAACTCTGATCACAATCCATATATATAGCCATTGTGTCAAACACATTTGTACATTTGTTGCCATCATCATTCTCAAAACATTTGCTTTCTACTTGAGCCCTTGGTATCAACTCCTCATTTTTCCCCTACCTCACGAACCCTTGATAATTTATAAATTATTATTATTTTGTCATGTCTTACACTGTCTAACATCTCCCTTCACATACTTGAGAAAGATCCTTAATGAGATGGCCTGACCACAAACAAAGCTTGTGAAGATGGCAAGGACCATGCAGTGTTTCGTTCCATTAGACATAGCATCACTATGAGTTCTGAACTGACAGCACCTAACAATAGCAGCACAACAAGGAGGTTATTCAAATTCACATGCAAGTCCCTTGTATTTAAAAGATTCCAATGCCAAAGACCGGTTTAAAAGTGCATATAGTGTATTAAACATCATGCAAAATGGATGTGTGCAACATTCACCAATTAATGCATATGACCACTTTGTTAGTTTCCATCAAACCACTTTAGACTCCGGGTGACCTGGTGTATGTTAGAAGGGAATGTTGCCCAGTCCTGTTCTATCTTCCGATTGGGATGTTTGAGTCCATTGTGCGAACACACCAGCCATGAGGAAATGGACACACAGAGAGATGGGTAACTCACAGATAATAAGGATGGACGGCAGTGGGAGGGAGGCCAGGCTGTCTGGTACCAAAGCCCATGCGTTAACTGCTATGCCATCCTGCCATCTGGTGTCAGGGGAGCCGGTGTGTTCACCTTTAAATCTTGCCCATAGCTGTGACCTCATTGATACTCTTGACGCAGACATAGATTGGCCCAACCTCTGTGTACTAGTAATCGTGAGTTAGTGGAGTCTGGATTCATGAACTCTCACGGCATTCATAAGGGGTAGTCATGCATACATGGACCAGATTTGCCCTTCTCATTTCCGACAGGTAGAGAAAAAGCCCGGGCCTGGGCCTTCCATCAGCATGCTATGCCCCCCCCCCCTCTCCCTGGGCCTCAGTTGTTTCTTCCACAAACAGGGAGGCGGGTACAGGTAACCTGCAGGTCTCCTCCCATTCTGATGTGTCACTGCCATCAGCTATCCAATCACACCAGCACGGAAGCATCTTGGTTTGGATAAGGGGCGGCCAGCACTCAGGAAGATTGGACCTCTCAGCCTGTCTCAGTTCCCCCTCCCATGGGCTGTGGCTTGTCTCTAGATTTATGGGTCCAATTTCCCAAGCAACTTTGTCCAGTGCTGCCAATTAATGGCAGGCAAGAGGGAGAATGTCACAACAAGGAGGACCTTAACCCATGTCTCCCCCAACGAGTGGGGAAGGTAAGCCCCCAGGAGACCTCTTGTACTACTCCAGAACAGTCACCAGTTTTGCAGAACCATATGCCTGAATCTTTCATGGTCTTTTTTCCCAAATGGTTTCCCAATCTGTAGAGGAACTGTATGAACTCTCCTAACGGTGAGGAACTCAGCACTTCCATCGCCCCAAAGCATGTGCTCGTTAAATATCTGTCGAACAAATTAAGGGGCAAAAAGTAGGACACTGCCGACTTGGCTTAAGGATGAGAAAAGTAGGGGACATTCAAGTTGGACCTTAGAAAGTGAAGAGAAGTTTGTGAAGGAGGAGAAATGGAGAGTGTAACGCAGGCCCGGGCACTTCCTAAAGTGACCAAAGAAGTCCTGGTGTCGCAGTGGTTAAGCGCTTGGCTGATAACCAAAAGGTCATCGGTTCAAACTCACCAGCCACTCCCTGAGAGAATGATGTAGCTGTCCACTTTTGTGAACATTACCATCTTGGAAACACCACAGGGAAGTTCTACTCTGTCCTGAAAGAGTCACAAAGAACTGGAAGTTACTTCAGGGCAATAGGTGCTCATTTTGCTAGAAGATCGTTCCTTGTATGAAGCCGAACTGTCCAGAATCCTGCCCCTCCTTCCCCGGGGGCCACACAGAACTGGAGGTCAGCTGTACAGAGCAAGGTCCCCCAGTGATCCTTCTCCATGAAAAATAGCCTGGGTTTTTCGCATGCTCCTCGCCCAGCAGAACCCTCCACAGGCCTTCATCCCTCTCCCGAGTGATTCCACCTGCCACTGTCCCTTCTACAGAGGGGGGCTCAGAAAAAACCACTGGGCTCACCATTCATCCTGGCGCGTCTCCGGCCACCTGGCCCCTCACTCGCTGAACAAGCACAGGCCAGAGAGACCTCGGAGTGCGGGCTTAGGTGAAAGTCCGACAAGGGCCGCAGCTACGGCACATCGTCCCTGCCTGTCAGTAGTAACCTGCAGGTTGCTGGATCTTCCGCTCTGGAAACGTCCCTCTGATAGAGGGATTGCAGGCTTGAGCATGCTCTCTTTTTGCCAGCTTTTGGTACCCCCTGCTGGTGAAAGTGTGTGGCCTGGTTGGCAGGAATCTCAGGACAACTGGAGGAGAACAGCCCCAGCTAAGGAAGTTGCAGGCGCCTTCATGTTTGAAGGCTGCGAGGATCCTGTGAATGTTACAGTCATCCGATAAGATGTCACTTCACTTTACTCTTCAGCTATCGACTACCTCGTGATCTGATTTCACATTTACAGTCATTAAAAAATCTACCGTATGACTGCTTTGCACATTTATAACACACGCCTGGCAGCAATGAACAGTATTGTGCCAAGTGAGCATAGAGTTGACTCCATTGGTTAAAATTACGTATCAACACACCTGGGCGATGATTGTAAAAGGTGTGGCAGTTATTTAAGCCTTCAGCATGGCAGCTATGTAGTGATGCGGTTTGGCAGTTATGTAATGATCTAATTTGCTGGTTGTGTCATGATGTAATTTGGCAGTTATGTCATGTTGTAATCATCTTCCATTTTGAGATGTCATATGGCCATTCTCACTTTTCACCTGCCACCACTTTTCGCCCAGCAACCTGGTCTTTGGAACTTAACCATGTCAAAAAATGAGGACGCAGTGGTTACATTTTGTGAGGTGGTGGTGGTGGTGGTGCTTGGTTTGTTTTGGATAGTTAACATTGAATAGCTCTGGCTGTTCTGTGGGATCTGAGAAAAAATAATCTCCGACTTCTATGAACTTTCTATTAATTTTGGGCCAGTGTAAGGGTCCTGTGAAGGCTACAGAAAAGACACATTAAGTTGTTAGCCAAAAATACCCATATAATTAATATTCCAGGCCACTGACTAATTTTATACAGTTATACAGGTTTTAATTTCTCTTTCCTTATATGTATCTTCTTTAACATGATTTTAATTTCTGCTCAGAGTAGAATGATTGCATGTGTTTGTGTGTGTGTTTCAGTCCTGGCAGACATTATTCGTTTTAGACTATTAGGGTAAAAATACTCTACTGTAATAAGAAGGCTTTAGGTTTACAGAAAGATTGTGCAGAAAGTCCCCATTTATCCCTTACCACATTAACACCTTACATGCCTGTGGCACATTTGTTATAATTGATGAACCAAAATTGGCACCTTAGGATACACTACTGAGAGGTACAGCTCTATGGGCTTTGACAATGCTTCCTGACAGATGGCATGGCCATCGTTTCTGCGCTTCCAGTTAGACTTTGAAATGTAAAGGCGTGCACTGAACCTATTGAGCATCTGCTAAGTGGCATAACACTCTATAAGAAACTATAGTAGGTACAAGAAATCAAGGCCCTTTCTCCCATGAGTTCTTGCCCTCATGGGTAAGAGAATTGAATGCAATAGGACTGAACAAGGGCAGCGATACCTCGGTTGTCGAGCAGCCCAGCAGTGGAAAGCTCCACTCTCAAACAGCAAAGTTCAAAGGCTACCTGCTCAGTGTAAAATACCTGCACAGTGTTAATAACTTTGCTCAATAGTGGAACCAAAAAATCTGACTTGAAAAAACCCGTGTGGGCTGACAGTGAGTCACAGGGCGAGTTTCCCAGGCGCACACCAGGTCTAAGTACTGGTCTCACTCAGACGACAGACAGGCTGGTGTCAGTGTGTTAAACATTGATTGGGGTGGGCTTTTTTGGTGTGCGTGTGCATTATTTGGGTAAAATATCATAACCATGACGCCAAAGAAAATCCGTGATGCCAGCAGTAAAGCTAAGAGGAAAACTGAGAACCACACTAGAGTTAAAGAAAGACATCATTGTGAAATTTGAATCAGGTCAACACTCGTCTGATTTGGCAGCTGAATACGACATGGCTAAGTTGACATTATCAGCATTTCTCAAAAGAAAAAAAAAGGAATTAAAGCTAATGTAGCGAAAGGTATGTAAAGAACCAAGAGCATAGAAGAGGTTGCAAAGTGACTGTGAATTTGGATCAATGAGAAACAACTTCATGGTGACCGCATATCCGAGACAGTGATGTGCAAGAAGCCCCCATAGTGAATTTCTAAGTGCAATTTTGGGGCCTTAGAACCAATGATTTGATTTTCTATTATGTCTTATGGGGAAAAAACCATGTTCAATTCTCAAGTTTTTTGTTCTTTGAACACAGATCCTGAAATGAATTGAGTTCAACAGCCAAGGTATCAGTGTATGTAGATGGACATGTCACTGAGGCCTTCCAGGAGCTGCCGACTGAATTCAAACCAGCTAATGGCTTCCTAATAGCAGCGGGGGGTTCCTCTCTTAGCACTCGTTGCCTCTGTGATTTTATATTCCTTTCTGTATTCACCTGTTTAGCGCCAGTCTTTGCCTTTGCCCGTAGGAGGTTTGAAGTCATGTCCACGTTTCGCACCACGGGCTTTTCTATGCAGCAGAGACAGCTTCATGTAGTCGCTTAATAAAGGCTAACGCAACGCCTAAGTCAACCAAGAGGATGGGATTGTGGCTCTGGCTGGAGGAGGACAGGGGAACCATAAGAAGGAGGGCACACTGAGAAGCAAAGTCATGAGGAGTGTGCTGGTGGCAGCGGGAGTAGTTGATGTTTCCCAACAGGACGTGTGAGAAAGATGAAGCTGAGCTGAATGCTGGTGCCATCGTTGGCGGGGCTCATGGGTCCTCTTTCCAGCCTGGGCAATGCTCCTCTCTTAAGAGAGGACAGAGCATGCGCCCATCACTTTGCTTATGTGAATGCATATCCATTTCCCTGTACCACCGAGAGGGTTTGTCATATGTAACTTTTTAATTCTGCATCCTGTTTCCTTCCATGTCACCTCTGCGTCCACCCAGGAGCTGTGTCTACCTACTGCTGAAACATCTAGAGATAGACTTTACCAGGGTCCAATAGCATCACCAACCACCGTTCCTGTGAAGAAGACATTAAATACCCACGTGGCTAAACAGGAAGGATGTTGTGTATCGATTTTCTTACAACTTGGTTTGTTTTCTTCTTTTCAAATATCTATATGTTTTGGAGAAGCTCAATTTTTCTTTTCTTTTTTTTAAATCCAGGTGTTCTGAGCTACCTAAACATATTGGCAAAATGCCTTTTTTTTTTTTTTTTGGTCCCCCTGGGAGTTGTAGTAAGGCTTGCTTAATTATTATTCCTTTGGAAGCCAGTGATTTGTGGGGAGACAACCCTCTCCATGTCACTTTACCCTGAAAGGAACGAGATGGGTGGGTAATTCGGGCCCCAAGGAAGGACATCTCAGTGGTTCCGGTGCACCCTCACTGTGAGCCGTAAAGTTAACTCTTGTAACCACATTTCTTTTATTTCCTGCTGGGGCAGTGTGAGCTCAGATGGAGGCAACGAGTCTGCTGGTTCTCCCTTTTTAAAATTTGTGATTAAGAAGGTCACAGATACATTTTTTAACATTTCTCTGGGTTATAAATGAAGAATAAACTTTGGAAATGTCAGCAGCAGCACAATTCCTCATTTTCCTTTCTTTGCAGTTTCCCCTGTCCCTGCCTGATGCCTACCATGGGGAAGAAAGGTCCTGGTCAATCTACTATTTTAGTTCCTCTTCTTTGCTTCCCCTGGAAGAGTTGAACTAATGAATACCAGGTCTTTGGCCAAAGTATTATAAGCAACAGACACATTCCTAGTTGGCAGTGTTGTTCTGTCCCCGGACCAACTGATATGAATAAATAATAAACAGCAAAGCCATTTTAGGCAACCTTTCATGTGGTCTACCCAGCATGCTGAAGGTCAAAGCTCTTATTTGTAGGCTGGAGTCAGTGCCTCCAGGTTCTTCCTCCATCCTTTCCCATGCTGCTCTCTGCCCCAGAAGCATGATCTGCTCCAGATGGAGTCCCTGCAGGGGCTCCTTACTAACAGCCGTTCAGAGCATGGGGCGGGCGTGGAGGTGGATCTTTCTACCTGTGATCTCTGCCTTGTGAGCTCCACTAAGACTGGCCGGGTTGCTCAAGAGCAGGTCTCTGCTCCATCCAAACAATGCTTTCTTCATAATGCTCTCCTTCTGGGTTTTGAGAACCGCTTCCTCTACCTGTTCACCCGGACACACGGGTGGCAAACGACTCTTCTGACACTGTGTTCTCCTTCCTCCTGCTCACTGTCGTCAATAGTCCTTTGTATAAGCAAGTCGTTGGCAAATTACCTTCCTTGGAGTGTGTCATCACAGTCTTCTGTACCTAGACCGTGCAGTTGTTGTTGCTGGGGGCCATTGGGTCGACTGTCAACTCCTAGCGACTCCATGCGATAGAACATACCTTCCCTGTAGGATTTTGTACGTTACTGTCTTTATGCTGACGATCACCGGGTATTTGCTCAGAGTTATGGAGTGGGATCAAACCACCCACCTTTCAAGTAACTGCTGAGCACTTAACTGTTGTGACACCAGTGTTCCTAAACCCAATGAACCCCTCTGAAATGTTTCCAGGTTCTTCCTTTACTTGACTCTCCTCTCTGCCAAAGAAACCGTTGCATCTTGAAACTGCTTATTCCATGGTCAAGTGGTGTCAACATTTAAAAAATCAGTCTGTACACCTACACTGTGTTGTACCTCTCTGAATTACCCGTCCTTTCCAGTTCCGGTAGGGGTGACCAAGACTGAATGTGTAGTCAAGTCTCTGGAGGGCTGAATGGAACAAGAGGTCAAGAGGAATTTCCCCCTGAGGCATTTAATACATAGCCCAGAACCTTGTGTCTAAGAGGCATATTCTAATTCTATTTACATGAGTAAATGTTGAGAAGACCCAGAGGGACCACATTGGCTTTTTAGAAATGCTTGATTAGCTGTCATGTGTAAAGGGAGTTAGTCATATTTTTATATCCCCGACAATAGCCCTACAACCAATCTGTTAACATGTAAGATAAATAGAATTCGCCTCTATTCAAAGAACGTTTTAACCACTCATTTCCCTGATGGAGCGTCCCCCTATCATCTGATATGATCCGGAGGGAGACGGGAGTGCACAGGTTGGGTCTTTGGAAATATTGGCATAAAGTTTGACAGCAAGGCAACTATTTAAAAGAGCAAGACTCCCAGCTGCCACGTGTTGAATGCTCGCTTTGTACCAGGCGGCAGCAGCCTCTGTGCATTTCATTCATCGTCTCACTGAATGCTCCTCACCCTGGGAAGGCGACCCTGGTTGTTCGCAACTGTATGCAGATGACTGCATGATTTTAAAAGGTAGGGAACTTGCCCAAGGTCAAGCTGGTGACAGAAGCACGATATGAACCCAGTTCTGCCCGGTGTTAAAGCTGATGGTGTTTAATACCAGGGGTCAGTGTCAGAACTACCCAGAGAATGTGCACATACCATGAGGTTCCAGACTCAATCCCACTTCAATAAGTGCAGACTTCCATGTGCTGCCTCTGCTCTCCAGGGGATTCCAATTTACTCCAAAGTTGAGGTGCCACGGCTCAGCAGTTTTATACCAGACCATCCAGTTCTGAGTTTCTCTTCTCCATGTGGGAGGGGCTTTGCATCCCATTCAGTCTGATTTTCTCCCCTTTGAATTCCAAGACTTACTCATTTTCACCCTTACCCATTGGCAACCACCAGCCCCTAAGTCAACCTGGCATTGTTGGGTGGGTTTACTTGCGGCGATTAGTTGCTGAGGAAGGCCAAACTCCTATTTTTAAGCTCATTCAGAGCCACAGGAACTGAAAGATGAGCCTTGCTTGCCTTTACTCTCAAAGGAGAATGACGGGGGCTTTGTGCAAGTCTCATTCATTTCCTGTTTGAAACTCCAAGTAGAACACATAACCCATTGCCTGCAACGAGGCAGAGTTAATGCAGGATCCCATGACAGTCTTACGTTAAGATGGTAGAGCTCACTGACCTCTGTCCAAACTCTAAGACTAGGAAGATGGAAGAATGCCTTGGTGATCAGTCTTAAGAGAACTGGCTCATGGGTTTGCTCTTCAACTGTGCTGTGAGCCAGTTTCCGTGATTCTGAGTACATGGAACCATCCGTGGTTTCAAGAGGATTTGCCCTCACACCAGTTTGACAGTAGAAGACCCACCACCTTCATGCTATTTCCAGGGAACAAGGAAGGCTTGGAGGTTGAGCATGAAAGATGGGGAAGAAGAACAATCTGAGCTCCCCTGTGCTTTGATATGACTAATCCCTTTTTACCTTCAGAGGGAATATCTAGGAAGCAAAGCTATGGATAGAGGTATAAGCTTAAGTGTATACATATGGAAATACATTAATTCATAAAAATAGAGGGTTTTTTGTCTATGTACATATATTTATATGACAATACACTGAGGTAGTGGACAGATTTCGGGCCTCTGCTCAAGCCCTACCTCAGTGCAAGAACACCTTGTTCTAACAACCTGCATTCTATGATGTTTATTTTCCTGGTACACTCACTTAAGACAAAGCGGATGCATAAGCAAATATGGTGAAGAAAGTGATGGTGCCCAGCTATCAAAATATATAGTTTCCAGGGTCTTAAAGGCTTGAAGTTAGACAAGTGGCCATCTGACAGAGAAGCAACAAGCCCACATGGAAGAAGCACACCAGTCTGTGCAATCATGAGATGTCGATGGGATAGGGTAACAGGCATCAGAAGATCCAAAATAAACAAACAAAAAACCTAAATCATTGAGAATGAGGTGGTCAGAGCAGAGACCCAACATCCATCTGTAGACAATGGGGTACCCCCTCACAGAAGGATCACAGCAAGGGATGGGTCAACCGGGACACAGTATAGCACCGATGAAACACACAATAGTCCTCTGGTTCCTTGAGGCTTCCTCACACCCCACTAACATGACCCCAATCCTACCTTTCACTGTAGGCTAGACCAGAGCATGTATACAGGTACAGATAAGAGATAAGAGCTCACAACACACAGAACCCAGCAACAGTAATGGGAGTAGTGATAGCAGGAGGGTAGGAGGAAGGGAAGGAAGGGGGAACTGATCAATGATTGATGCATAGCCACACACACTCCCAGAGGGACAATCAACAGAAATGGTGGGGGAAGTGAGACAGCAGTTGGTATAAGATATGAAAATAATAATAATTTATCATTTATCAAGGCATCACTAGGCGGGGGAGGGAAAAAAGAGGAGCTGATACCAAGGGTTCAATAGAAAGTAAATGTCTAGAAAAGAATGATGACAACATATGTACAAATATGCTTGATACAATTGATGTGTGGACTTTTATAAGAGCCCCCAATAAAATGATCTTTTAATTAATATATATATATGACTAGTACCATCTGACTGTGATTTCTCCCTCACACATGTCCCAAAGGAAGCTGGCCAAGAAGCAGAAGGAGACACAGAGCGGAGCTCAGAGAGAGATGGGGCCAGTGGCCTCGGCCGACAAACCCACCACCAAGCTCAATGCCAACCGCAACGATGAAGGCTTCTCCTCCAGCTCTCAGGATGTGAACGGATTCAGTAAGTCTGGTCAGCTCAGGGGAAATGGGCACCTGGAGTCCAGCTTTGTTGTCCAGGTGCCTTGATTTTGACCCTGGCTCCTCTTCTGTGTACCCTATATAGTGACCAGGGCTGGAATGTTCCTGGTTCTAGGATCTCCCTAGCAAAGACACAGAGATAGGTCATCCTAAGTAGTTAAGGACATACAGAGAGACATTGGCTAAAAATGATAATAGAGAGAGGGGGGGAGACAATTTTTCCGTAAAGGGAAAAATAGGGCAAATTGGATTGATTACTGTAAAGTTTCCAAAGCAATACTTCATAAGAACTCCGTAAAATAGGTAAGTCATCAGTTATTGTGGTCTCCAGTTTTAGAGCGTAGGAAGTTGGAAGTTAGGGCTCAAGAAGCAACTTCTCTTAAGCGCATGGCTGGTCAGACCAGAAACCCATGCTTCCCCCACCTTAGCCAGTTCCCAGGTACAGCCAAATGCTCCAAAGGGCATTTAGCCAAGGGCCTGGGGTCCTCATGCAGTGTTAATACAGAATCCCAGGCTCGTCTAAGATGGCAGGGTTAACCCTTGTCCACATTAGAACATCAAGACTGGTAAGGTTGGAGGTCACATGGGTCACCGACCCTTTGGTGGTACTGTGAACCAGTTCTTTCTTTGGGTTTGTTAGAAAAGCAAGTGTCCCCAGTCTCGGCTCCAACCGTTGGCAAATGCAGGGAATCTAAGCATAGGCATGCATTCTCCCCACACTGTAAATTGCAAAATGGCAAACAGCCCATTGGGAAGAATCCCCACGGCACGGTGTGTATGTAGGAGAGCAGGGGGAAAGGACGTCAGTATCTATTAGCAGCCTGGCAGGCTGCAAGCACTGTCTCTCAGTGAATCCTCACCACAGCCCTGTGAGGTACTTAGTTCCCATTTACAGGTAAAGGTATCCCTACGGAGCAGTTCTGCTCACGAACAGGAGGTGTTCACGAGTTAGCATCCACTTGGCAGCAAATAAACACAAGGACGGCAATCGATGCTTCGGCACGCTGGACGAACCCGCCCCGCGCCACACGGCCCACACTTCACAGATCCAGGCGCACAGAGTAACTGAGGTCCACGATGCCTGTCCTCGGGGACCTCCTCGAACACACCTGGGCAGGTTTACAAAATACTCTGAGCTGGTCCCTAGCCCTTACCCACGGACTCAAATCTCCCATGGGATGAGGGAGTGCAGCGAGACGGGTTTGGTGAGAGCCACTGGTGGGGAAGGGGGCTTCTTCTGGGCACCGTGGTAAAGAAGGTCAACCTTGAAGAGAGACATGAGCTGTTTTCAAGCATTGAAATGCTGCCTTGGGGGGATGAAAGATTCTTCTTAAACCTGCCAAGCAGTTGAAAGAAGACCGCAGGGAATCCCTGCACCCAGATTCGCCGATGGTTAACATTTCACAACATGAGCGCTTTTCCAGTGTGTACAGATTCATCTCTATCTTTTTCTTTTTTTCCGAACTCATTTTAAAAGTAAGCTGCAGGTAACATGACGCGCCACCCCCATAGACTTCAACATGTATTTCCGGAAAGGCTAGGCAAGCTCTTCCACAGACGCACAGAGAAATGATCTTCCCCCAAGAGGTGTAGCTTGGTTTTAGTGATATCGAGTATGTGTATTTGGTTCATAATCAGGTTTCCTTCATGGCCCTAACCAGACTTGATGGTTTATTTCTTTTTAAATCCAGCATCCAAGCAAGGGACTCCCACTGTACTTGGTTACCATGCCCGTTAATCTCCCTAACCCCAGGGTAACCCTGAAACCTTTTCCTTTGTCTTTCAGGACACCGCCTTTTTCCTTAACATCTAAGCCAGTTGTATTGTAGAATAGCTCTCAGTGTGGATGTCTATGATTTTTATTTGTTTGTTTGGTTCACCATGACTACATTCAGGTCGAACATGGTAGTGAAAGCACGACTTCACTGTTTATCCTGTCGACAGACACACGATCCCACTTCGCCCACTATTGGTGATGCAAGGCCTGAGCCTTCCTAAGGGTTGGGTAATGGCCTTAAAAGACAAAGCCTAAAAGCACATCCTGATTATTTTATGAGCAAATATTTAACATTCGTTTGTCCCACAGAGCAGACTAAGTTTGCTGTCTGCCTATCCAGGAAGCCAGTCTGTTTTGTGTTCTCCACCCAGGTGATCGGCTGGGATCCAGGCTGGGATCCTGGGGGACCAGGAGAGGGCTGAGCTGAAGCCAGGAGAGGCAGAGAGGCGGTTGGCAAGGCGCTGGGCTTGGCTTACCTCTAGATAGAGGAAGGCCCTTCCAAACGTCTCCCACTGGAAGCTCGCGGAGTTGTGGCTGCACTAACTGTCACAGGCTGGGCTGCTTTGGACCCAAGGGGTAGAGACAATTAGTGCATTTTACAAGTCCTGATGGCTTATGGGAACACTGGCCAAGGGGCTCCCAGGCATCCACGTCCTTCCCGGAACAGACCACCCAAGAACCCTCCTGCACACCCTCGTTCATGTGCAGAAGTGCCCCCCCCCCAAGGACTCGGAATGCAAAAGAGATTCTGAGGAGAGGTACATGGCACCCAGTGTGGCCTAGAAGTTGCAGGTATTTGTACAGAAGTCTTCTGATCACCAGTGAAAAGCCGCGGGTGACACCAATGAAAACGCTCCCACCCCTTCCTCCTTGGCCTCAAAGTTAGGCGATTAAGATGAACAACATCCACGATGGCGGTCGATTTGCCAGCCAATAAAATTGAACTCGAATTTGTAAAGGCCAGGGAAAGTCTTTCCAAATGAGTGTGTGTGTGTGTGTGTGTGTGTGTGTGTGTGTGTGTGTGTGTGTGATGTACATTCCTACATACATGCATAAACACACACCGATATAGGTGCCTATGCAGACACACACACACATGCACGCACAGGCACAGTGGTTTCCAGAAGGTGTGCATTGGTTTCAATCAGTGACTATTTTAGGACTCTAGCTGCATTTTTGACGTCCTTAGACTCCAGCCACAGCCATGCTCCGGGGACTCTCTTGAATGCCCTGGAACGCATCAGCCGCCTTTTAAAATGCCCCGCGGACCCACTGGGATGAGATTTGAAGGGGGGAAAGGGGGGAGGTAAGTCATGCTTATACTGGAGATGTAGAAATTGCTTCTGAAATCACTCTGATGTATGTAAAATTGAATCTATTTTCATGGCATTAGGGAAGTGACTGTCTGGCTTCGGCAGTGGCATCTTTAGGCAGCCCCGAGATTGTGGGCAGCATTGGGAGAGGCCATTGTCACATAAGAACCGAGGACCGAAGAAATCACGCTCTGGGCAATTAGTTCATGATTGAACAGGTGGGGCCTTGCCTAATTCCCATCCTGCTGTTCCCTGTGGAGGTTTAGTTTCTGGGCTTTTCTATTCTAAATGGCTGCTCCATTCGGCAGCATCTAGCCCACCAAGCCTCCTGATGTTTTACAGGAAGGATGTGCCCCCCCCCCACCCCCACCGCCACCCTCCCCACCCAGCCAGCACTCCAGGGTAGTGATGGTGTGGCTCTGGAGTTCAGTGACAGGCTTGGGAAGGGAGCGCATGTCCCATTTCAAGGTCAAAGACATGCATTGTGTTCCATTTAGACATATGCTGGCTGCGATTAAGCAAGCTGATGTTGATCTTTCTGCTCTGTGTACCTGATAGCCTTTTGTTTTGTTTCATTTGGGGCCTGCGATTTTTGAGTCCCTGGAGTGAGATTGGGGGTCTTTCTCTGGATGCCCTCTTTTTATGTCCATATCTTGTGTTGTGTGAAATCTATATATACAACATGACCTGTGCCGTTCAGCATGTTGAGCCTTGGCACGCGTTCCTCAGTGACCCTGGTTATAGTCTACGTGTTTCCCAACCATCACCACTGTCTGCTTCCAGAGGTCTCCTTCATCCTTAATAGGAGCTCAGCAAGTCCCCCAGAGGTGGCTAGTGGGACAGGACCACCCAGACCCCACAGAGGCTGGGGAGAAAGAAAAATACATAAATATGCAAGAAGAAACCGAGTTCTGGTTTGTTTTTTCCTCCCTACTCTCTGGCTTTCTGTCCACCACAAACCCGGGTGAAGTAGAGAAAAGGAGTAAAAGTAGCACAGCCCCGCTGCGTGGAAGGCCAGCACCTCCTGGTTCTTCCCTTTAGAGCCTGAGCCCTGCTACAAATCCACAATGGGACATAGGCTCCCGAGGGACCCTCCCATAGAGGCGTGCTGTGGGAATTGGCCCACCTGGAGCCTTTTGGGACGTGGGACTATGTGCCCATTGACTCCGGAATTGGATCGTTACCTGGATGGATCCAAAGATGAGCCAGGCATGGCCCTGCCCACACCGAGCTGACAGCCTGGCCAAGGAGACTTGTCCAACAAGGGAGGTCTTTGAACAACCCAGCAGTGGCCTCAGTAGCAGCCAGGACAAGCAGCCACAGAATCTTTGCCCTGCCTTTGTACCCCCCCCCTCCCCGTGCGACCCAAACGTGCCTGATGGCAGTATGTTGTCGCCTCAGAGGACACTTGCTACTGATCAGGGAATGTCCCTGAAACCTGATGCGATGCCCTCTCTAACCCCCAGCCCATGGCTGGTCCCCAAACTCAAAAACAAGACAAAGCACACTCCCCTTGTTCTGCTATGGGGTTGATTTCTACTTTCTACCCAGGGCAATCCCCGTGCAGAGTAGAACTGCCCCTGTGGCTTTCTGAGACTTAGCCTCATCCTTCTTCAGAGAGGAGCTAGTGGGTTTGAAGCGCTGACCTTGCCGTTGGAGCTCAGTGTGTGACAGCCCAAGGGTTCCTCCGCAGGTGAGTCAGGGACCCCCCAAGCTTGGCGTCCTGCGGGGGATGGTGTAGCAAAGACAGGATGGACAGAGGGAAGTGCCGAACAAAATTGATTTAGGAATATGTTATGTAACCACACAGCAATTCAAATAGGGAAGGCAGGTGGCAGCTTTAAAAATGCACATGGGGGGGGGCGGGTGAAGCGAGCTGGGGTAAAGTCCTTGGGAAGATTTCTTTACCTTTTAAGGATCATGGAGCCTTGCATCTATGGAGAAACGAAGTCTACTCTCTGGATCTTCCATCCATCAACTGGCGCTCTCCCTCACCATCTGGTCCATGTCCATGGAATGCTTGGTTTTCAAGATAAACATGGCCCTCCAGATGGAGTTGGGTGTCTGGGATTCTACTGAGCAGCCATCCCCACCCCACCCCCACACACTGGATTCTAAAGCTGGGTCCAGGATTCATTGCTCCTATTTCATTAACCTTAGACTCTTTTTCACACATCTGCCCAATACAGAGGTGGCACTCCCAGCTGTGGTTGCCTCATAGAGTCCAGGCCAAGATGATATAAGATGATCTGGGGCCCAATCAAAGGAGCCTAGGCTTCGCCAGTGCTGTTTCTTCTTGATGTTTCAACCTATCTCTCAGCCTACGGAGATATGTTTGGTTTCTGGCTATGTCGGCCAGCAGTATCATTTAATCTTCCCAGCTTGGTGCCTCCCAACGTAATAATTATTAGATCACTAATGTCCATAGTACTATTTATCATGAACTAAGTTTTAATTATGTTCACATTCCCATGCTGAATGTTTCCTCTGCATTGTTTCGCGGGCATGTTGTGAAAATTAAATGTTATGATGATCCCAAATGATGTACATGTAAGGAAACTGAGGCTTAGAAACAGTAGGGAATTGCCCCCTAAGGCTTTAGCTCTGTATGGCAGAGCCGGCGTTCAAACCTTGGTCTGTCCGACGCCCCTGCAGCTAGAACTGTACTGTATGCTTCACTGTACTGACCTCTGTATCAGAGGAGTTATTGCTCCTTCTCAATAGACAGCTCCTTCAGGGTTGCCATGAGTAAGAACTGACATGATGGCAGTGGGGTTTGTTGCTGTTTTTTTATAGATAAGGAAACTGAAGTCAATAGATATTAAGTCAATGGATGAAACCCTTGTATCTCAAAGCATGGTCCACTGACTAGCAACATCAGCATCACTGAAAACCCATTGGACACTAATTCTGGGGTCCCACCCCAGACCTAAAGCAGCCAGGCTCAACAATTAGGGCTCTTTAACAAGGTAATTCAGCTGTACTTTCAAGTTTGAGAATCCCTACCTCAAGGTAAAATCCATGAGTTTCCAAAGGCATTGTTTCTTGTGTGCTAAATTGTCTGATAATGGTAGTGTTAGAGGCACTCTGGAAGAAAAAGGCTCTAAAACTCCCCCCCCCCTTCCCAGGAGAATGTACCAAAAGGACAATTTGACTCAGAAGTTCTGGTTCTACAGGCTGCAAAAATAAATCCCAAGAAAAATCCTTCTGCCCCCTGTATTAGCATCTCCATTGCCATCTACATCACCAGGCCCAGGGTCCCCTGTGAGCATCCCTGAGACTGCTTTCCTCAGAACAGTGACAACCTATGATTCAGGATGAAGGAGTGGAAATTTACAAGGGAACACGAAGATGAGTCACCCAGTGAAATCAAGAGCTCAACAGAGAGCATCGTCAACAGGAATAAAAATGCATGAAACTCTGTTTGCAGGGACAATTATATTTTCTGGTTTCCGCAGGATTAAATTGGATCTAGGAGAAGAATTGAATGTTACAAGCTTGCCACCTCCAGTCTTATTGAATATTTTACAAAGATTATTGAATATTTTGCAATCATCCGCTTGGCTGACAGATTAAAGGACACACTTATTAAGTTCCTAGCAAGCCAAAGTTGGAGTTGGAATTGTTTACTCCTTGGAAGTGAAATATGGAAAGTTAAGTGGCCTTGAGAAAGTAGACAAAGTGTCCGTCGCAAACACTAAAGAATTTCATTAAGATACATTTCAGAGAGTGAAAGGGGGTCATACAGACTAAACATTGCCTTAGATGTCATTGACCTAAGCTCCTCATCTTTGAGATAAAGAATTATATGGCAGACAGTTTTCTCATTGAGTCATGAGAAGTAGTCATTTTGGAATTGGGACTCTGATCACTCTAATCCCTGACCCACAGTATCTCTCAAAGGAAATAAGTATATTCAATATTTTCTGCAGGCCTCTGGTTTCTGCACTAATAGAACTTTCTGAAATTGAAGGATACTTTTCATCTCCTGGCTAGGGAGATTTGAGGTATTTTTAAAATAGTCATTGAATACCGACAATGTGCCGTGCATTATAGTAATTGTAAAGGTAAATAAGAAATAGTCCCTGCCTTCAAGGGTATCGCTGCCCTCCGAGAGGAAACTTGTAAGTTGGTGAGCTTCAATAAATGTGGCAAATGATAGAGAAGACATGTATGTCCCAGGAACCCTTAGCAGAGGCTGACATTCATTTTACTGACGTGAGGTGTTATTGTTGTCGTCGTTGTTAGGTGCTGTCCAGTTGGCTCTGACTCATAGCAGCCCAGTGTGCTGCAGAATGAACTACTGCCCTGCCCTGTGCCATTCTCACAAATAGTCTTATGTTGGACTTCATGGCTGCAGCCAATGTGTCCATCCATCTTCCCAAGGCCCTCCTCTTTTCACTGCCCCTCTGCTTTGCCGAGCATGTTGTCCTTCTCCGGGGACTGGTCCCTCCTGACAACGTGTCCAGCGTACATGAGATGAAGTCTTGCCATTCTTGCCTCTATGGAGCATCTGGCTGTACTTCGTCCCAGACAGATTTGTCTGTCTCTTTTGGCAGTCCATGGTACCTTCAGCATGGAAGTTGAAACATTTCAGTTTGAATGAGCGAACACTATGTCAGACATGGCTTTGGTGTAAAGCAGGTGCCAGAGGAAAGCTGTCCCAGGCAGAAGGTCCGAGGTTTGGAGTTATAAGGGGCACGGAAGGTTTGAAAACAGAAATTCAGAGTACAAGGTATTGTGTTGAGAGCAACAGACTAGAGATGAGGCTGGAACCTGCCTGGTAAAGGGCTCACTCTCATGGCTAACTTAAATTCCTTTTCCAAGAAGGGTAACTTATTTATAAATTATAATTGTAACCTGGCTTCCTATTCTCTCTGAACTGCTTCGCTTAATGATTCCATGGCAGTAAGTGGGGCAGCAGTATCCCAACTACAGGCCTCACGGCAAGCTAGCCCTGCCACTTCCTTCTCAGCACCCTTTCAAAAAAGACCCCGAGAAACTACAAAGCTGAGGTTGCTTTGGGCAATTTATGCTAGATCACTACATCTTGAGAAGAAAATAGAATTGTTCTCTGTACCTCACAGGTGGTCCTGAATTACAACAGGGCACTTAGAAAGTGCTTGTTAAAGTAATCAGGGATAAAGAAGCGAGGCTGGAAATGTAAATATATAGTTGCTAGGTAGCAGAATAAACTGAGTTTAGACACTTTTTTTTAAAAATGTCTTTCTTCCTCAGCTCAAAGCTCCAGCCTTGATGAAATGAAAACACAGATAACAATTATACTAGCTCACCTTTTGAGAGTCGTTACTGGACAAAGCATTTTACATGCATCATTTAATTTAATCTCAACAACTCTTATGAGGCAAATGAAGAAAGCTCAGAAGACTTAAGGAACTTGTTCAAGGTCACACAGCTACCAAGAAACCATTCCAGAGAGTGAAGCTGGGCTTGTATGATTGAGAGGAGGCCAGGTTTGGGACAGAAGGGTAGGAGCTTCGGTCTGGTCACATCAAAGACTCACGGAAGAGAGATGGAATAAGCAGTTAAATCAGCCGGTCTGGGGCTCAGAGGAATAATTTGCCCCGGGTACAGTCAATGTTTCCTTCATTGTGCGTACATGGTGATTACGGAAGGAAACTGAGGCCCATAGAGGTAAAACAAATTGCCAAACGTCACTTGACAAGTTAATGGAAGAGGCAGGACTTCCAATGAGGACATAATTATAGTGTTTAGAGAAAATCAGTCAATTAAGCCTCAGATCATAATGTTAAAGCAGAAGACTGTTAATGGACTATGCTAATGCATATATATGTGCACATGCCAGTGTATATATATGCATATGCATGTGAGGGTAAGTAAAACGTATTGCAAAAAAATCATAGAGATACTGATTTAATAAAAAATATCAAAATGTGAAACTACTGTATTTTTATACACATTCTACATCAAGTTCTATACACTACTGAAAACAGCGGTTTCATCTCTCTAACGCATCTCCAAAGACTACTGTGATGCTCTTCAATTTACAACATGTCAAAGATGACAGGTTGGGCATCTTTGAAGGACTCAGTTCATGTTTCTTTTAAATACTCTTTACATTTGGGGAGTAAAAAGTCTAAAGATGCAAGATCAGGATCTCAGGGTAGATGAAGTCAAGTTTCCCAACAAAATTCTCTTAAGATAGCCCTTGCTCAAAGAATGAGCAGGTGCATTGTCATGGTGTGTGGGTGGGGTGGGGGGTGGGGGGATTCATCAGCTCAATTTTCCTGACCTTTTTCTCACCAATGTTGTTTACAATTTTCTTAAAACTCCTTCCTAATAAGCCCCTTGGGTAATCCTGGGTCATTGGGGGAAATCTATCGAGATCATTCCTTTGGGATTCCCAAGAACAGTCATCAAAACTTTCTAAACTGTACTCTCTACCTTCAATTTAGCTGGCCTAGCAAATTCCTCACATGCATATATAGATTAATATGTCCATATATACTGGTAGATGTGCATAGCTGTGTGCATTAGCATAGAAGACACTGCTTTGATTGTACCTTGGTCTCCGGATCATTTTGGTAAATCCTAGGCTCATCCTCAGTTATGATTCATCCCATAAAAATCAGTTTCACTAGCCTTAACCATGCTTAAGAGAATGATGGAAAGATCAACTCTTTGAGCTCACTGAGCTTCCCGCAATACTTTTGGCATTCATGGAGGAGAAATCTTGATGAGGCCAAGATGTTCGCATAAAAATTGAACAGGCTGAGCCATGTGATACCTCTCCTTCCGTAGCTATTGCACCAATGGTAACTCAATGGTCTTCTTCCACAGTCTCCACAGTTTGGCCACCGTTTCTGCAAGAAGCTGCGAGTCTTCCTTCTCCTGGCTCATCTGTAAGGTCTTCCTGACCTTCCCCCAAAACATTTGATATAACTAAAAATTATGCACTCAGTCAGTATATATATATACTCAGTCGGGATAGAGAGGTACATTTGGGAAGCCCGATACAGCTGACTCCGTGTGATGATGCCCTGTTCTCAGTCTTCAGAGTTGAAGGCAAGCAGAGGACAGAATGAAAGGATGTTGCTCTGGCAGTTGTGCCCTATCTAAGTCTCTCCCATCGCTGTCATCAGGGCCCAGTCTGGCAACTCTGAGGGAATTTGCAAATTCCTTTTCATTGTCCTTGTAATTCTGGGAGGTGCTGCTCCTCAAAAGAGCCTCAAGTAATAAATCATTGGCTGGTCTGAGAATATGATGCAATCCTTTACCCAGTCATAGGTATAACTTTCAGGGATATACCTGCAAGTCAGGGACTTGCAGACCACATACAAATAAAGGTAAATACTCAGATGGGCTACTATCTGTCTGCCCCAGTGGAAGAGGAAAGGGGAGGGGGACCAAGACAAGCAGAAAGTAGAACAGATTGTGGTGTTCTCCATTGGCTAGATGGGCGCACAAGCCGCCTTGAGGGGCCTCAGGTATCTCGGGAGGTGCTGAGAGACAGAGAGTGCTTGTTACAGAGACCCATAATGTGTGGTTTTTATGGAGACCTGACTTTCCCACAGCACTTGTTCTAAGATGCTTCCTGAGTTATTAAAACTCACTAACGAGGTAAGAAGAAAGGGATTAGGGACCATATTGCTTTTTCCAGATGACGAGTTGATAGAACTTAAGCAGGAAATGAAACTAGACTAGTTGGCCCACTTCAAGATGGAGTCAAGGAAAAGACTAGAGATACGCTGAGGTCAAAGGCTAAAGGGTAGGATTTTGCAAAGGAAGGAAAAAAGGGACATCTTATTGCTGTTTCTTTGAATGCATACTCCATGTCAAAATGTAATGGCACAAGACACTACCCACTGCCTCTGGCTCGCAAATCTGTGGCCCAGGTGTTTGGATATAGCACAGCAGGTAGAGCTTGTGTCTGCTTGATAATGAAGGGCCTCAGATGGTGTGACTTCAGTGATTTTAGATGGCTGGGACTTCCCTCCCAGGCCTGTTTATCTAGGAACTAATTCTACCTCAAATGGAATGTGCTAGGAATAGAATGTCCAAGATGTTTCTTTTATTCACACCTTTGGCTCCAAGGCTTGACTGACTACGACATCTACCACAGGCTCTCACTGGTCACTCTCTCCGCGCATCTAGCATAGGTTTCCACGTATCATGGCAGGCTCATGGGAAGGAAATGTCTGGCGTGGTGCATGACTTCCCCTAGAGCAACGGTTCTCAACCTGTGGGTCACAACCCCTTTGGAGTCAAACAACCTTTTCACAGGGGTCGCCCGATTCATAACAGTAGCAAAATGACAGTGATGAAGTAGCAATGAAAATAATGTTATGGTTGGGGGTCCCCACCACATAAGGAACTGTATGAAAGGGTTGCAGCATTAGGAAGGTTGAGAATACAGCAAATGTTCCAAGAAGCCAGATGCAAGGCCAGTCTTTTTCAAAATTGGGTCCAGACGGGGACATCAGTTCTTTTTAAAAAATCTGTCACGAATCAACTAGATTAAAGATGTGGAGAAGCAGACACTTAGCTAGGAGTCCTGGTGGTGTCGTGGTTATTCATTGGGCTGCCAACTGCAAGGTGAGCAGTTCAAAACCACCAGCCACTCTGCAGGAGAAAAACAAAGCTTTCTACTCCTATAAAGAGTTATGGTCTTGGGAACTCACAGGGGCAGTTCTACCCTGTCCCACAGGATCACTATGAGTTGGCATCAAGTCAACGGGACTGAATTGGGTTTCTGGGTGTAGTAAGAGATGGCTCTGATGGTAGTTATGATGGAGACAGACTACTAAATTCTTCCAAATTGAGAGAATGTTGGTACAAGGGCACAAAGCTGATAGACTAAAGAGTACATAGGAATGTTCTCAATTTGCATTTCCCCCTTGGTTAGAGCAGGGTGGCAAGGCCTCTGCAGATTTTCTGAATCTGGAAAGAACTGTACAATCTCTTGTGCAGTTATTTGTAAGGGTAAAATTACTCCCTGAAACACAGATCTCAAAAGATGGCAATGTTCCCAGCTCCTCCCTAGAGATTAGGAGAGAATATGAAGAACAGGATGCCCTTTCCCTTGGACTTTTACCTGGGATTGCTGGGCCTCATTGGCGTGCCAGACTGCTCCATCTATGAGGATAAATGGTGCAAGATGGACTTGGAGGAGTAATCAGGGATGGCACCTTACAGGACTTCAAATATTAAAAGTTTGAAATGTATCATTTTCTGCGTGGAGCCAGCAGGAGTTGAATAATAGAGAGGTAGATTGATTGCTGTTTGAGAAGTATCATCCTGGTGAACGTAAGAAGAGTGCACTGGTGTTGGAGTGAAGAGAGAGTAGCAGGAAGCATATTTCAGCAGACATTCGAATGTACGGAAAATCGCCAAATGCTGGTGCACGTGGAAAGTCTGCACACAGACACACACACACACACACACACTCACAACACGTATGCATCTATCCACACGTGCTTACAGAATTAACAGTCACCAAAATACTAATCACCGTGCATGAGAGTCCTAGCTCTACACCTCCTGCATAGCTACCCCCATCTGTCAGGGAAGGCTTGCACGTTGCTATGATTCTGAACAAAAAATAGTGGAGTTCTCATACCAAGGTAGACTAAGAAAGAAAGGACTAATGATTTACTTGCAAAAGTCAGCCAAAGAAAATCCTACTGACCACAGGTTCCCTCCACAGCTCATCACGCACAAACTAGGTACCATTTCGTTCTGTTGTACATGGGATTGCCATGAATTGGGGGGCAAGCTTGATGGTAGCTAACAGCAACACACGCACAGCTGATGTGGCCAACTCTTTTTAATGAAACAAGTGGTGGAGAGAGGATGTTCTATAACACCCTGTTCTTGGGACTTTTTAAAAAATCCGTTTATTAGGGGTTCCTACAACTCTTATCACAATCCATACATACATCAATTGTGTAAAGCACATTTGTACATTCATTGCCCTCATCATTCTCAAAACATTTGCTTTCCACTTAAGACCCGGCATCAGCTCCTCATTTTCCCCCTCCCTCCCCGCTCCTCCTTCCCTCCCTCATGAACCCTTGGTAATTTATAAATTATTATTTTGTCATATCTTGCACTGTCCGACATCTACCTTCACCAACTTTTCTGTTGTCTATATCCCAGGGAGGAGGTTATATGTGGATCTTTGTAATCGGTTCCCCCTTTCCATCCCACCCTCCTTCTACCCTCCCAGTATCGCCACTCACACCACTGGACCTGAAGGGATCATCTGCCCTGGATTCCCATTGCTTCCGGTTCCTGTCTATACCAGTGTACATCCTCTGGTCTAGCCAGATTTGTAAGGTAGAATTGGGATCATGATAGTTGGTGGAGAAGGAAGCATTTAGAAACTATAGGAAAGTTGTATATTTCATCATTGCTACATCATACCCTGACTGGCTTGTCTCCTCTCCGAGACCCTTCTGGAAGGGGAAGTCCAGTGGCCTACAAATGGGCTTTGGGTCTCCACTCTGTACTCCCACCCCCCCCCACCCTCATTCACAATGATAGGATTTTTTGTTGATGATGCCTGATACCTGATCACTTCGACACCTTGTGATCACACAGGCTGGTGTGCTTCTTCCATGTGGTCTTTGTTGCTTCTGAGCTAGATGGCTGCTTGTTTACCTTCAAGCTTTTAAGACCCCAGACACTATATCTTTTGATAGCCTGGCACCATAAGCTTTCATCACCACATTTGCTTACTCACCTGCTTTGTCTTCAGCGATTGTGTCAGGAAAGTGAGCATCATAGAATGCCAGTTTAATAGAAGAAAATATTCTTGCATTGAGGGTTTCGGACTATTTTAAGACCTTAAATATTGATTGGGTCTCTCTGCTTGCTCCATCTTTCCTTGATCAGTCCAACCTTTTTGAGTTTGATAGTTCGAAATCTTTGGACAGCTGTGATTTTGAAATGTGTGTCTGTATTCAGTGAATGCTTCAGTGGGCCAGTTCATTTTTCCAAGATAAAAAAAACCCTTTCACCTTCAGGGTCTTTGAAATTCTCTCTGATCGACAGGTGTGACGTCAGCCTAGAGAGTGAGTGACCCATTGCAAACTCACAGGGTAACTTTTGCTTCTGCTGCAGTCAAGGCCCAGGTGATCCCCTCAGAGTCTTCAGCCAGTTGTGTCCCAGCCAATACAGATGCTTGCAAATCTGGTCCCTGGGCACTGTCTGCAACCATTCTCATTCGGTCCTGTCTCTCTCCTTTCAAATGTATTCATCGGATACTGGCCTAATAACGTGTATCATTGTTATGTGTTATGCTTCATTTAAAACAAACAAAAACAACCTACTTACCTATCCTCTTCAGCAATTTAAAAATGCAAATCATACTCTGCCACTGTCTAAAACTAAAACCCATCACAGGTTCATGCTCTCCACAGAATGAAATGAAAAGGCATCTGAAGGCCAATGGGTCCCAAAATGATCTGACTTCTGTCCACATCTGGAAGTCTCATGTTGGACATGCTGGGGCCTTCTCAATACAGTCCAGCCTTCTTGAGTCTCTGACTATGAAAACACCAGACATTTTCCAATTTTCCAACATAATGACGTTCCCAGTTCAGTTCACATCTCGAGAAGAGCCTTGCCTTCTATCACAAATAGTTCAACTCTTGTGTACCTTGTTTAAGTCCATGATTAAACACCTCCATGTTTTTGACTTCGCAACCTATAGAGTCACTACTTGGTTTTTTTGTTTGTTTTCCTAATAGTGTTGTGGGCTATTTCATCTTAGCATGTCCCGTATCATGTATGCATATATATATTTTTAATGTAAGCAGGCTTTTCTTATTTGTTTGTTAATGTCTACCTTCTTCATTAGGCTCTAAGCTCCACCTGACAGAAATCGCATTTATTTTGATTATCACTGTGTCCCTGGAGCCTCCTAGGGTGCTTGGGAAATGATAGATGCTTGATCATTATTTGTTGAATGAATCATTACATTAATTTGCTGTCACAATGAATCACTCTGGCTCATTCTTAACTGTTCAATAGTCAAACATCCACTCTGGAACATTGCTAGCACAAGACCCTGGCAGCTGCTCTTTGGTTTTGCCCTAAAGTAGAGGTGAGGAGACCATAAAAGGATGCTAGGGGATTCCAGGGAAGAAACAGGGAGTAAATTTCACCAACTAGTGCCCACAATGAGCATGGGATGCTCTGAATCTAGATATTTCCGGGTCTACCATTTTAAATGGTTGGATTCAAGATGCTTCTAAAAGGAAAGGATCCTTAAGCCTATGAGGCCTGAGTCCACTTAGGGTCTACAGTAGACTCTGTGACCTCTGACCTCCTTGACAGTGACTAAAATGCATGTCCATCTTTAGGAATCTTTCCTGGAATCGCTGCTTCTAGGATCGGTCCTTGATTTGATATTGATTCTGGACTCCTGCAGCCCCGAAAGTCCTGGCATTGAATCCTGCCTCTCCACTCACCATTAATGGGTTTTCCTATTTCTCCAGCCTGACTACACATCACGATTCCCAGTACTTGTTTAGCATAGTCAGCCATAGGTGATTTCCTGGCTCCCAGAATCTAGTCCATCATCCACTCGGCTTCCCACTTGGCTTGGAGCCCTGTGTAATGCTGTTCGGGATATTAGCCAGCGTAGTCACTTCTGTCGCTGTTTTCTGAAAGCATCATTGCTTTTTCAACTGACCCTGGACAGCGAGTGTTTAGTCACCATTCCAAGTCATTTATTTAGCATGAAAATTTATTAGTTGGGCCATTGTTTAGCAAATTCATCACACTGTACTTTTTACTTAGCAGAATCACTTAATTAGTGTTTTATTGCTGGGATTGACTGTCAATTACGTGGCTAATTCATTTACTTCTGGAATGATTTTTTTATCTGAGTAAAGCAATTCAAAGCGCATTCTTAACTCTTTAGTGATTAAAGATTGCTGTCCGTGACAATTCATGTTATAAGGAACATTAAACCATTTATTTCCCTTGAAATCTCAGCTGCAGGGAAACTCTTTGGAAAGGTGTACAGAGGATATTTCAGAACCTGACTTTAATTAAGTGGGTAGTCCATGACAACTGGAAAAGCTTAATAAAGTTATCTAAAGGATTCTGATTGGAACCCTTGGAATGCATCGTTATAACATAGTCTCATAT
Source organism: Tenrec ecaudatus (assembly GCF_050624435.1). Classification (NCBI taxonomy): domain Eukaryota; kingdom Metazoa; phylum Chordata; class Mammalia; order Afrosoricida; family Tenrecidae; genus Tenrec; species Tenrec ecaudatus. Next base: position 20,022,442 of record NC_134541.1, read on the forward strand.
GTGGATGTTGCCGTGGAGCCCATAAATGTCCTTTACTTTGACATTATCTCTTTGGGCTCTTAAAAAGGGTTGATAGTTGGAAGTCTCTAGGATAATTCCAAATGAAACCTGCCTCATTTTTTTCACATCCTTGTATAATCCCCTTCTCTTGGGTAGGGACTACCTTCTACTGAACAATAGGCTAAGGGGATAGATGTCACTTTCAATACAAAGATGGTAAAAGATGGTGTCTTTCCTTGTGGGGGCTCTGTCGCATCCCCCCACTTGCTTGCTGTATGGGAAGCCAACTGGCATTTTGTGAGCTGCCCTATGGAGAGGCAACTCTTGACAAGAAGGAGATTGAGTTCTTTCGGCAACAACCAGCAAGAAATGTAGTCCTTGAGTTCAAAAACCCCATGAGAAAATTAATCTTCCTACAATCTCTTGGGATCTGATTCTCCTACCCCACCCCAGTTGCACTCAGAGGCCCGAGGCAGAGCTGGCAGTTTGAGAGCAAATTTATGAAAGACTTTGCTCCAGAGGAAATCTGTTAAGGTATACCAGGATTCCTGACCCACAGAAAGTATGAGATCATAGATGATTATTATATTAAGCTGCTACATTTCAGGGTGATTTATGATGTGCTAATGGATAACTAACACAGAGCTTAGCTTATGAGATGTTATACGATTTGCCCAAAACCTTCGGGCTAAGAAGTAGTCAAGCCAGGATTTGACTGGGATTCTTCTGATGCTTTCCAATAGACAAGGAGAGTCTGAACTGCAGCACAGAAAGCTCATTGCAGGTGTCAGGGGTCCTGAAAGCTTTGACATCCCAGACTACTTCCCCTTAACAGTGATTCCTTTGTTACCTGTACACCTTCACTACCATGACAAGAAACACTAGAATTCTGGAAAGGCTGTTTGTTAAGGAGGATCTTCCTTATCGCAATTTTAATCAGGCACTGAACCAAAGTTCTTCTTCATGGCCTTCAATCACCACCGTGGCCACCCTGAAAGGGGGAGAGCCTTAGTTCCCAAACATAGCTGGTGAACCAGTTACAGGTTTCACCTCAACACCACTAGATCCTATGTCCCAGGGCTAGGGCCATGGAATCTGTATTTGATATGCTCCCTGGGGGATGCTTGTGCAGAACTAGAACCTGGGACCCACCCAAAAATGCATAGTCTATTGGCATCTCTGATCAACTTTCATCATTCAGCATCCCAGTGATCAACTGTCATATCTCATATGTCACATCTCAGCAGGCAAGGGTCTCACAGGTTAGAATTGGCTATGTTCTTAAAGTAATGCTAAATATCTGCTCTTTCTAACTTAGAAATTAAAAGATATATATAGTGGTTGTTGTTGAGAATACACACAGCAAAGCTGACACCAAAACAATCATTTCTCTGTGTATAATTCTGTGACATGGATTAATAAGACCTGTGATGAACACATACTACTGCCTCACTTGAAGTGCTTTGGAGATTGCCCAGTCCCTTGCTGTCCACGGTGCAGTCCATGGACCAGCAACATCAGTGTCACCTGGACGCTTGTTATCAATGCAGATTTTCCAGTCCCCCTCCAGACTTTCTGAGGCAACGACAAATTTTAAAGGAGCCCCAGTTCTGTGTGCATTAAAGGCACAGAAGCGCTGATCACATCCAATTTCCTAATTGAGACGTTAAGGCCTCCAGAAGGTGAAGTTCATGGTGCAAGCTTATTTACCCATCTACTTAGTGGTAAAACCAGGATGAAAACCAAGGACTAGTGACTCTGAATTCTGTTCCTTCGCTTTGAGTGTGCTCTTGTTTTCTTGGTTTATTATTTCCACACACTCACACTGACTCTCCAGGGGGGAATGGGAGAAGGAGGCTTCTAGCTGCCCAGTACAATCTCAATCTCGTGTCAAACATCTGTTGCACATTTAAATTTCCTCTCCCAGACAAGTTTCATCATTTCATCTCTGCTCTCTTACACCCCAACAAAAAAGCAACGTCACCTGTCAGATGGAAGATTGCAAAACCTGTCAAAATTGAGTTTTTCTAGTTGAGCTCAGTATTATTCGGCAACCTTATTGGCATATCTTTGTCTTACTATGTTCTGGATGAATGAGAGAAAGCAAAATAAGACAGGCCGGTGTTTTCAGCAGGAGGCATTGCTTCAGGCTCTTTCCTTCCAGCAGACGGCTCCCTAGGAGACTGTGGGTCCAAGCTCACGGGATACACCCGCGGCATAAATTGCTCGACTGATTATGTTCAGTGAGAATCCAACCCGGAGCCAAGGGGGAAGCCACAGCATGGCGGGCCTGGGAGGAGCTGCACTGAAGCAGACCACCTCAGGGTCTGGCTGTAATTAAAATAATCAAACACTCATCATGTAAGAAACACAAGGTGGCTTATCATGTCCAACAGTCACCAAGGAACCGAGGCAGGAAATAAAGACCTTGCTATTCTCGTGGCAGAGAGAAGGCCTGAGAGGTGGACCTCAAACACAAATAGGCTCGGCAGGTGGAGATGGACTGTAGGACCAGACGTACTTGCCAAATAGTGAGTATCCACTGAACGGCCACCAGACCCTGGGAGTGCAACGCAAGCACCGAACCCGAGGTGCAGAGTGGACAGTGTAGTGAATTATTCATATCTCAGGATTCATTGTTAAAGAAGAGAATTCCACTACGGATGATTAACAGAATTTCCCTGTGAATCATTTGCTGGTTTGTGTGACGCGTGGAGCGGACACGGCCTGGAAGACATCTTTTCATTCTTGAAAATGACGTTGTTAGAATAGAATGTTAGTTAGGGATGGAGACAGACAGAAATGCCTTCCTTGGTGTGGCTAAACATTCAGCGACTACTCACCACCTGGATTCTACCACTAGCATTTTACTCTCCTGGTTTTTATCACACGTTTTCTCTTCTTTCCAGCCCACGAGCCATCTTGATTTTTATGCATTGAAATTTCAGGTTTCAGGCCATGTCCCCTCCCCCTCCAATACATCATGCACCTTATTAATCCAGGTTGAAGGTCTGTTTATAATCCACGGGTCATTGGTTTTCTCCCCTTTGAAGTAAAATGTGTGAACAATGAATACACAGACCCTAAATTTTCCATTCAAGGAGCTCCAACAGCAGCAAAGAGCCGTGTGACCCAAATCTCTACCAATAAACACAGGAGGAAGGCCCGTCCTGCGCTGTGCCAGCTAACCCCTGCCCAGATTCCATCCACCCCATTGTTGCTACTGTGGTGAGCTGTCCAGTCCATCCAGGTCACAGGCCGGTCTTTTGGGCACTGTGTTAGTCCAGGTAGACTAGAGAAACAAATTCAGGGAGACTCATATGTGTATAGGAAAGAGCTTCATGTACACAGTAATTGCACATTAAGAAAACATCCCAGCCTAGTCCAGATCAAGTCCATAAGTCCAATATTAGCCCATTTGTCCAATACCAATCTATAAATTTCTCTTCAGACTCACGCAACACATGCAATGATGCCAAATGCAAAAAGATCACAGGCCGGTGGGTGAAAAGTCTTGCGGATCCAGTGGCGGTGGAAGCATCTCAGCACTGAAATGGGTCTCCACGTGGCTCCTTCAGCTTCAGGTTTCTGGCTGCCATCAGCGTAGTTCCTTGTGGCTTGTCAACAGGAATGTCTTGCAGAAAGTGTGCGTGTGTCCCTCCTCCAGCAAGCTATTTAACTCCTCAGTGCCTCCAAGTGAGCTCATCAAGCTGCAACCTGATTGGCCGGCTAAACGCCACCTCTTCACTCTTAATAGTCTCAAATTGACAACAGATTGTGTAACTACCATGGGTACCTCTCAAAAAACTCAAACTCACTGTCATCAAGTTGATTCCTACTCATAGCAACTGGTGGAAGAGTGGGTTACGAGATGGACTGCTAACCTCGAGGTCAGTCAGGACAAAGATGAGCTTTCTACTCATGTAAAGAGTTTTCGTCTCAGTGACCTACAGCGGCAGTTCTGCTCTGTCGTAGATGGTCACTTGGAGTGTGGTGCCTCCAGGAGGGTTAAACGACCCGTCTTTCAGCCAGTAGTGGAGGGTTTAACTGGATCAAACCGGGTCCAAATCTACCGCCTTGGTATCCACAGTTCCAAGATTAGTTCCCCGAAAGGACATGGGTCAAAGAGCAGAACCCATGCAGTTTTCGTGGGTGGCACCGTCTCAAATTGAGTAGTGTAATCTTTGTCCATGATGTGCTGCATTTCCCCTGCGGTCCCTGACTCCTCTTTCCTATTTCTTCCATCTGGACGTATTTAGTTCATTGTCTCCCTGATTATTTGGTTCTCTGCCATCCTTGGGATGGGCATTGTGTTGTGTGTTGTTTCTGCCGACTTGCTCCCTCGTGGCTTATGATAGCTTCTTCCCATGTGCTGCCATTCTTCATATTTTATTGCCTACCTGTAAGTTCTTCACTGGGGCTGACTTGGTTCCGCGGGGATGAATATGTTCTGGATTATGGAAATAGCGGTTTCTCGCCTGCTTGTTGGGCCAGTGGTGTTTTCCATGATGTACCACTGGATTGGAGATGCTGATGTTAGGTTTGCACATCCTCTCTGTCCCTGGTCGTATCAACATGGACCCACACACTTATGCATGGGACTCCTATTTAAAAGGCATGCACTCTCCCTTTTATCTACTAATACCAAACTGACCTCACTGCCATGGAGTCCATTCTGGCTCACAGGACCCTATAGCACAGAGTAGAACTGTCCCTGTGGCCTGCCGATGCTGTAACTCTTCACTGCATTAGAAAGCCTCATTGTTCTCTCTTGGAGCCGCTGATGGTTTTAAACTGTTGACCTTAGGTTAGCAACCCAACTTGTAAACCACTATGCCACCAGGCCTTCCTGGTCTATTAGATACCTTTAATTTCTCCATACCCATATGCACATCTACATATAAACACTTGAAATTAGATCTTTTCTTTAAGAGTCAGCTAGCTCAGATGGACCTTCCATTATGATAAAGGAAGGAATGTACAGACCGTTATTTCTAGTGATTCATAAGTTCCCACTTCCTGCATTTTAGTGATAACTTTTGAAAATTTAACCAATTATAGGTTTCTTTCTTTTTTTACATAATTTATCGATAAGGATTCATTTTCTAGTTGATTCTAGTTTAATCATATTTGTTATGACTTATATACTCATATCTCTGTTGAACAGATTTCAGTGTTTACCAAGGCAGCCCTTTTGTAACATGGCTCCCTCTCATCTGCTGTTGGCCGTTTTCCTTTATTTCATGGATTTCATGATTAACTGTAACTAGTTTCCACAGCTCCCTACCCAAGCTCTGGAACAGGACTCCAAGGCGGAAGGAGGTCTGTCTATCGGTCTCTCAGTGGCTGTCACTGTGAAGCTTCAGAAATGAGAAGCAGCTGGTATCAATGTATAATTATGGACTCACAGCACTTTTTCCTCAAAAATTCTGTTCTATGTCTTTCTGGCATTTGAACTTGGACAAGAGAAGACACAGCTAGCCTGAATTTGGGCCTTTATAGATAGCTATATTTTCCAGCCTAGATGTTTATCTGAGTATTTCTACATCTATAATAGTAAACCATTGTATTGGGATGTCGGCTCTATTTTTTTAAGTTGTACACAGACAAGTCTTATCAACTTGAAGATTCGGTTGTTTATTCTGCCAGGGAGCTGTTGTATTGTTTCCCTTATTTCTACTTCTGTCCCATTTAGCTTCTTCAGTCACACCAATTAGCTGTCTTTTAGATGTGTGTTTGCCTTTTTCCCCCCAGACTATCTTTTTGTTGCCTTCACACATGAACACACATGAGCACACGATAGAAACATAAATGTTGTGGTTCTCCTTCCCCGGGCTTTTCATCTGCCAGGTTCTTATGTTCATTCTCCGCCGAGTTCTACTTGTGTTGCTTAGATGTATCCCCAATGTGAACGCCTGGTTAATCCTGCCACCTGAGTTTGGTTTCTTTAAACTCCTTTCTTGTCTCACCCAAAGGATCGTCTCCTATCACCTTCCTAACTGATTTATTGTTTAAAAACTTTCTTGTTTATTATCATTTTACTTAATTCGTTCATCCTTGTTTTGTTACATTAAAAAAGATTATGGTAAATATATATGTATCAAAACGCTTGACATGTCAACAGTTTTCTTGGGTAGAGTTAGCTCCGTAGCACTAAGGAAATGCATCCTGCTGGTCAACCATGATGCTATCCAGTCCCAACATTACATCATCAACATTAACAGAACTTTAGTGTTCTCTAAGCATAAAATCTCCCTCCTCCCTCCTTCTCATCCATCCCTAATAACCACTAATAAATTTAGGTCGTTGTACACATGTCTCTTCTCGATTGTTCATATAAGTGGGATCATAAAATATGTCTTTGTTTATGACTGACTTATACCATTAGCAGCTAACTACAAGGTCCACTGTTTGGAACCACCAGCCACTCTGAGGGAGATATATGGGGCTTTCTATTCCCATAAAGAATGACAGTCTTAGAAACTCACAGGGGCAGTTCTACCCCATCCTATAGGGTCACTATGATTCATCACTGACTCGATGACAGTGCATTTGACTTGGGTTTTGGAGAGCACACTTCTATATCTTTTATTGTATAGGTTAAAGTCTCAGTAACAGGAAGCACCGCATCAAAGTGGCTTAAATAATGAGTGTGTGTGTTATCTCACAGAATGGGAAAGCAAGTGTTAGAGAAGACCCCTGGGATGGTCCAGTGAGATGTCAAAAAGTCTGGTCCATCTCTTCCTCTGCTATCTTCTGTGGACATTGCCCTCCACCTGGTTCCCTTCATGGGTGCCAGGGTGAGTTAGCAGTTACAGCATCGTGGCTACTCAGGGGAATGTCCACCATCAGAGAAAGCTTTCCAGAACCCTCCTGTAGAACTCCTCTCTCATGCCATTGGTCACACAAGCCAAACACTGCTAAAAAGAATGTCTGAAGACCTTGACTGGGTGATGGAAATCAGGATTGGCCCCTAGATCTGGTAATAGGCTCATTCTCCTCAAAGTTACGTAGAGAGTGTGTGCATACCCACACAAATTTAGAGGCTTATTCTGAAAGGAAGAAGGTAGGGGATGGCTATTGGGTAAACATTCAATATTGGCTCTTTTTCATTCCTTTGAAAGTTAGATTTTTTTCTCTGCATCCAGAAGTGTCAGGGATTTTTTTAATACAATTTTTTTTCATCTTTCTCCAAATTCACTGCCATCAAGTTGATTCTCATTCCCCTCCAGGTCAGACTAGAACTGCTCTCCGTGTGTTTCTGAGATGATAACTCTTTATAGGAGTAAAACGTCTCATCTTTCTTCAGCAGATCAACTAATGGTCTCAAACTGCCAGCTTGGGGTTATGGCTTTTCAGGCCTGGTATTTGCCAGTAAACAGAGCAAGTGGATTGTCATCCTTAACCCTTTCTTGTAGCCTAGCAGGTGTTTTAAGAGATTTTCACATCCTGAAGTAGAGTTTCAAATAACCATTGTTCCATCTGGTGTGAGTACTTCCATTGTGGAAGGAGTTTATGCTGGGGTGGGGGGTGGGTCGTGGAAGGGGGAGGGGATTGATTTCTTTATCAGAAGGTCAATGGATTCAAAAGGTACTTCCCCTTCCCCGTGATGATTCCTATCACAATCTTTTTTTGTTTGTTTCTTCCCCTAATCACTGAATCTACCACCTGGGACACAAAGGCCTTTGTTAGTCCTCTTGGTCTTGTCATGTCAAAAACTCCAGGGAAGGGGACCAAGAAGGGGATGAGCTTGATCACCTAGGAGATACCCCAACCCCAGTCTTTGATTACAAGGGTCCTTGATCCCCCGAGACTGGGAGAAGGAAATGAGAAAAGACAAAGCATTTCCTTTCTAACCTTCAGACTGGTGAGTTTGCCATACTTCCACAAAGAAAGCAGATCACTGTCACCTGTCTACTCCGTGATCTCCATTCTAGCTGTCTAGAACGTGGGCCCAGTGGAGTGACAGTCAACTGACTCTTAGTCTTGCGAGCTCAGCTCACGGCACTTGGTCAAACGTTTGAAAGAGGGAGAATGTAAGTCCATTTGCCATTACATGCAGAGAGAGCATGTCCTTGAGTGGATATGAGATGGGGCATGTGACTGGTCTTCCTTAGAGGTCACAAGTCACTCTATAGATCCTTACCTTCCTTAATGCTTGCCGACAAGTCTAAAATAAGGAACATATGGCTCTTACAACACAGCTCCTAAACACAGCCAACTACTTCTGCTGATGCCTGACCAAAGCAATGGCAATCTCTTCTCACTCTGGAGGGAAAATTGCCTGTGTTGAAAGATGGTTTTGGGTAATTCCAGAAAATTTGTAAGAAATTTTGACGAGAGGAAATTTTCACCTTCGTGCAGACTTGAAAGCCTAATCGCATGCTAGCTTGAAAGACTAATTTAATGAATGAACCAACAAACCCACTCTCATCAAGTTGATTCTGACTCACAATAACCCTAAAAGACAGAGTAGAACTGCCCCTACTGGGTTCCAAGAAAGCCTCATCTTCCTCCAAGGAGTAGCTGGTGAGTCAACCTGCTGACACCACAGTTAGCAGCCCAACTGGAAACCTGAACCGCCCCCCCCAGGCTCGTTAACTAATGGACATTCCCCCCAAACACGGACACTAGGTTAGTGGACACTCACATGAAATGCTACTGCGACCTGTGGGGTTTGTTCAGGTTTCTTTGATACAAGGGTTGGAGAGAATGAGGCATTGACTGCTAACTAGGTTCCCCCTTGTGGCTTATTCCAGTGGGATCCCTAATTAAATCAGCGCTTATAGCAACTTGCTTAGATGAACATTGTCCTCATCATCGTTATAATATTATCATCACTGTCATCACTGAGTATAAATAAAGCCTTTGGCTCAAAATAACTTATTGGAGGCTCCATAGCTAGAAAGTTGTGGATACACATCTGAACCCACTTTTCCCCCCTTTTTTTCTTTTAAAATTATTTCATTGAGGGTTCTTCCAACATTCCATACATTAGTCAGGCCTATTTGTACATATGTGGCCATCATAATTTTCTACTTGAGTTCTTGGTATAATCTCTTCCCCCCACCCACCACCCTCTCACCCTCATGAATCCTTGATCAAGTATATAGTGTTATTATTATTCTGTATCTTACACTGTCCGTTGTCTCCCTTCACCCACATTTCTGTTATTCATCTCCCTTTGGGGGGAGGGGTGGCTGTTGTTTTTGCTTGACTTTGCCTTGCTGTGAGAATCCTTTAAAATGATGTCATTGACTCATAGTAGAGCCTGGCTGGGGCTGCCCTTCTCCACCAAGAGACTCTGGAGTGCGCTCCCTGGGTCTCTTTCTTTCTCTTCACCTGTGCTCCCCATTAAAGTAGTCTATGTCCACCTCCTCTGGCTATTTAAATTTAAACACATCCAATTGCCACAAAATAAAAGAACTCCACTCTTGGGTAAAGCTAGTCACATTTCATGAGCTCTCTAGCCACATGGCTACCAACTTGGACAATACCGACAGAGAACCTTTCCAACCTCACAGAAAGTGATTGGAAAGAGCTAATGTTGTTTCTGTACAATACTCACACATGCCCTCTAATGTTATGTAAATGTGCCTTTGCTTTGAAAAGACTGAACCAATCGCTACTCGCAACAAATTCATTGCGATCACTGTCGCTTGTTTACACATACCTGCAACTTCAAGTCACGGATTTAATCACTCCACCGCACAAAAGTAAGGTCACCATATACACTTGAGTATAAGCCGACCCAACTATCAGTCAAAGTACCTGATTTTACCACAATAACTGCGTATACTCATGGGCCTATACATGAGTATATACGGTAAGTAGGGTGCATGTGGACCTAGTCTGGCTTTCTTCTGAATTGGACTTAAAGACACATTCAAGAGAGGATCTTGTTTGTAGCCTGGGGACTGTCTGTATACAGCTCGGGCCATAACCACAAAGGTGATGCCCAAGTGCCTAATGTTCAGGAAATCTTTCTGTGGTACCTCCTTCTACAGCACATGGCCTTCCTGCTCCTGTGGTTCCCCTCCCTGCCCACCTTCACACACTCCTTATCGCTCGTCTCCTCTACACCCGCAAGAGCCGTGCTGTGCTTCTCATTCTCCAAACACACTTCCCCCGCCTTCCAGGACCTGACCCGGGGCTTTGTACAGTGTGGAGACTCCGTACATATTTGTTAAACAGGTGGAGTGACAATTTCTAGCAAGTGTTTGGAAATATGGGGTTGCAGCGAGAGGAAGTTTTCTCATGGCTAGAGACAAGGGGACAGGCAGAGAGGAGAGGAAGAGAGAAAAATGGGCGTAGAAGAACTACACCGTGTGTGGCTGAAGAAGCAAGAGGGGCGATAGTTACCCCCTTATCCACTTTCCCCAAATCCCTCGGCCCACCCTGCAAGCCCCTGGCAGTGAAAGCATGATTGCCAGGGAATTCACAAGCTTGGACAACAGCTTCGTAAAAGTGCTAAGGAAATTCAAAATATTATCATGTGATAAATAAACATGTAAGACCCGTAAACGAGGAGCTGAAGGGGCATGAAAAGTTAGAGTCTGGGGAGGAGGTACAAAGAGAAATGTTCTCTCCCTAGGCCAGCTGGTTTGAGTTACGGTTTATGTGCAGCGTGTGAGCTCCAGCGCCCTTGTTGAATTAGCAGCAGAATCGCACATTAGTTTTAAAGCTCCCTCTCCGATAGGAACATCATAACGTTTTTTAATTGGGGCTGATAAAACGTAGCATTACTTGTAGGTTCCTGAGAGAAGCGAGTTGTGAAATTGGGTTTTCATTAAACCTAATGATGGAAAATTAAGTATAGTGCGTCTGGTGAAATGGGGTGTGATAAAAGGCCTCACTTCTGCCTTATCGGAGGTTAATAACGGAATAGGTGAGGTAAGAGCATTGGAAAAGGGAGTCCAACTACGTGAATTAATAAACCTTGAGCATCCCTGGGTTCCAAGTGCTCACAGTATCATTAGCCCTGCCATGGACATTATTACAAATGTTACAACATCTCAAGCTGCTCAATTGCAGACGCATTTCTCTTCCATCTCACTGTTAGTTTTGCTGACATCAAGTTTACGGTCTGTCTAGCAACGTGTTTAGGGGAAATACCCATATTGATAGCTATTTGAGTTTGAGAAACATTTGGAATCTCGCAAAAATTGCAAGACGCCCGTTCCTCGTCAGCCTGCCTTTGCCTGACAGCCTGTCTCCCAGGAAGCCTGCATCCCATGTCCTTTAGAAGACCATGAGTCCCTGAAGACATCTGTCCCTGATGTGATGGTGGTGGAAGGAGGATGCACTCCCTGGACTCTGGTCATTGACTCTGGATCAGCCTCTCCATGGGCTCTGGAAATGTCGAACCCAGAGCAACAAATCTAAGGACCCCTTTCTTCGCCACCCAACCCCACCAGCAGGGGAGTCGTATGCACAGGAGGCACACCGCAGACCCAAGATAGCTGGGCCCCCTAGGTGGCAAGGTGTGATTCTTTCAAAGAAGAGAAATTCTCTTGCAATCCTTCAACAGCTTCACTGGCTTGAAGATGCATATTCCGCTCCCAGTCTTCCTGGATCTGCTTCACACGGCGGGGCTGGGCTTCCATTGCACACCCAGAAGCCCTTACTCCATCGGTATCTCCTTGCTCTTGGCTGATGGCGCCTTGTCTTCTCAATCTTCTGCTGCTGGGTTTGCCTGGTCCTTCCTGTCTGTTTTCCATATTGGACTATCCAGCCACGACGCTAGAAACTGTATGTCTCTCTGCACTGCCAGCGCCTCCCAGAGTTCCTGGCATTAATTCCTGGTGTCTCAGGACGTCTAACACATGATCACATGGCATGACGGAGTATGTTATGCCAATTGCTGCCTTTAAGCAACTCTAGGGAAGGCGAGTATACCTGTCACCTGTAGTCCCAGGTGAGAGGAAGAGCTATTCTGTGTGATCAGAAAGAGTTTGCTAACATCTTGTCTAGATGCTGTGTCCTTGGGTACACATCTACATTCTCTAGAGCAGTGGTTCTCAACCTCCCTGACGCCGTGACCCTTTCATACAGTTCCTCATGTGGTGGGGACCCCAAACCATAACATTATTTTCGTTGCTACTTCATCAACTGTCATTTTGCTACTGTTATCGATTGGGTGACCCTGTGAAAGGGTCATTCGACCCCCACAGGGGTCACAACCCACAGGTTGGGAACTGCTGCTGTAGATCATTCAGTTCATCTTTCAAAGTGATTCAACTGGTCCCAAAGGGCCAGGCGTGCCCTGGTCAATTTTCTTACCACATCGAATCAGGATGTTAGAGGCCATGCTATGCCTACAGTGACCCCCACCCACCCACTAGTAAGGTGAGACCGAATCCATGTCTCGAGTTGGATCAATCAGATAAGTTAGCCCTTGGAGGAGCTAATAGATAAGGGCAAACAGAGGGAGGGATGAAAAAATGAGGACAATCCCTACTCCTTATGTACACATTAGGTGCACACATTAGGACCACCAACTGCCCTGGTTTGTCCAGGCTGGATGTGGTTCCCAAATGCCAGATTTTAGTGCTCAGATTAGGGAAGGCCTAGACAAACTAGGCAAATCGATCCCTCCGGAAAGTATATTCCAGATATCCCATCCCATGCTGTTTTCCTTTCATCTCTGGGTGGGGTGAATGGTGAAATGCTCAACCTTCTAATCATAGAGCTGGAAGTTCAAGCCCATCTCTAGGCATCTTGGAATCTACTCTCAAAGTCATCTCTGAAACACACAGAGCTGCCATCAGTTGGAATCAACTGGATGGCAGTTGGACCCTTTCCTACAAGAAATAGTCCTGCCGCCTGCTGTCACCTCGCAGTCGAATTTGTTTTGCCTACAGAAGACGCTGCTGTGTCTGCTGGATTACTGTGACAGGAGAGACAGGCAAGCTCAAGGGAACATGGATTTCAAAATGAAAGGTTGCATAAAATTAGGGATATATGTTAAGCTTCCCAGAAATTGAACATGGCCTGGGCTGTATAGTCCTGAAATCATCTGAGTGGGAGATAGCAGTCTGCTGGTTCTCGGCTAGTCAGGGCCCAGACAGGGTGGCTCATCTTTGGCCAAGGGTCAGAGGGACCAAACCTAGAGGGTTCTGGCCTCTGAAGATTGGCAATGTATGCCTGGCAGGGAGGTGCTGGGCTAAGATGTTGGGCTGACTGGTTCCAGGAGGACCTGAGGAACCCAAACCCAATCTGAGTAGGCATCAGTTGGTAGCACAGCCAAACTAACAGATGACAGAGAAACTCGTTGGCTATCAACTACTCTCATCAGGGGAGAGTCTAGTCCAAAAGCAAGAAGAGAGTCTATGAAGCAGATGAGGCGTGGGCATGGCTCTGATGGAGTCTCTGGCGGGAGTCAGGTGAGCGTTTCAGGCAGCTCGACTCCAATGTGCCTCAGAGAGATGCTTCTGGACCAATGATGCTCAGTAATGGAGAACACTGACAACTGGGAGCAGGTGACCACTGTCACTGAGCCAGCAACAGAGTACCCACTAAGCATGGTAAGCACAGGCTTACATATGCTTACTTTCTCATCTGTAGTAAACAGTTGTACATGGTTTTTTTTTAATTTGCCATATCAGATGTGGTAAAAACAGTGAAGTTGTTCATTACTGATGAGTAGTTGTAAGTAAGCACAAGTAGGACTGGGCTTAATGTACAGACCCCATAGCTGGAGAAAACAGCTAGAAGCATCGAGGTCCCTGTCCCCCACTGCCTGAGGCCCTAGGCTGGCTCCTGTTCCTTCCACTGTACAACCCAAAGGAAACACCCTGACAAACCAGACCGCAGGGATGCAGGCGAATGGACCAGAAGCAGAGGCTTGGCCTGCATCTCCAGAGCCCGGAGGCGCTCCTCCCCTGAGGACAAGCAGTGGAGGTTATTTCCAGGCAGCCTGTGTGCTAGATGGGAGGGTTCCCCCAATCTCTAACCTGTCTGTCTTCTAACGGTTCTGGGATTAGCCAACATCACTGAAGGAAAGACTCAGACAGGTAGGGAATGACGGCCAACCTGGAACTTCGCTTTTGCTCCATCCACCTGACCCCGGAAGGAGAAAGGAGCTGGCGATTGGTTCATCCATGGGTTGGCTGCCATGGCAGGGGAGCAGTGTGTAGCTAGCCTCGGGGTTTCCTTTTCCTGAATCAGTCAAATTCTGAGTCAGTTCCCATTGACCCTCTCAGGCCAAGCTGGGGAAGGGGAAGGCAAAGGCCAAGTCCACAGATGACAGTGTGTTCCACCTCCTTATCTTTGAAGCAGATGGCAGCCGTGGGGAGCTGTCCCAGCCCACCCTTACCATCCAGACTCACCCCTACCGGACGTGCGACCCTGTGGAGATGAGCTACCCCCGGGACCAGTTCCAGCCTGCCATCCGGGTGGCTGACCTGCTGCAGCACATCACCCAGATGAAGAGAGGCCAGGGTTACGGGTTCAAGGAGGAATATGAGGTAAGACACCAGCGCTCGGGGAAAATTCTTGGCAGGTTCAGAGGCCTATTTGTGGGCTAAAGCCCTGCAACTGAAAATGTGGTCCCTGGCCCAGCTTTGGCAGCATTACCTGGGAGCTTGTTGGAAAGGCAGCATCTCAGCCATCACCCTAGACCTACCAAAGCAGACCCTGCATGGCAACCAAACCCCAGGTGATTGGTCTGCACGTTATTTTTGAGAAACACTGTGCTGAAAGATCAGAGCTTCCTTTTTTCCTTTCTCTCTCTCTCTCTCTCTCTCTCTCTCTCTCTCTCTCTCTCTCTCTCTCCATTGCCCAGTTACCCCTCATACTTCTGCCCACGTGGACTCACCGCTCCCTTCAATATCCCACTGTTGAAACCCCTGACCATCCCTCCTCCCAATGGCTTCTGGGAGGCCTACTTATTCCTGGCCACCTCTGGCCCCATAGCCATGCTTCCGTTCGGTTCTCAGTCCTCGGACTCAATACTTCCTCGGCAGTGACTACCGGCATCTCTCTCTCTCCACCCTCTGCTCACGCCCGCACCGTGCGTCTCTCCACCGAGGACGTGCTTCTGAGATTTGAGATGAGCAGAGGACGATGGCAGCAAGGGAAGGGAAGGGTCTCCACACAGCTCTGTCTCTTCCCGTCCTGGAAAGTCCTCCGAACATGCCACCATCTTGGCCGTTCTCTCCACTCCTCTCACTCCCCAAAGTCTCCCCTTTCCAACAGCCAGGAAAAGGGCTCCCAGATGCCAGTGACTTTAGAACAATTTTGCTTTCTCTACCTCGCTCCTTGGCTTCAGATCTTGCTCACTGGGCCTCACCTTTTACAAACAAAAATAAAATAAACCAGAAGGAAAAACTCATTACAATGTTTTCCTCAACCAGAGAGCAGCTCTGTTCCCAGGAGGGATTCTGCCGCCTTCCTGTGTGGCTCTCCATCCAGCTGCAGCCAGCTGTCACAGTAAACATTTCTTTCTTCATTTTTTTGTCTGCCCTCTCTCTCCCTCCCCTCCTTGCTTCCCAAAATATCTGTGGAGCATCCACTATATGCCAAGCTCTGAATTACACACACCAGTTTTCTGTTTGTTTGTTTGTTTGTTTTTCCCACAAATGCCTTGCATTACCTGAGGTCTGCTGGCCTCTCTTTCCCCCCTGTGCAGTGGGAACCCTTTGGCTCAGGTGACGGACATTTTGCAGTCTTGATAGTGCAGGCTAAGTTGATCTCTCAGATGGCTATGTTCTGAGAAAGAGCTTACCAAATCATAGATTAGCAGTCCGGTAAGGTCATGAAAATTGCACTAGCCCAGGGGTGTAGGGAGCTGGATAGACAAACAGGACCCGGTGTGAGTGGTCTTGGCATAAGTTGAATGAGGAGTTTGGATAAAGCGATTTCTAAGGACCGTCTGGTCCGGAAACTTGATGGTAGTGTAAAATATGGTGGCATGGGCCGTGTCTGACACATTTACGAAAACCAAAAGTTGATGGCAATGCGCGTGAGTGATTACCAGCTCAGGCAAACCAGCAGTTAATTTCAAATATGACCTAAGGGCAATCGCATCTGTCATGGACTGGGTCTGCAAAGCCTGGCAGGCTGCTGAGAGAAAGGTGGAAGGAGATTGCAGGATGTTTGAGATGATCTCATCACCAGCCATCCCAGGGTCTGATTTCTTCCATCAGGAAAACTTCGGGCTTGAACGGGCCCAGCCCTTTGAAGACCGTCCCTGGGGGGGCCAGCCCTTTGAAGACTGTCCCTGGGGGGTACCCACGCAGGCAGGACTTTTGGAGGAGAGGCTGTCCAAGTGAGCATATGCTGTTTAGCAAGAAAGTCATGTGTGGTCTCTCAGTGGTGTTATAGGGGTTTCTTTAGGACATTTAAAGTGTTTTGAAGTCTGAGGAAGATGTGTGACTTGTCAGAAAGGGAGACAAGCAGCCCAAGACCGTGAAGCACTGTCCTAAGAACTCACCATCTAAGATTTGAAAGGAGGGATACGGATTCAGTTGAGTATTTGGGGACATCTCCTTCCATTCTGTTTTAATTGATATCATGTTTGAAAATGTTTAGCCTTGCACAGTGGGTTTGGGGTTGGTTTGTTTAATTTCTTCATTGTGTCTAGTTTCCATACTTTCTAGCAGGGAAATAAGCTTCTCTTTATAAAGAGAAAGAGAAAGAGAGAGAGAGAGAGAGAGAGAACATGTGTTAGTTCTCCATCCCTGGAGTAGTCTCCAGAAACATCTCTAAGTAGCTCAGGCTAGCCTGGCCCCCAGTTAGTTCAAATTATATTAATCAGTTGGCTGGAAAGCTTAGCTCATAGTTAGCAGCATTTTCTAATTAACTGGGGGTTAATTGGAAAACATTGCCTAATGAAAGGATTCCACAATGTGCTAGTACCCTTTCCGAGAAGATGGCTGGATCGGGCTTTGTTCCCCAAGGCTCCTGTGATGTCTAGAATCTTCTTCCTGAGCATAAGGGTCATAGACCTTGAAGACTCAGTATCCTATTGTGAAGACCAGACTCGGGGACTTCCAGCCCTGTGTTTGTCTCTACACACTCTGTGCTCTTTTTCGTACCCACTACCTTTCTATCAAGCTCGGGATTTTCAGCCAAATGCGTGGGTTGGAAAAGCTGGCAGTTAAGGGCCTTCTCAACTAGAGGAGGCTGGGCCTTCTATCTCTCAATTCAGCTCTGCAATCACTCGTTTGGCCAAAACCATATTGTTGAGTATTTACTATTGCCAAGGACTGTCCTAGACATATGGGATTCAACAGTGAAGCTTATGATGTAACAAGGGAGATTCCAACCCTCATGAAGCCTGTCGTCTAGTAAGAAAGACAGGCAATGCTCCGCAGGGTTCAAGACCAGTAACTCCTGTGAGGCAGCAAGTGTGTTCGCTGGTGAAAACCGCCGTTTGCTGTGGGCCTTAGCCGTCGAGAGCTACACTAACAGGACTGCCACACACGGTCGCTTCTGAGAAATAGACATTTCCTTTTTAAGGGTTTAGGGGAGTAGGAATTGAAGGCACCGACTTTCTCATGCTGTCACCTCTGGAGGAAGGACGGTCTCTGCAGTTCCTGCTCCTTGGAGACCTCCCTCCTGGTTGGCAGCACCAGTCCTCCCCACCTGTGCTGTCTTGGGTGCTCCTTTTAATCTACTCTTTAGATCTTAAAAGCAATTGACTTAAAAGGCAGCCGACAGGAACACAGCTTCATTAACATACCAAAGAAACCCCTGTTCCCTAATGGGCCTAAAACCACAGGCATAGTAGGATTTACAACACATATTGTGAGAGGAACACAATTCAAGCCATGGCACTGTCTTACAAAGTGCCCCCCATCTCAGTGACACAAAACAGCCAATTTATGGGGCTGATTAGCTCCAGGGGTCAGGAATTGTCTCTACTTTAATATCTGTTGCCTCACTGAGGAAAGGGACCACATCTGAATGCATTCCCACGCACAGGTCTTGTAATCAGTGTAGGCCTTTAGCTGGGCCTCAGCTGGACTACTTACCTACAGGCCGTGTCTTCAGATGGCGGGGCATGGGCTTCCTCACAGACTGGTGGGCTCAGGACTGTTAACTTCTTTCTCATATGAAGGCTCGGCACTCCAAAGGTTGGTCATCACGGCTACCGTGGTGGGGAGCTGTCTCAGAAGTCAGAGCATCACTTCCATGGTGTTCTACCAGGTGGCTGTTGTTGTTGTTACTACGTGCCATCGAGTCAGCTCCAACTCACAGACCAGAGCATTGCCCTGTGCTCACAGCTGTGGTGTTCGAGCCCATTGCTGCAGCTCCTGCGTCAATCAATCTCCTTGAGAGTCTTTTTTCTTTCTCACCGACCTACTTGGTGAAGCATGAGTCTTTCTCCAAGGACGGCTCTCTCCTGACAACACGTCCTGCGTATGTGGCAAGAAGCCTTGCCATCCTTGCTTCTAGGGAACGTTCTGGCTGGATTTCTTTCAAGACAGACGTATGTTTTCTTCTAGTGTTGTTTACGCTTCTGGTTCAAAGCAAGTAAAACCCGCCCCGGTTTCGGGGCAGAGGTGGGCGCACTGCCGCTTGCACACCATGCTCAGCTCTTCCGGTATGAACATGTGGCTATGAAGTAAAATGAAAAAACAAAACGATCGCAGGACTTAGAGGCTCTCCTTCAGGTTTCCTTTGTTTCTGAAAATCTACTTATGGCTCTTGAATAATTTTTAAATTGTTATGAAGGAGAAGATTGGCTCTTCCGTCTTAAAAGTTTGCCGACCCCTGACCTAGGGGAAGGAAATCATATTCCACGCCTTGTGTGTCAGTTCAGAGGCTCTACGGAAGCATGTAGAGCAGAAACTACTGAGTCGTGTGATCCTTAGAAAATAGAATCTGCCCTAACGGTCATGGAATAAGAAACAGGAGATCACGAAAGGAAGGTAGGAGATAAAGGGAGGGAGGCACCTGTATTAAGTAAATCAGAATGGGCAGTCCCGGGGTGAGAAGGTGAGAGGTAAGCCAAGTTCAATGAGTTGCTCTATGCAGAGAAGAGTGTTAGAGACCAAGAGAGTAATAACACCCTGCCAGGTGCAAGGAGAAAGAGGTCAAGATGACAGCACGAAGGAAGGAGCAAGGGTTACGTAAAGGTTACTTAGGAGCACGTTGCAGAAATAAAGGGTACCTGACCATCACAAAGGCTGCGGTCTTGACACCGAGTGAAATGGAGCCTCTGCGGAGCCCTGAGAGCACAAGTAGCATGACCTGACCTCATGCTGAAGTCTCATTCTGGCTCCCACGTTGAGAGACAAGTACGCAGCAGAGAGATCAATGAAGCGGCCATTACAGTAAACCAGGTGAAAATCAAGGGCGACTCCAGCCAAGGTGAGGCAGGGAGGGGCTGAGGAGTGGTTATGCCTGATGATAGTTGAGAGGAGAGCCACTGGTGCTGATGATAAGGCATGGCAGGCAAGAGAAAGAAATGTATCAAGAGTGACCCCAAAGCTTTGGACCCAGAAAGATGGGCTTACCCCCTACTGCGACAAGGATGCTGCAGACTTGAGGGCAGTGGGGCGGTGGGGGGGGGGTATGAGTTCACATTGTTGAGTTTAGACATCTGTTAGACATAGCAGATAGGTCAAATACAGAGTTGGACAATATGGTTGTGGAACTTGAGAAAGAGGCCTGGACTGGGGGAGGAACCTTTGGGAGACACTGACATAAAGTAATATTAAAACCTTGCTTGAATATAGGGCATTAGAATGGTTCCATCCCTCAGCACCAGCCCCTGCTGTGAATTTGCCCTTCCATCCCAGATGCTCAGATTCAGAATCTGCTTTTTTAACAAGAGTCCTAAAGTGACTCAGAATCAGAAGCTACATTTTTACACCAATTCTGGGGTGCTCTAAGAATCTGTAAGAATCACCTGGGGCTCTTGTTAAAATGCAGGCTCCTACATTGGACCTCTATTCAAGTACTCCCTCAACACAAGGATACTTTGTTCTATTAACCTGGCATTCCATGATGCTCACCTTCCCAACATGATCACTGAAGACAAAGCGGGTGCATAAGCAAATGTGGTGAAGAAATCTGATGGTGCCCAGCTATCAAAAGATATAGCCTTTGGGGTCTTAAAGGCTTGAAGATAAACAAGCGACCATCTAGCTGAGAAGCAACAAAGACCACATGGAAGAAGCACACTAGCCTGTGTGATCATGAGGTGTCCATAGGATCAGGTATCAGGCATCAAAGACCCAGAACAAAAAATCATATCATTGTGAATGAGGGGGACTATGGAGTGGAGTCCCAAAGTCCAGCTCTAGGCAACTGGACATCCCCTTACAGAAGGGTCACAGGGAGGAGACAAGTCAGTCAGGGTGCATTATAGCACCGATGAAACATACAACTTTCCTCTAGCTCTCCAATACTTCCTCCACCAACTATCATGATCCCAATTCTACCTTACAAATCTGGCTAGACCAGAGCATGTACAGGGGTACAGATAAGAGCTGGAAGCATAGAATCCAGGACAGCTAAACCCCTCAGTATCAATGTTGAGAGTCACGATAGCAGGAGAGTAAGGGGAAGGTGGGGGGAAATAGGGGTAACCAATCACAATGATCTACCTATAACCCCCTCCCAGGGGGCTGGACAACAGAAAAGTGGGTGAAGAGACATCAGTCAGTGTAAGACATGAAAAAATAATAATTTATAAATTTTCAAGGGTTCATGAAGGAGGGAAAATAATGAGAAGCTGATACCAAGGGCTCAAGTAGAAAGAAAAAGTGTTGAAAATAATGATGGCAAGAAATGTACAAATATGCTTGATACATGGATGGATGCATGGATTAAGATGAGTTGTACAAGCCCTCAATTAATTTTTTTTCAATTGCAGGCTCCCATTCTGTCCATCTGGGGTGGAGAGATACATTCTCAGCTCACACTCACTGGTCGCCATCCAGTCTACTGATTCCTCATAGAGAGGAGGAATCAAATCAGAATGAATTGGCTAGAAGTTCTGATCTTGGTGACAGGCATACAAACCATGCATGTCAACATTTTGCAAAGCATGAGAATCAGGGTAAAGCCAGAGGTCTGTGGTCACCTGGGAGGGTGGGGTACATTCTGTCGGGGCTGAGGATGCAATGACTTCATGGAAAAGAGTAAATGGAGGTCTGAGGAGTGGGAATAACCAGGGCTGGGAACTAGAATAAGCTATGGCACAGGGGTGGGCAGGACGGAGAGAGCTAAGGAACCAGAACAGTTGGATATTCATGGGGCACAAATTATGAGAGGGGGCGTGGAATGAGATGAGGCCCAAACTGTCCACAGGGGCAATAAAGGGGTGGACTATCATCCCTCAGGCTAAGGAGTCTGGATTTAATTCCAGGGAGTAGACCATGGGGAGCTATCGAAGGGTTGAACCAGGATGTTTAAACATGCATCTGCTTTTCAGATATAGCTGTCTGGGTAGATCACAGCAGGGAGAGCAGAGGCAGGTAGGTGGCCAGAGCAGTAATTTAGGGGAACAATGAGTAACCAAAGGGGGATACTGGGCCCAAAGCCCAGACAAGGCATCCCTCCCCTGCGCACACACACTCTTTGCTTGGAGAACCATCAAATCAGCTCATTCTCTTGGGCTTGAAAACTTCAGTTGTTAAAGCTTAATGATTAGAAGTAAAGTATCCTGGTCTGAGATTCAAAACAGCTGGATTCAAATCCTGCCTCTCATTAATGATCTGGGTGACCTTGTGTATCCAGGCCACTCCCTCTTTTGGTTCCTCAGTCTACATATTTAGGCAACAAGGAGGAAGGGGTTGGTCCAAGTGGTAAAGGAGCTCATCTGTTAAATATGCCCTGAGAAGAAGCAGGAACCCATTGGCCTGACCTGGCACTGCCTGCGGGAGTGGTACTGCCAGTGGGACAGCGAGACCTGACTCTGAGGCCATACCTCTGTCGTTATGTCTCAAGTCCTAACTGCTGTGATTGGCCAGAGGCCTGGAGCTCCTAAAGCTTCAAGAAGGTCTAAGGAGCCCTAGTGGTGCCATGGGTTAAGTGTTGGGCTGCTGACCACAGATCAGCAGTTTGAATCTACCAGCCAAAAGTTGAGACTTTCTGCTCCCGGAAAGATTTACAGCCTTGGAAACTCGAGTGAGTCTCTGCTCCATGGGGTCATGATGAGTAGGAATCTGCCTGATGGCGCTGAGCGTGTTTTTTGGAAGGAGCCCTAGTGATGCACCCGGGTAAGCCTGGGACTTCTAACAGCAAAATTGGCAGCAAATTCCAGCTATCTGCTCCCATAAAGATTTATAGGCGCAGAAGTTCGCTCTATGAGGGTCACTATGAGTCAGAATCACCTCCATGACAGGGGGTTTGGATCTTTTGGGTTGAAGGTAAATTTCTGACCAGACAGATCTGATCTGTCAGAAGTTTTCCATCTTGAACATACACTAAAATACCTGGCGAAGTTTAAACAATAAAAAGACAAAAGCCAACAACAATGGAATGTCCATGCATCAGAAAAATTAAATCAGAATTCAGGAGTGGGAAAGGGGGTCCAGGAGGAGAGAGGGAGGGGTAGGGTAGGAAGCCAGGCTTTAGGGTTATATAAGCTCTCCACTGGACTCCAATGTGCATTTGAAATTGAGAGCCATGGGTCTAAGGAGACCCACAAAGCTCCCAGAGGGTCTGAGGTCCATCACCACACCTGGTGCAAGCCACGTCGGATACCCACAAAGTCACTTGCCAACCCTGACCTCTAGCGGATGGAACACCAAAACTTCTAACTCACTGACACGTCACCATGGCAACTTACAGCAATGGTTCTCAACCTGTGGGTCATGACCCCTTTGGGGGGGTGTCAAATGATCCTTTCACAGGGGTCACCTAAGACCATATTTCTGATGGTCTTAGGAACCCAGACACCACTCCTCTATGTGTCTCCAGGAGGGTCCACCCACATGCAGATACACCCACATACGGTGTCACCAGGACATCAGGAACTGTATTAAAGGGTCGTGGCATTAGGAAGGTTGAGAACCACTGAGTTATAGCAACCCTGTAAGACAAGAAGGAATCGCCCTGAGGGTTTTGAGACTGTAATTCATTCTAGAAGTAGAGAGCCCCATCTTACTTTTCTCCCGTAGAGTGGCTGGTGATTTTTCCCTGCTGACCTTGCAGTTAGTAGCCCAACGAGTCACTACTACACCACCAGGGATCCTTGATGGAACTCTGCCACACTAAAGTTAAAGGCTCCTGCATGTGACCCTGGAGCACAGTGTCCCTCCCACCTTGACCCCACGCCCATTACACGTTTCCTTACCCAAATACTCCGACCTTCTTTGCTTAAAAATATCTCTAAGCCTGCCAACAACTACATGCCAAGTCGCTGGTAGAGGAGAATGGGCTTATGTGTGTACCGGCCATCCTTGTAAGAAGTGTGGTAGGTTTGGCGAAATGAGGGGCCACGGCGGAAATGACTCTGTGATGGAGAGAAGGAAGACAAGCATCGATCCTGCCCATCCAATGCAGGCAATCTGTCATCGTCATGAATGGAATGAGACCAGTAGGACGACCAGAAGGTATCTGGTTATTACAGCTTCATTAAGACTATTTAAGGCAACAAGGAACAGCTGTGAGGGATATGATGCAGCCTGCTGAAGAGCAAACATTTGTTCATTTTCCAGCTCTGGGAGGACATGCGTGCAGATGAGCTTTGTGGGGAGAAGCCAGTGCCATCCACTGTCTTTCCAGTCATCTGTGTCGAAGGTGGGCACCAGCATTCTGGTCAGGTGTCACCATGGAGATGGATGCTTCAGGCCATCCTGTGGCACCTTGTCTCTGCTCAGAGCTCCATCCAGGAACACCTTCTGCCTCTCCCACCATGGTTTCCTTCCTCTGTTACCAACAGAGTCACAAAACAGCCCATTGTCGATGGCCCTGGACAGTCATCTCTGAGTCCTCATTGGGCAGAGGAGCGCAGATGTAGAGAGCGGATGAAGAATGAGTGACAGACGCCCAAATAAGGAGTGAGGACATCAATTTTGTCCCACTCTGGACCCTCATCATGATCAAAGGAAGAAGTCTTGGCTCCCCCTGCCTATGTCACCCCTGCCTGCCATAGATGAAAATAACTGAAAAATGAGTCATTTCCAAAGGCATGAGCAGCCCTTGAATTTAGGCCTGGGAAATTGTTCCACCAGGAAAGAATTCATGTGGGAGAAATGACGTCCTTTAGCCTATGTTTATTGGGCCACTTAAAAATACTGTCCTTAATGCAGGAAGCCTTGTCCTACCCATGGAAACAACTTTCAGGTGGTTCCACAGAAACATCCCTCGACCGAGGTTCCTGACCTGGTGCTCAATCTGCCCCAGATGAGTTGGCTGGGTCTTGATCCAGACTCTTCCCTTTCTGGATCCGTTTCCTCTTCTTCAAAATGCTGGATTGCACAGTTGACATGTAATCCTGAAATTTAGGATATACATTCGGGTACGTTACAAGCATTCATTTAACCAGAAACAGTGAAGGTCCTCTGTATACCCAATACATGTTGTAGGCGAGACCAGTCCCTGGAGAAGGACGTCGTGTTTGGTAAAGCAGAGGGGCTGCAAAAAAGAGGAAGGTCCTGAAGGAGATGGATGGACACGCTGATTCCAGCATGGGGACCATCATGAGGATGGCTTGACCAGGCGCTGTTTCGTTCTGTTGTACAGAAAGAAGGTCATTGTGAGTCAGAACCGACTCCATGGCACCTAAGGACAACAGTGACACAGTACATCTGGCATGTAGACTGTTCTAGGCACTGGCCATGGAAAGCAAAGAAGGAAAAAATAAAAGCCCTTGCTTTGAAGGGAGCACCCTGCCTCCCCACACATGTAATTACCCTGCAGACTCTCCTTAAAATGCCCTGGAGACATACAAGCAAGGGCTATCCAGGGCCAGGATTGGGTTTTTATTGTTGTTGTTATTTTGCTTATATTTTTTTCTCGTTGGTCAGTTGTTATTGCCAAGGGCAACCAAGTGAGACCTCGCCAAAGCCAAGCCAAATTGAAAAGCAGGTTCAGAGAACAAAATTCAGGAATGGCATGCGTCATGGTGGGAACAGCAATGCTTGGAAACAAACAAGCAAACAGTCTGAGCTTAGAGGGCAGCGAGTGTGTGTTAAGGGGTAGGAACAGCTCAGACAAGAAGGGTGAACGTGCTGGCCCAAGATGAACAATGCAATCCTTGTTGCTGAATTGTACATGTCGAACCTGGTTTCCAACTGCTGACCTTGGGGATTGGAGCCCAACACATAGCCCACTAGGCCATCAAGGCTCCGAAAGGTTCACAGGAAAATGGAAAGAAAAGATCATGGCGTTTTTTCCCTGAACCTTTCGAAGTCCTCTGGTATGTTCTGTTGTGTGTGTGTTGAACGCCAACCACCAAAAGGCAAATCCATTGTATTTTTAAACCGCGAACTGCTGCCAGCCAGCTTTTCGAAAGGAAGCATAGGTGTCTGCCTGGGAAGAGAGACGAAGACTAAAACTGACTGGAAGCAGAAATAGGCATCTTTCACCCTTCTCTGTGGTTTTCTTGAGCAGAAGTAGCCAGGCACTGACTGTGCCGCTCGTAGTCGGACCACCACCCTTGGTGACGTCACGTTGGGCGCAGAGCTGTTCGTTCCGAGACAGCGTGCAATGGGAGACAGTATGTGGAAGGCACTGGAGTCTGTGACTACAGGGGTGCCTGCCTCCCACCCCGTCACTCCCCCAATGATTCAAAAGTTTAGGCTCAAGGATGGACGAGCCAGAGGCAAATAGCTAAAGCGTTCTTGAAGTAAGGACAGGGCCAGATGTATTTCTTTCCCCGAAGATCAGGAACACCTTAGATAAATCCAAATGCTCACTGAAGTGAATTTTCAAAGGCTTATTAAAAAACCTTACATGATTAAGGATTAAGGGGGAGGCAGTATTACTTAAAGGAGAAACGGACACAGGCAAACCTTGCATGGGAAAGCAGGCTCTGTCCACCGCCTTTGCAGAAGGACAGCATGCTCAGTAAAGCAGAGGGACAGGGACAAAGAGCAAGACCCACAGCACGGACTGACGCTGCGGATGCAAGGATGTGCTAAAAAACACAACCATTGTGAGCGTGGCACCGAGCCGGGGCTGTTTGGTTCTGTTGTGCAGAGTCGCTTGCTCTAAGTGGGAACGGACTAGAAGGCACCTGACAATACCCAGGTGCCCTGTGGCATTCTTATCCTCCTGCAGGAAACAATTGGGGTCCTGGTGAAAATGTTGATTCTGATTCCCTGGTGGAAATGCCAGTTCTCAGCAGGGGGCTGAACCAAAATGAACCTACGAGAGAGTTTGAGAACCACTGGCCCTCACTGTGTCCTGTAAGAAAGACTGCGTCCCTGGTTCCTTACTGGGCCTTTCCAAGAAGCGCTTTGTGAGTCTACACACAGATACACACACAACTCTTCTGCCTTGATCAAAGCTTCTGTCACAGACAAATGCTCCCATCTCGCGTCGATCTGATTTTCTTCTTAGCTTCACCACAGAACTCGTAAATTACTGTCTATTTAGTGACATGGCGCGCAATAATATTTGCTCTCCTGATGCCACTCTGAGTAGACATCATTAGTCACCCCCTCCTGCCTCCTCTGGCCACATTTGTCATCCCGAAGGCGTGTGCTTTTCAGAACGGAAGGAGGCATTTGTTGAAAGGTTTGCCTCTGCCAGGGCCATCCCTGGCCAGACAGCATCTCTGAGTGAAATTAGCAGCATGCAGTGCACACGGGCAGTCTCAAGACATGAGTGTCGTCGTCCAGAACATTTTTATAATAGAGAGTGTGTTGTTGTCAAGTACAGTCCAGTCGCTTCCGACTCACAGCGACCCTACGGATAACGGGAAAGAAAACTCGGCCTGGTCCTGCGCAATCCTCTCCATTGTTCCGTTTGAGCCCGTTGTTGAAGCCACGCTGTCAATCCATGGGGTCAAAGGCCTTCCTCTTTTTCACTAGCTTTCTTCTACTTTACCACACCTGAGAGCCTTTGCCAGGGATTGTATACCAAACGCAAAACTCTCAACACACTGCCATCTGGCCAATTCTGCCTCGTCGCACCTTCTAGACTGAAATCCATAATGTCTACCCATTCGTGAAGTCTCCTTGGATGAGAGGCTTGTGTTGGGTACCAAGGCGGAGTCCTCGCCAAAGACCCTTGCCTCTGTACGCACTGCCACGCTTCAAGCACCAGGCTAGGTAATCAGGTCGTCAGTAATCATCACAAAGCTCCGGGGACTTCTTGGTTTTATTTCTGAATTGATAAGCTATAACATCCTTCTTCTGGTATGGTCCTATGAATTTTGAAAACACATGGAACCTCAAATCCAATCAGACATATGAGTTCCAGGGACCTCAAACATCCCTTCCTGCTGCCCAGTTCGTAGGCAAATCCCTCTCCGCCTCTAACCCGAGGGAGGTATTTTTGACACTTTGAAAAACAAAAGTGTAATGGAGTCTTGGAGGTTGAATGATTTTCACTAAAAATATTCAGACCCCCTAGGCTGTCTGCGTTTTAGAAAGGCCTGCCTTTTCCCCCCTGACTCATCTACCCCGCCTACGAGAGTGTAAGGCACACAATTAATGTGCAAGAGAGATAGCTTGTCAAAATTAAAGAATGAAAGACCTGGCTAAAATGGCATCTATTGATGAAGGCCTTCCGGAATCTTCCCTGCACCAGGAGGGGACAGCATTGGGCATACAGGGGCTAGGGAGGAATCGTGGTGGGCTGGACTGATTATCATGGAGGCAGCTCTCAGCCATGCCCTGAAGCATCAGCTGGGAACTGCCTGCTCAGCAGACCCTGGGCCTGGTTTTGCTGCACCTCAGGGCATATCATATCCAATTATCTCCTGGGTTAAAGCCAAGCCAAGGGCAGCTCAGGGAGTGGCCCAGCTGCCAGAATCTGCTGAGGAGAGTGGAGTGTAGCGGTAAGTGACATGGACTGAGAGAATGGTGGTAAGCTGTTCTTGGAAGCTTTGCCTTCTCACGTCTCATGCTTTGGGGTCATGACTCAAGAAGGCTTAGGTCAAAGAGCCATTTCTAGAGAAGGGTGGTAAGCTGCAGAGAGAACCCACTTAGCTCAGTTGGGTCAAAACAATCAGTAGGAGAGGAAGCATGCCAAGCCGACATTGAGTAAGGGACAATTCACATTTGCAGCAGGGAACAGAAATATCAAGTGGGTAAACTGAGGCAGGGTGCCTGACTGAGTCAGCGAAGCAGCACATAGGTATCCTATGACTCATAGTCCTGTAGTCCAAGCCTCCCATTGTCTGCAGAGGAGCTGAGCTGTGTGGCTGGGTGTCTGAGTCAGTGGATGGGTTGCAACCACAGAGAAATTAAACAAACTTAACTCTCTACTAGAGTCAACTCCAGCTCATAGCCCCCCCTCCCCCGGTAGGAGAGTTCTACTCAGTCTTACCGGATCACTATAGCTGAAACCTACTTCAGAGGCCTGCAACAGCACAGCTGTTAGGACACTGGACACGAATGTGGGACTGGGGTCTACTTTAGATGAGGCAGAATTCATTGAGAAGATGGCATTTGAGATGCGTGGGAAAGGCAGCCTCTGACCCTTGGGAGCTGGCCTGGCACTCCCATCTAGATCTGGATGGTCTCCTTTAGAACATAAACAGTTTTTCTGAGCCACTCTGTGTGGCCGCAAGGGGGAAGACCAAAACCCAATTATTCAGTAGCCATAGCGGAAACATAAGACATGTACATTGTCCAAGCAAAGAAAACAACCCCACACCGCCCTGTCCTCATTAATGTGAGCATCTTCTTTATCAATGATACCTCCAGCCTTGATCTTGTTTTGTTTTTTTTTCTCAAAGTTTGGTTAATTAAGAAACCCAGTCCTATCACTTGCTGTTAGTATCCAAACCAGAGCAAAGCCTCACTTCTTTAAACATTCTCAGTTCACCGAACACATATGCCCCAAACCTTCCAGTCCTTTCGGAACATCCTCTGAGGAGTCTGGATGGTGCTCACGCACAGCCATGCAGAGACAGCTCAGCAAAAAGACCTGGCGTTCTCCTTAAAACAAGCAAACAAATGAAAACCCAGCCATCGAAAACTCTGCAGTGTGCAGCTCTATTCTGACACACGAGGGGTCACAGTGAGTTGAATCAATACCTTAGCAATTGTTTCTTTAATATTATTTAATGGAGATGCCTTATGGTTCCCTACTGTGTGCTCACTCCTTTTCTGTAACCATCCACCCAACGTGTCCCACTACAGGTATGGGACCTGTGTCAGTCTGGGTAAACTAGGGTAACAAATCCACAGATTTTCATATATATATATATATATATATATATATATATATATATATATATATATGAGAGTTTTATATAAAGGGCAAGTGTACATTAAGAAAGCATCCCACCCAGTGCTACCCAAGCCCATATGTCCAACATTGGCCCACAAGTACGACACCAATCCACAAAGTCCTCCTCCATTTCACAAAACACACACTATGATGCCAACTGCAGGAGGAAAGCCAAGTCAGTGAATGTGTAAGCATCTCAACGCTGGCAGGGGTCTCCACACAGCTGCTCCAGCACCCAGGGCTGCATCAGGGTAGGTCCATGTGGCTTCTCCTCACGGATGTCTCACAGGAAGTGATCCTTGCCAGCCGAAGCAGGGAACTAGCTAAGGCAGCTGCACCCTGGTCCGACCATCAGAAAGCAAGAGACCCGAGAACTAGAAAGGTGAGGCTCACCGAGCCATTTCGCTCTCCATCCTTCAATTACTCCCACATGTATTTATTGGCCAGGTTGGCACAATAAACCTTAACTATCTCAGGACCCTTCTGATCTCAGGCTGACACATTTGAGCTGAAATGGAATGATGAGACGAATCCAGCCATGTTAAGAGCTGGGGGAACATCCCGGGCCAAGAGGAGCACACTTGCAGAGGTCCTGAGATGGCGCGAGCATGGTGTGCTCTAGCGTTTGGAGGGAGGCCTTGTGAGAGCAGAAAGAATTAGTAAGAGGGGCGGAGACAAAATGACCTATACATAATGTGGATGGGGCCAAGGGCTCTCTCAGTGTCTTGCAGATGATGGTCAAGAATGCGATTTTTCTGCTAAGTCAATGGGAATGTGTCTGTCCTTTGGTAAGAGGGCTAGGCTGAGCCGATGTAGCATCAAGATAAACGGCTGACAGCACACTTCCCTAGGGCCATCCCTTCATCCTTGTTGACAGGTCCGCTGTATATCAAACACTATCTTGTTTGCTTCTTTATTTTTGTCTCTATCTGAAAACACAAACTTCATGAGAACAGGGATCTTATCTGTCCCTGCAGCAACTCTCTCTTCAGAGCCTAGCAAAATGCCAAGCCTCCAGATTCTCCAAGGAGAGAGAAGGAGGAAGAACGGAAGGGCCAACTCAATAGATATTCTTAAACAAGTCTTCTCCTCTCTCTGGTGCTCACTTTGCGATCCGTGAAAGGAGTTAAGAGTTTTCCTAAAGACCCTTCTAGACACGGCTTTTGAGGCTTCTGTGAATGCCACGGCTCAGCCCTCCAGGGATGAGGACATCCCTAAATACATCTTTCAGTACTAAAATCTGACCGTCTCAGAAAAGCAAGGTTGCTGAAGAGTAGAAACACTTCCCCACTCAGAGAGGAGTGTAAAAATAGAGCCCAACACTCTTAAGGAGAAGAAAAGGAGGGAAAAGAGAGCGGAGATGGATAATGGGAGAAAGTAATGAGATGGCAATTTTGGTTTCAAAAGAATGTGATTAGCTCCTAATGACTGCCACCATTCCCTGGTCAATCTACTGTAACCAGCCACTAATGTAAAAATAATGCCCCTCGCCTCGCTCACTTTGAAGATGGAGATGAGCTTCCCTTTCAGACTTTTACCCCCTTCATATTTGTCCCCTGTCAAGAGATTATCCCCTAGACGCGTTAGGCTGCCTAGAAAGGGAAATGGATGTGTGATCAAAGCCTGCCAATTAGGGGGTCATTACTGCTCTCTCCTGGGCGCCTCTATTAGGCATGGTCCCCTCTGACTTTGTCAACATCATCCTGGGCCCCGGCTTCCCCAACCCTCACCAGGGGGAGGCAGAGGCTCCCAGGGCTGGAGCCAACCTGGGTGGTTTCTCACTGTGGGGCTCTGAGGATTGATTTCGGATTTGCAAGGAATATCAGTGTGCTGGAGCGTATCCTGAAGGGCAAGGCCTTGATGTTGAGAGTACCCCAAATTGTGACAAAGACTTTAGCCCAAATTTACAGTGTTACGGGACAGCGGGTACATGCCATCTGAGAAACACGTATGGTGGGGGGATGAGGGTGGCAGGGAACAAACCAGTGAGCCTGTCCAGAAACGGGGCGGGAAGCTTGTGAACTAGTGAGGTATCCCAGTGATGGGTGCTATGGATCAGCTGACCAGCCGTCTAGAAGGTCACGGAAGCATGGACACAGAGATGTCAGAGCTGCTTCCACCTCCGAGATTCCAGGGTGTCTGCCTTCTGTATGTGCAGAAGCCATTTCATCCATGAACTGTTTCATTCACTCGCTCGCTCTTACATCCATTCATAAGAAGCCATGCATACCTGATGTGCAAAGCTGGTTCGGGATTCTAGAAATACAAATGTGGATAAGATGCGACTGCCCTTTCCTTAGGGCAGCGGTTCTCAACCTTCCTCATGCTGCAACCCTTTCATATAGTTCATGTGGTGCTAACCCCCCCAACCACAAAATTATTTTCGTTGCCACTTCATCACTGTAAATTTGCTAGGGTTATGAATCAGGTGACCCTGTGAAAGGGTCATTCGACCCCCAAAGGGGTCGCGACCCACAGGTTGAGAACCACTGCCTTAGCGGAACCAGTGGCTGACAGACATTCAAAGTCTTAGATGTGCTTTAGGGTGCAAAAGATATCTCACTCTCAAATAAAATGTAAGGAGAACATTTACTAACTCTTAAAGGGGACAAAGACAATAAGACCCAGATACCTCATCCGGGTAAGGGAGGCCATGAACACAAGATCATCACGGTGTCCAAGGACTCACACTCAGGATGCTGATTACATGAGGCGTGGACCAAAGAGAACTGCCCCCAAATGCATGGTTGTGGGCAGGGCAGTACATTAGAGTTACAGGCAGAACTACACAAGGGGGTAACAGGGTCATGATTGGGACCTGTCCTGGTGGTAGGGAGAAGAGCTGACAGCCCTGGCCCAGGGCCTTCTGCGCAGTGCATTGAGGGTGAGACTGACAGGGCATGACTCAGAATGAGGGGACTCCCAGGACTGTCCAGCACGGACACACCCAGGCAAGCCCCTAAGAGAGACCGCCCCTCCAGGGACTGGCTAGAGAGGATAGAAGACACTCTGCTTGAGGGCCAGGTTACACCCTTAGTTAATGATCAGCATCCATTCAATGGATGCTTAAGCTATGTGGGAACTCGCCAGTGGTTTTTGGACTGTCGCTTTCATCCACAGCTTTCTGAAAACTGGGGTCCTCCGAATGTAAGCTCTAATACAAATGTAGAGAAATCTTGGTGTGGTAAGAGAGGAAGTGGAGATGCGGTGGAGAGGTGGGGGTAAGCACAAAAGAGGTCACAACAGAGAAGATGCTTGGTTTGAAAGAGAAGCAGGAGTTTGGCAGGCAGACTACGCAGAAGAGAACTTCAGGTGGACAGAACAGCATGTCTAAACTCAGAAGGGGAAATATTTGACATGGTCGGTGGTACTAATATTGGCCAACACTACCAGGCCCAGGACTGAGGCTGGAGGGACATGTGGGGCAAAGTCATAAAAGATCTTGTACGAAAGAGTTTGGGAATTTATCCTGAAGACAATGGCTAGGGGAGTAACTGGGTCCTGTTCACATTTTAGAAAGATCTCCCTAATTGCAGTGGAGACTGGATTGGAGGGAACAAAGCCAAAGCAAGAAAGACCAGTGAGGAGACTCGTGGGAAAGTATTTCTCCAGGTAACTTCACTATGGTGCAAGACTCGTGGCTGCACATTGGCATCATTTTAAGAACTTTAGGAAACACTGACGCCTCTGTCCCATACCCAAAGAGTCTGATGTCATTGCGCTGGGCTGTGGTCGTGGCTTTGAGAAATGTCTAATGCTCAGCCCTCCAGAAGACCCCAAGCTAACTGTAACCCCAACCCTGGTAGATCGCAGATCATTTTTTTCAGAATATCAGCACAAGAATATTGATTCCCTTGGCCTCACATCGTGATGTTGTTGGGGGTGTGTGTGTGGGGAGATGAGCAGACGGCTTTTACCAGAGACGGCAGTGTGTGTGGCAATCCAGAAGGGCAGCTTATCAAGGAGAAGCCCAGGGCCCCCTCTTAGATAAGCCTGCCTCCCTGTTCAGAGCCTCAAGGCTATATAGACCTGCAAATCGCCCACTAGGGCTGAGCTACCTGGTGCAGGTAGGAAGAAGTGGCCAGAGAGTTTTGGGAAGAAGCAGGAGCCCTGCATGATCTGGTGGTGGCCGAAGCTGGTGGCAAGTGGGATGAGTGCAGGGTGTGCAGAGGAAGGAGGAGGAGAGAGGAAGGAAGAGTGAGAGACAAGCCCCACAGGTAGAACATGAGCGCTGCACTCCCTCCGCGGCAATTGCGTCACATCCAGGTACAGGACGGAGATTAGATACTAATCTAGACACTCTCCTGATGGCGGACGAGAACCTAGCTCTGGTTCATGAATTCCTGGGAAGACTCCTCCTGCTCCCACTAAGCCCTGGGCAAAGCCAAGGATGGAGAACAGGGGTTAGCCCTGGAAGCCCAGGGAAGAACGTCCTTGCCCCTCGGCAGGCACTGAGCCTGCAAAGGCTGGGCCAGCACAACGAGCAGCAATTCCGCTGACCCAACCACGGCCTGAGGCTGAAGGTCAAGTGTCTACCACAGGGTTGGCAAACTTTTAAGAGGAAGAGCCAATCCTGTCCCTCAAAACAATTTTTAAATTAATCAAGAGCCATACATCTATTTTTTTTACAAACACATGAAATCGCCATAATCTGATTAATAGCCTTTAAAATGCTTCAGCTTGACTCAGAGCCACGTGCACATACTGAAAGAGCCCCCACATGGCTCTTCAGCTGTAGTTTGCCGAGCTCTGATCTAGAACAAAGGTCCGGGCATTCCAGCTGCGGGCCAAATCCACCCCACCGCTTGGTTTCTGAATATAAAGTTTTATCGGAATGCAGTTACAATAATTTGTTTGCCTGTTGTCTGTGCTCACTGTTGGGCTACAAAAGGGCCTTTCAAGTTGGAGACTGCCTGATCCACCACGCCTACAACATGCTGATCTATGTCTGAAGGACAGGTCAGCAGCTCCAGCCCACCAGTTGCCCTGCAAGAGTGGGTGTTCTCTAGACAGATCTAGATCTAGACCAAAGCAACAACCTCCTGTCTGTGGAGTGGACCCTGACCCACAAAGACCTTATTTGGAGTTCCTGAGAGTTTTAATGATATTTACGGGAGCAGAGAGCCTGGTGGGCTGGAGCTGCAGTCTTGGCAGCAGCGCCAGGGCAATGAGCAGGGCATTCCATCTGTTCTGAGGACGGAGAGAGGCCTCCCAGTGTGGCCTGGCCTCCACGCCTCTTTACTTGTCCCAATGCTGCTGCTCCTGGTCTCCTCTCTATGTAAGAACTGCCTGTCCCCTCCTCTGTCCCACCTGAACACTCATCTCACGATGCTGTGAAATCATTCCGCGTGTTTGTTTCCTTCTTGGTCTCATTTTTGGCTGCCTTCCTGTCAAGTTGATGGCTGCCATCTCCTCCCTGTGCCCATACTCTCTCAACCCCTCAGTCTACCTTCCTGCTTGGTCTCACAACTTGGAGACCTCTCCCCCTTGGTTGCTATGACGATGATTAGCGTTATGTGGAGCAGGTTAAAAGGACATAGCACTCAATTCCTGTGGGCAGGGATCTAAGTCGGTGGTTCTCAACCTTCCTAATGCCACAACCCTTTAACACAGTTCCTCATGTGGTGATGACCACCCCCCACCATAACATTATTTTTGTTGCTATTTCATAACTGTCTTTTTGCTACTGTTATGAGTCATAATGTAAATATCTGATATGCAGGATGTATTTTCATTGTTACAAATTGAACATCATTAAGGCATAGTGATTCATTACAAAACAATATTTAATTATACATTGTGAAATATTTATTCCTAATAACAAATCAATGAAATTTTGTCTTGAAGCCAGTGTGGCATAGGTAATTGTCTTCACGCCGGTGCTCCTTTGTGGGCATATTTGCATGTGGGCGGACCCACCTGGAGACAGATAGAAGAGCGATGTCTCGGTTTTTAAGACCATCAGAAATATGTTTTCCGATAGTCTTAGGTGACCGCTGTGAAAGGGTCATTCAAATCGAAAAGGGGTTGCGACCGACCGGTTGCGAAGCGCTGCTGCAAGTATTGGATCTGAAAGAGAGTACTTAATTTCTACTTCCGCAACCCTAATTCTCACCCATCTCAGTCAGTGGCATACCTCTCTCCACTCGGTTCTTCACGCTGAAACCTGGGCTTATCTTTCCTTCTTCTTCATCCACACATCTAAAGTAGACACTGGTGGTGTCTGCACATCGCCCCTGTATACGCTATCTCTCTCTCTCTGTTTCTTCAACATTTTGTAGAAGGGCTTCCTCAAGTCAAAGGATAGCCCTAGAGTTTCTAGAGTTGCCCGCAACCAAGAGTAGATGGGATTTGTGGGGAAATGTCCCTCCCCCTTTCCTTCTATGGAGGGACAAGCATGAAATGTGCCCAAGTCTCAGTTGCAC
Source organism: Tenrec ecaudatus (assembly GCF_050624435.1). NCBI lineage: Eukaryota > Metazoa > Chordata > Mammalia > Afrosoricida > Tenrecidae > Tenrec > Tenrec ecaudatus. The sequence continues at coordinate 20,058,180 of NC_134541.1, forward strand.
ATGCAAGGAACCTGCTCATGAATGTACTGTATATTAGCTCCTTCCCCTGACTGTCCCCATTCTATCTATCCTCATTGAGAGTGATGCCCAAATAAAGTACCTCTATTAAGGATGATTCTGCAGAAAGCCAAAGCAAGACAATACATAACCAAGAATCCTGAATATACTCACTTCTCATCACCTCCACTGCCACTACCCTGGTCTCAAGATCCAAGCATCCCATCTCTTTCCTCTTAACTGGTCTGCCTGCTTTCTCATTGTTGGCCCCCCTAAAGCCTGAATCCAGGCATGAGCTGGAACGATCTTTGTAAAACAAACATCACATCAGATGGCTCGCCTGTTTAAAATCATCCAATGGTTTCCCATCATATTTAGCTTCACACCCGACTCAGTGATTAACATGCCTTACCAGTCTGACTACTCCCAGGCTCCCCAGGCGTCCTCCATCACTACTCTTCCCTTGCATCGCCTTGGTCGTGCAATATGATTCTTTGACTCTCACCTGTATGGCCTTTGAGCCTACGGTTTCTTCTTCCTTGAAGGCACTTCCGACCTTTCTTGACACAACTGCCTTCCCATTGTTCAGATTTTCACTTCCATGTTCCCTTCTTAAAGACGCCCACCCAGGTCAAGTGAGCTGACATAAATCTCACCTACTACCACTATACTTTCACCTCACTTAATTATTTTTTTTGCTACTTAAAATTCTTTGTTTTCTTGTTTATGTGCTGCCCCTCCTCCCACTCTATGGAAGCTCAATGGGGACTATCTGCTGTCTGTATCCCCAGTAGCTAGCACAGTATTCAGCACATCAGGGGCTAGTAAATAAATGTCTGTTGAGTGAATGAATGGTGACTCTTCTAGACCAGAGTATGAGCTCATGACACTCAGAAGACATCAATGACATGTGAGTCATGAATGAGTGAATACAGCCAGGGAAGGGCTGGATCTGTGTTCTTTGGGCCTTTATCCTGAGGGTCCATTCCATCACCTCCCTGTCGGCTCATGTGCATCTTCATAGAGCTCCTATGTCAGGCCACACTAATCACTGCTGTCCTTGCTTTCCAGGCTTTACCGGAGGGACAGACAGCTTCATGGGATACAGCCAAGGAGGATGAAAACCGCAATAAGAATCGATACGGGAACATAATATCCTGTAGGTGCTCTTCTGGGAAGCTCTGTGATGCTCCGCTGGGGCCATAGAGGGAGAGAAGTGATGACTATCTTTATTTTGAATGAGTTATCAGATCATTCTGGACGCCAAGGGGAAACGGTATTTCAGCTTCCCCAGCACACAGCGTGGCTGAGCTCAGCCAGAGAGGCAGACTGGGAGCTGAGTGCAGGCAGTGTCGATCCATAACGTCTCTCAAGGGAGACTCTGGGGCTGTGTCTTGCCTGGCATAGCTTCCTCAAGAACTCCTCAGGGACAGGAGGAAGGCCAATTAGGATTTTCGTTGAGAAGAATCCCCAGTTAGGCAGATGGATGGGAACCCCAGCAACTCTGAGTCCGAGGGGAATCTTGGCAGCAACCTGGGGTGGGGCTCAAGGTCTGGTCCGTGATGGAGGCAGTTATGATGTGTCCACAGGAAAGTAGCGCTTCTCCCACACCATGGAATTCCATGCAAGGTGGATGCTCAGAAGGAGCCAGGGACTCTGGAATTAGACTGAGTATTGGGGGGATAGCCAGTTCAGGGGCTCACAGGAGTGCAAGACTACTCTGGTTGCACAAGAGACAGGGTTTAGCCCAATGTGATTCATCCAGACCCCCCTGCTGGTGGGCCAGGAACTCTGAGCTGCGGGTCTGCTACTCTGGGCCTAGGTAACACGGACATTTGGTACCACTAAGCTGACAGCTGCAATGGACATGGGAGGGCATTCCCAACACAGAGCCTGATCGTCGTTGGCACCCCAATGAGGGTGCCTCATTGAAGAGGGCACCTCAAGAGAGGGCACTGGCGCCTAGTGGTTAGGACCCTGTAAAGTCAGGTTTCTATTCCTAGTGTCAGGCCTTGGACATGGTACCTGGCCTCTAAGCTTCAGTTCCCCAGCCTTGCAATGGTGAAGATAATGGAGGTAGGGTTTGGGGCGTGGGTGGCAGAAGGGTATAGCAAGCCCTTCATTCAGGGCCTGGCACTGTTACTCGTGGTCACAGAGCTAACTCTCTGAGGATCATTACTAACAAGGTGGGCCTCTCATTCCACCTCACGTTAACCAGCCCTCCCTCAATACCCACGTGGAAACGCAGAGCCATGCCGGGGATATGATCAGACGCCGGTATTAGAAAGTTGACTTTAAAACAGCTATATCGTTGCCCTGCAGTTGGTTCTATGGTTTTGCCACGGCTGATCTTGGGGAGGTAGATCACCAAGCCTCTCTTCCACGGCTCTTTGGAGGTCTTTTCAGTTAGCAGCGAGCACTTAGCCGTTAGTACCACGAGGGAGTCCTTAGTGTGGCGCCTAGGGGCGTGGGGTGGGTTATGTTGGGCAAGGCTGGAAGCAGACGGACCAGCCAGGAGACTAAGGCAGTGGTTGCCGCAAACGATAATGTGTAAGGAAGATGCCTGTGTGTGTTGTTCGCTTCAGGGAGGAAGAGCGGAGAGGAACCTTGGCGCTCATTCGTTTACACTCCTTCATATGAGTGTGTGTGCGCGCGCGCGTGCACGCGCGCCTTAGGTATTGGCATAGTCAACCTTCACCATGGCATAAACACCGGGAAGACAGTCCGTAAGTCATTTATAATGTGTCTATTGAAATGTAAGTTCTTTATAAATAAACGTGAGGAGCCTTAAACAAACATACAAAAAGGAGCCGGAGCAGACAAAGCTATCTCGAGCAGGATGTGGAGAGGCTATTCTGATGGGAACCGTAAACCATAGCAATGGCCCCTTTGTCTGACCGAGCGGAGCGAACCGGGACCTTCTGCTAGCTCACCAACGAAACAACAGCCGTCCTTGGCCCCAGCCCTCAGACTAACTCATTCCACCAAAAACAGAAGAAAAAGGATCCTGAACGACAAATTATTTCTGGCACAGTTCGGGGTTGGGTTTTTGTTTTCTTTTGCTTTCCTTTCCTTTTTTTTTTAACTGTCTAGACTTTGCCTATGAAAAAAACTCAGAGGAAGAAAGAATATGCTCGAGACAGCTTGTTAAGAAAGAAAGAGGCAGAAGTTTTAGCTTAGCTGTTTCCTCTGCTGATTTCCGAGAGCATTGTGAATGATGAAACTAATCAGAGAGCATTTATAGCGTGTCCCGTAGAAGATAGGAATGCAGACAGTTAGGTTCCTTAAAGTTATGCATTGGAAAAAAATGTTCAAGGAGGCGGCAGACATGTATTAAGGTGCTGTCATGTGTGGGCCTCTGCTGCCACAGACCCTATGCTGGGCCCTGGGAACCCAACCGCCCCTGATACTGGATAGCGTAGCACCCACTCCAGCCACTGTGTTCCCTCTGTTCCCGCTTCCGTGCTTGCTCGTCCCTCAAGCACCTGGTCACTTGGCCACCCTTGCTATCAGTTCACAGGGTGTTGCTAGGAGCAATCAAGTTGAATCAGACTCATGCCAACCCGATGCAGCACAGAAAGTAACATTGCCCAGTGCGGTGCCATCTCAGGAGGGTTAGTAAGATTGAATCCATGTTTGGTGCTGTTCTCTCATCAGTAGAGTCTAATGGCTTCTCACCTAGAGGGCTTCCAGCATGCTATCAGGTCATGCTCGGTTCTCATTTGCCTTTGCTATTTTATTTTGTCAACTAGGTGGCCAGGCCTTTTATCCTAGGCTGTCTTGGTCTAGAAGCTCTTTTGAAACCAGACCATCCTTAGTGACCTGGTGGGTCTATCACTAAATGGTACCCATTTCAACATCGGTCATAGCAAAATGCAGCCACTTCAGTATTTCAGCAGGACACACTGGCAGTTAGTGGCGTTTAGACCTACAGACAGTGTGACCTTGGGTGACCACTCTGAGCCTTAGTTTCCTTGCTGTTAAACGCACATAAGGACCTTTTCTTCTTAGGGATATCGCTGTTCTTGTTTAGGTGCCCCTGGCCTGGGTTGGACTTGAACGGCCCTTTGGAGGACTCTCTGTTGCTTGTCTCTCCCCATTAGAGCAGAGTCATGGCTCTCTCAGTTTCCCAAAGCTGGCGAATGGTTGGTGCTCAGTCAACATGGGTTGAATCTGAGAATCCCCTCATCTTTCTTTCTTTGCCCCAGATCCCAAATGGCCTTGCTTTGCAAGTACAATACAGAATGCTAGAAAGGATAGATGAAGAAAAGATGCATCTAGGTGACCCTTGAAGTGATGGCATCCCAGTTAGGAAAACTATCCGACCTGAGTGGAGACAGCAGAGAGGCAGGGCACGGGGAGAAGAAAGAGTACCACCTACTCCCTCGGAGAAGGCAAGATTCTGAGCGGCAAGAAGAAATCATGCAGGAAATGAGAACTCTATCCTTGGTAGAGTAGAGGTCCTGAGCCAAAGAGGAAGACCCTCAACGAGATGGATTGGCACCGGGGCGACCACTGTGGGCTCCAACATAAAGACAGCTGTGAGGCTTATATTGCCATTGTCCATGTGGGCAGTGGTCTTGCCAGCTCTCCCTTTGTTGGCTGCCTTCTCCTCCCCGAATCCCCATCCCTTGTCCACCAATCCAGTCTCCTACTGATGCTCCCACCCTGTCCCAGCACTGGAATTCTTGTTTTACATGGATTTCTGGAGAAACTAGAGAAGACAGAGGAACATTTAGGCATTTGAATGAGACCACGTGGGCTGGTACAAACAATGAACAGTGGTCCCTCAAAGGCCCCCGCCATGAAGACTCGTTGGAGGACGTCTCAGTCTGCACCACCTGGCTCACCCAGTGGCAACTGATTTGATGTTTCTCAATCAATCTGAATCCCTGCTCTAAAGAAAGGGTTGAGCATTCTGCCACCAATTGGGGATGGAGAGGCGGGGCCCTCCATACTGAACAACGACGGTGCCCAGGTGCCCAGTGACTTCCGGTTTCAAAAAGCAAAGGCAACGTGTTTTTCAAAAAAAAAAAAAAGGCAGGAAACACCAACCGTGGTCACAAGCTGGAATTGAAATGAGAAAGGAAAAAGGGAAGCAGCCGCAAGGGTCGGGCTATGTTCCTGCCCTTGTATGTGTCCCTCCCAAAGGCTAAGCCTGCTGAGGCTTGATAAAGAGAAATCTTCTTGGCGGGAGAAGACCCTGGAGTGTGATTAGCATCTTAAGGAACCCTGAGCTCTGAGAGAGCTGGAGTGGAGGGCAAAGGGCCAGGCCGGGGAGAACAGAGATGACTAAAGGGAGAAAGTACGGGGAGGCTGTTACCTGCAAATGAAACAATGGAAGTGAAACTGGCTAAATAACTCCTTTCTTCCAAATGGTGCTGCTTAGAATTTAGCCATAGACACAAAGGCCCTCAGGGAGTGGAAATGGAAGGGAAATGAAAGGGAAGGACATGAATGGGGAAAAGAGAAACAAAGGCACCTTAGCTTTCCCAGTAGCTGGAGAGCTGAGATTGTTGACTGGGAGAAATTTCAAGAGTACCAAAGTAGTTGCCAGGGTGGGAAGTTCTGGAGTGGTGTCTTGGATTGGTAGGAGTGAAATTGCACAGAGGGATTCTTGTCTGTATCAGCCAGCATCCGACCCGGAAGCAGATGGCATCTTCAAAGAGGATCATCTTTGGTGGGTTGAGTCAAGAAGCCCTGTCTACGCTATGAGCTTGGAGTGGGGAGCTATGGGGATAGCGAGGCTGTTGGTGTTCGGGGCCACTGAGTCCATTCTGAACCTCAGTGATCCAGTGGGGTTTTCTAGCCTGTAAGCTGTACAGAAGTACATCACCAAGAGCCACTGTGGGCTCCAGCTGCCAAGCTTTCGGTTAATTGCCTGAGTGTTTAACCACCGCACCGCCGAGGTGCCTTCTTAAAAGCTTCCAAGCTGCACCCAAGGCACAACAACTGGTCTCTCTTCACTCCACACCAGAGGAAGGAGAGCCAGCACTAAGAGGAGGCTGTAGAATGTGCGGTTCATTGCCCGCAAGAGCTACTGCCTCCTTTGAAGAACAGAAGAACTGGGTGGTGGCCAGGGGCTCACATGACTGCACAGGTACAGAAGAATCCTGATCAAAAGGTGGGATGGGCAGTATTTCAAATGTTCATGGACTCCAGACTCCCTGGCACCACAAAGGTGGGACGAACCCTTAAAACTCACTGCCCTGAGATCATCTTTCATCCTTACCCCAGAATAGTCCCTGGAGTTATCTTCCCATCAAACAGGTTAGCTTAACAACTACTAAAACAATGTTTAGCTTATGCTTTATCCTCTTTTAAGAATTATCGATGTGGTTTCAAATTGACAACAGGAACTCAAAAGATTAGATCAGAACCTTAGGTAGGTGAAAGGCAGGCAGTGATCTGTATGTGAATTGGGAAGGACCGCTCAGCAGAGGAGGGTGAGCTTGTTACACAACTGCACAGGTAGAATCTGTGGAAATGGTGTGCATTCCACCTTGTATATCCTCAACAACAACAAAACAAAATTAAAGTTAAAATGCTGTTCCTGGGCAAAAGGGAATGCTTATACGGAGAAATGGCCAGTCTTTGGGGGAAGAGGGACTATTACATAGGCTGGTCCGACTGCAGCCGGGACCTTCAGTGTAGAATCTGCCAGCTCATGATGGCTCTGTGCTAGGAGACGACGGATGGTTTAAATAAGTCCACCACCCGCTCCTCCCTTCTTCCAAGTTTTGCTTGTGTTTCCCATGGCCCGAGCCCAACTGGAAGCCAGAGAACCTGGCGATTAATTCCCTAGGCAAGTGATTCTCAGAAGGTGGCCGTGAGTTCAGTTATCGGTACCTGGGAGCTGTGATGTCTTGGGCTCCACTCCAGACTTGTTCAGGGAATACACTGAGGGATGGACCGGACCATCGGTGTTTACAGCAGCGCCCCAGGCCATGCTGGTTGCCACTGCAGTGTGAGAACCCATTGTCTTGCCCACAGAGACTGGCCGCTGGGAGGAGAAAGCGAGGTGCAGAGTGCAACTGGAGGGAAAAGCAGGTTTCCAGGACATTTTCTGAGTCGTGTTTTCCCATCTTGAAGAAGGGGTCCTAGGCTCCAGTGTGCTGGAGCTTTGGATATGGGCACAGGCAGACCTGATCCCATGGTGTCCCGTTGCTTCCGCAAGTTGATTTCTTCTCTCAGGCTGAGCTTCTGCATCTATAAGAGGAAGCTGGGGGGAAGTTCTGGGTGCAAAGTTCTCGGTTTGGTGTGGCCCTGTGACTCATAAACGTTTCATCTTCAATGAGATTTCATCGACCCTCTTTGATTCGGCAGACAAGGGGTAGTTGTCCAGAAATGTAGAAGGTCTGGCCCAAGGTCACACAGTGAGTCTGAAGGTCGGCCATGGCCAGAGCCCTAGTCCCTTGCCTTCAAGGATGTTGCGTATTATCTACCCAAGAATCCTTGGGCCACCACCGTTTTCTGGAGAGGAGCACGTACTGAAGGCTTCTATAAAACAGACTGCAGAATGGAGTGAGTCTTCTGCAGGTCTCCCATCCCACAGGTGGTGGAGGAGAGTGTGCAAAGGGAGCCCTCACCCCTAAAGAGGAGCTCACCCTTGTGCTCAGAAACAAGCCAGAGACTGCAATGAGGACAGCAGCTTTCTCTGCTGAGCCCTGGGGAGGTAGGGCTGGAGCAAGAAAGAGATGTATTGGTCAGAACTCTTGCCTTCCAGCCTCCCTTCTCCTGTGCGCTCTGTGAGGCTGGCCCCGGCCCGGGCCTCGTAAGCCCCTCCAGGTGTGGACACCATGTGTGTTCCACTGTATCCACCTCCTTGGCCATAGCCAGTTCTGTGCTTGCTGCCCTCAACTCCAAGTGCCAGCCAGCCCCTGGGCCTCTTTTCCTGTTCTGGCCACTGGAGCCCTTGGGGCCTGCTGACAGTGTTCTAGGAATTCAGATGTCTTCTGAAGCAGCCCTCAGCTCATAACTGGCAGAATAAGATGGATCAATGACCCAGCCACCCCTCTGTCCAGTGGTAGGCCAGCGTGGAGGTGCACATTCTACACAATCTCCCAGAGTTCCCCACGGGGCTTAGCCCGGCTGTCTCCCAGGTTAACTGCCTTGATGACACACACTGCCCCTTTCTCCATCTCCCTTCCCACTCGCTGGGATGGCCTCCTCCATCCGATCACCGTTTCCCATTGAGTCCATTCGGATCCACAGTGACACCCACCCCCCTTCCACAGGTGTCAGAGTAGACCTGTGCGTCCTCAGGGCTTTTTACTGGCTGATGTTTGGGTCATCAGGGCTTTGTGCAGGTGGACTCAAGTCACCAACCTTTCAGCTAGTGGCCGAGCACCTTAGTCCCCAGCATGGGACAGCCACTCCTTGTCTGTACATCCAGCCCTGCCATAGCTTCGGAGCGAGCCCAGGTATGAAAGCACCCTGTCTTCCTTCAGAAATACTCTCCGTGGGATGGTGACAAAGGTAGGAGGGCACAGCACAGTTGCTAGATGGGCCACTGCCCCTCCCTCGCTCCTCTCTGGACATTGCCCCTTTATCCTGAAGCCTCTTTTTCCCCTTCCCATCTGCCGGAAAAGGCTGTGTCTATTGGAGGACCTCCTCCCGGGGGGCCGAGAGGGGAGCTCCGGGACCACAGCCAGCGTGGATCCGGAACAAGGAGGTGCCCAGCATCCCAGACTATCTTGTCTTATGCCAAAGCCACCCCCTCTCTTGATAATGGTAATTCAATCAAGATGGAATGTGCAGACCTTTCGCTTCAATGAGGTACCCAGGCAGTCTAGGCAGAATTACCTGCCTCCTCCCCATCCGCTCTTGCAAGATGATGGCATTAACATTTCCAATACTTCTAGGGAATGGGTTTTCAGCCCCACAATTCATTGTAATGAGTCAAATCTCTTTCCTCTGAAAAATTGCATCTTTTCTTTACCCTCCTCGGTGCCCAGAAGACAGGGAGAAAGAACATCATGTATCCAAATGATATTCTCTCGGTGGCCCCGCCTCTCTGGAGCGGTTCTCTGGATAAGCAGACATGAGGTGGGAAGATGGTTTACTGGGTTATCTTTGATGATGGAGGGAAAGGAAGAGGAGTAGTGGTTTGAGAGTAAGAACTGTGTAAGGGAGGAAACTGAGTCAAGCCTGGCCTTCAGCAGGAAGCAGGTCACAGACGTGAGGCCTGTCACACCTGAACCAGACCTCCTTCCAACCTAGGGACAGGTCAGGGCAAGCTAGGCCTGGAGGAGGTTTGAGGGGCCAGCTACGGAGAGAGGAGGGAATTCAAGAGTAGGAGTTAAACACACTCTGTCCGTCTTGTATAGAGGAAGGAGCTTTGGGTCCCAGGATGACTGTTTTTTATTTTATTGTGTACCATTGAGTCAATTCTGACTCAGTGATCCTAAAGGAGGGAGAAGAACTGCTCTACGGGGTTTCCAAGGCTGCTCCTGGCACCGTGGACAATGTCAGCCTTTTGGAGCCACCGTCCACTCTGCAGGAGAAATGAGTGGCTGTCTGTGTCCATAGAGAAGTTCTCCTGGGCGGTCCTGCTCAGTGCTGTGGGGTGACAGAGAGCTGGTCAGCTCAAGAGCAGCAGGGGTTCTGTTCCTCTTTACGGAAGCAAAGCGCCACATCGTCTCCTGCGGAGGAGCTGGTGGGTTCAAACCACCGACCTTTCAGTTAGCAACCAAGCGCTTAACCACTGTGCCACCAGGGCTCCTTATTCTCAAATCTGAACCCCACCGCCATCGGCCAATTCCAAATCATAATGACTCTGGCTAAGACTTCCCAAGTCTGTACATTTCTATGGGAGCAGACAGCCTCATCTTTCTCCCAAAGAGTGATTGGTGGGTTTGAACGACCAGCCTTGCAGTTAGTAGGCCAACACCTCACCCACAGCAATACCAAATCCTCCAAACCACACTCACTATCATTGAGGCAAATCTAAGTCATAGAGATCCTACATCAAGTTGAGGGGGCTACAAATCTGTGTGAAAGCAGATAGTCTCATCTTGCTCTCAAGGAGTGCAAGAGGTTGGAGGGTTTGAATCATTGAACTGGAGTCCAACACTTACCCAACAGCACCACCCAGAATCCTCTAAACTCACTGTCGTTGAGTCACAAGGACCCTATAGGACAGACTAAAACTGCCCAGGTAGGTTTCTGAGACTGTGACTCTTTGGGGTGTAGAAAGTATCATCATTCTCCAAAGGAGTGGCTGATGATTTTGAACTGCTGACCTTGCAGTTAACAGTCAAATGTATACCCACCACACCACCAGAGCTCCTTCAGGCCCCCTTAGGTGTCCTAAAATCAACAGCATGCTCCTGAGCAAGGAAGACCCTGCCCCTGGCAGATGCCCAGCCTTTGAGAATCAAGCAGGAATTTCCTGGGCAAACTGGATACTCCTAGCAGAGTGCAATAAACAGGGTGCCCTCCCTTACAATGTGATGGGGAGCCAGAGTTCACTAGATCGCCGCCAAAATACAACTGCTCTAAGAACACGGAAGACACGTGCTGGCAGCTAGGAAAGTCTAGCAGTTGAGCCATCAAAGCCAGCTTCCCCTTCCCAAAGAAGGGCCATTGAACCAACAAGAGAAGGATGAGTGGTGCCAGCCGTACAGATGGGGAGCTGGAGGATGCTCGCTTTGGCATGTGCAAAACCCTTGTGGTCAGTGGGACGGCGATGCATTTGAGCAAGTAAAGGAAGGGGACAGTGACCATACAGAGTGGGAGAAGGAGCATACGGGACGGCAAAGGGAAGTGGGCATCAAACCATTAGACGGTATGGGGCATTCAGTCTGTGGAAACGCTTCAGTCTCAGACTGAAACTGTCATAACAGCTTCTACAAACAGATGGTCAAACTCTCATAAACTCTGCCAGCTGGTTGATGCCATGCTCGTTCCTGCAATTGACCACAATGAAAGTATTTACACCGCAGAAAATGGCAGGTGTTACAGATGAGGGCTCTCTATTCCCGCTGAAAGCCACTGGTTAAACATTTACTGATATATCACTTGTCTTTGTCTCCAAGCCACAGAAGGAGATCGATTCCAAGTAGAGAGTGGTCCCTCTACTGTTCCCCTAGAGCAGCGCTTCTCAACCTGTGGGTCGCAACCCCTTTGGGGTCAAATGACCTTTTCACAGGGGTCACCTAATTCATCCTGCATATTATATATGTACATTATGATTCATAACAGTAGCAAAATGACAGTGATGAAGTAGCAACGAAAATAATGTTATGGTTGGGGGTCACCACCACATGAGGAACTGTATTCAAGGGTCGCGGCATGAGGAAGGTTGAGAACCAGTGTCCTAGAACCGTGTTCTGGGGCCCTCTTTGGACTTGGATGCCTCTGGAGCTATGCTCCCCTCCTGTACCTGTTATCTGTGTTTGCATTTGACTACTAACCTGAAGGTTGGTGGTTTGAACCTACTCAGCAGCCTGATGAGCAATTTCCATAAAGACGACAGATCTGGCAAGCCCGTGGAGGAGAAGAGCACTAGTGACCTAGTGGGTGGTGCATTGGGCTGCTAACCTCAAGGTCAACAGGTCAAACTCATCAGTCGCTCCAAGGGAGAGAGGTGAGGCTTTCTACTCCCATAAAGAGTTACAGCCCCAGAAGCCCCCAGGGGTGACTCGACCCTGCCCTAGAGGGTCACTATGAGTCAGAATCAACTCCCTGGCAGCGAGTTTGGTTCTGTGGCACACCCCATGGAGCAGCTTGACTCTAGTGGCAATAGGTTGGGTTTGGCTTTCTACCTGCTCTCACCAATCCTGCCCATCTCCCCAGCTCAGCTGACAGCCAGGTGGAGCCAGCCTCATGCTCCGAGCTGTCACCTCCCCCTTGAGGATTTGTTTCTCCTCTACATGACTCTCCTTCACGCCTCTCCTTGTCTTGAATAGCAAACGAGGAACACCAAATTAGCTGTTTTTCAAGCTTGCTGAATGTAGATAGGGCAGAATGGATGTCCTGGGCTGCCTACAAATTACCTACTCTAAACTCCTTCTTATTGCCGCTGCCCCATCTTTCTCCGTGCGTCTGTGGGTAAACACAATTCTTTATCCTTCTAATTATATCAAGTCAGGAGACAAAGGGGACACAGAACAATATTAGCATGTCCCACAAAGAATAAATAAACCATGAGGACACAGCTGCTCCTTGCGATGCCTTCCTGGTGGGCCTGCCACTGAATTCTGCCCTTTCGTGAAGACAGTCCACAGCACCTGGCCTCTGCAGAGAGATGCACTGGTAGTTGGTACAGAGCGTGCGAAAATGAGACGTGCTAATTCGCAGAGAACTGGTGGTGCTGTGGTTCTGAGTCAGGCTGCTAACGGCAAGGTCAGCAGTTCAAAACCACCTGCTGCTCCATGGAGAAATGTAAGACTTTCTACTTCTGTAAAAATGCACTCTCAGAAACCCACAGGGACAGCTCTACCCTCTCCTCTAGGGTTTCTATGAGTCAGTTTGAGGGCAGTGAGTGAGAGAACCCCAGAGAGACACTAATGAGCCTTCTGTCTGTTCTCCACCTCTGCGCTCCCTCCCTCTGCACGTGCTCACTGTATCCTACCAACCTTTGGCACATAGAGGCTTCGTTTTGCTATTGACACTCTGGCTGAAACTCAAAAACCAAACTCACTGCCATCAAGTCTTTCTGACTCAGGGTGCGGGAGAAAGCCCAGTCTTCCTCCAGCAGAGTGGTTTTGAACTGCCGACTCTAAGGATCACTGCCCAATATGTAACCGCTCTACCACCCGGACACCCAGGCGAAGAGAGCACAAATGACTTGCTGAGTGATGGGGCTAGGATTTACATGCCGATGCAGTCCAGATCTCTCTATGGGACAGTGAGTCTTGGAGGTATGTCCTACCTGCCACAGGGAAGCTCCAGTGGGAGTGCCTGTGATTATTCCCTATTCAAACATCCTCCTATACGCTCAGAAATTAGAAACAGTATTCAGATGCCTTGGCAGCCGAGATCTGCCGCCTGCATCTAAGTGTCTTCATATGACGTGGACAACTCTGTCACCCATCCCTGCCCCCACCTCCTTGGGCTCCTGGCACATTGTTGGTCCCCTCACCCTCTGATGCTCACAGGGCTCAGCTGCTTGAAACCTCCAGTCACTCCTTGGGAGAAAGATGAGGCATTCTGCTCCAGTAGAGAGTGATGTGGGGATGAAGCCACCGGCTCAGCCCCCCTCCATCCTGTCGGGTGGCTAATGGAGTCGATGGTACTGACTCTCACTCTCTCTGCTTCTTCTGATACCAAGATTCTCCATTACCCTGCAGTCAGTTCCGCCTCACGCTGACCCCTGCAGCCCCAGTTGAACTGTGCACCCAAGGATCTTCAATTGCAGATATTTGGGGGGGGGGGAGAGTTGATTGCCAAGCCTTTCCTCCTAGGTGCTCCCAGTGTGTTTGAACCCCCAGGTTTTCAGTAAGTAGTTTAACCATTTGTGTTACCCAGGGGCTATGTATTAGTCCTGGTTGACCAGAGAAACAAATTCAGAGAAACTCATATGTATAAGAAAGAGTTTTATATAAAACAACAATTATATATTGAGAAAACAGCCCAGTCCAGATCAAGTACATCAGTCCGATATTAGCCCATATGTCCAATACCAGTCTATAAATTCCTCTTCAGACTCCCGTAACACATGCAGTGCAGCCGAATGCAGGAAGATCACAAGCTAGTGGGTGGAAAGTCTTGTGGATCCAGTGGTGGTGGAAGCATCTCAGCGCTGGTGTGGGGTCTCTACATGGCTCCTCCAGCTCCAGGGCTCTGGCTCCATCAGTGTAACTCCATGTGGCTTGCCAACAGGAATGTCTCACAGGGAAAGAGCGTTTCTGGCCTCCAGTGAGCTCTTTATCTCCTTAGCACCTTCAAATGAGGGTCATCAAGCTGCGACCTGATGGACTGGGTAGACTCCACCCCTTCCTCAATTTGACAGTAGATTATATAACTGCCACAGGCTTCTTTGAGGAGCACAGTAGGGACTCAGTAAACCTGATGTTAATGAGTAGACACAGAGAAGAAGATGTTGGCATTGGCACTGCTCCTCCATAAGGATATCTAGCCAGGAGAGGTGAGCGGGTTTCTTTTTGCTTTGTCTTTTTGTTGTTGTTGTTTTGCCATGTTTGTTGTCAGATGTTTGCACTTCATCTCTTTAAAAAACAAAATCCCTTTCAACATTCTAAATCCCAGTCTTCATTTCCCAGGCTGTGGACCTCAGGGGTGAGCATAACTCTGAATAAACAAAGGAGGTTTTTGCGATCAATAAGTCATTAGTGAAACCACTGAGTGAAAATGAGATATGAAATTTGACTTGCTTCATGCTTAACAGTTTCTGTCACCAGGGAACATAGTTGCTGCACTGGGCCCAGAGGAAGTATCAGGTTTCCTGGCTGGGCTGGGCTCCAGGTGCCTAACCTCCTGGACCATAAGCACTCACTACAGAAGTACAGAGGCCTCCGATTGAGTGCAGAATGCCACGGAGAGGCTGCATGGCTTGGGAAACTCGCTCAACCCATCTGAGCCCCTTTCTTCCTCTGTGAAATGGGAAGAAGAGGAAACATGCACCTGGCTGTGGTACTGTTTTAGTAGCCTGTAGGCTGCTCTAGAGGAAGAAAGGCTTGAGTGAGAGAATGTTCCAGCATTCTGGGAGCTCAATAAATGTTAACATCACACCCTTCTCAAAAGCAGTATTAGGATGTCCATCGACATTCTCACTTCGCTTTCACCAAACGCCTTCCCCGGATGAACAAGGAAAGTGGCGTCCAGGGTCTCTCCAGGGCCAGTCTAGCTTTGTGCCTGGAATATGGCAGATGCTGAAGAGTTTTGAATGAGTAAATGAATGAATGTGGGGAGGCAGAGACATGAGGTGGTTGCCTTTGCCCACCCTGGGCCTGTTTGTCCTCAGACCCACTCTGCCCTTCTCCTGCTCTGCTCTGTATCGTGGGAACCTGACCCCTGCACCTGGAGAGTCCCAGGCTCTGTGGTCAGCTGCCTGCTGGCTGCATTAGCCAATGAGAAGCACTGGTGGAAGACAGCAAGTTGGGAGAAAGGGAGAAACCAAGATATTTCTCCCGCTTTGCCTCAGTCACAGAAACCTGGTGGTGTAGTGGTTACAAGTTGGGCTGCTAACTTCAAGACCAGCAGTTTAAAACCACCTGCTGCTCTTTGGGAGAAAGACCGGGCTTTCAACTCCAACAAAGAGTCACAATTTGGGAAAGTCACACAAGTAGTTCTACTGTGTCCTATAAGGTCACTATGAGTCGGCATTGACTCGATGGCAGTGAGCTTGGTTTGGGTTGGGTCTCAGTCACAGGTCTCTGGCGATGAAAGCTCACCTAAATTTGGCAGTTCAAACCCACCCACTAACAATAAATACTCATACACACACACACACACACACACACACACCATATGGCAGTTGTACACAGTAGGAGGAATAAAAATTGACTCAGTAGCTGCATGTTTGCGGGCTTGACTATCTCAGGCACGGCCACCTTCTTGAACAGTGAGGGAGTCTCCTTAGCCCAAGTTCCCAGCACAGAAGCCCCAGCTCCTCTGCCCTGTAACCCCACTTCCTCCCTCAGCCCTTGTGGCCTAGGGGAGCGAGCATCGCCCTGTCCTGCCTCATCGTTGCATTGATTGTATGTGTTTGATTGGGCTTCTCAGCCCAACTGGCTTGCCTCCTCTGTGTGTTCATGAGTCATTTCTGTTCCCTGCTCTGATCCTTCTTGGAAGCAGAAGCCCTGGAATTCAGACTTAGGAGCACCTTATTCTTCCCAACCCCGTGTTCACTGGCCACATGACCACCGTTTCCTCATTTGTAATGAGGGCTTCACAGAGGCCACCTTCTTCTAGATCAGGATCGTTGGGAGGTGCCAGTGGGTTCATCCTGTGGGTGCGGGTTTACCAAGCACAGAGGAAATCTCTGCCACAGTCCAGGCCCTTCGCAGGGCACAGTGGAGACAAGGCGGCCCTCAAGCAGGCGTCAGTTCATCGCCACACGTGTGCCTTGTAAATGGCCAAACTCTCTGTGAGTCACATAGCATGAACTGGGGCGCAGCATAGCATGGCCTGACCTGTGGGAGCTTGAGGAGGTCCGGAGCGCTCCAGCCCCCTGCTGGGGACCTGTCCTTGTCCTGGCCAGTGAGCAGAGGGACCCTGCAGTCAGCGTGTGGCTATGCAGTGACCCTGGCCGCAAATTCAGCTCCCTCCTCTCGGCAGGGCCTTCCTTCAGCGTGGCTCAATTTTAACAGTGAGTCAGAGCTGGCTTTAATTCATTGTAGAGGATTATCCCAATTCTCTTGTCAGACTAGTCCCCTACACACACACACACACACACACACACACACACACACACACACACCCATTTGGTCATAGTTTTTTATTTGAAGCATGACATTGACTAAAGCTTGCAAACCCTTTTATGCCCAGATTGTGTTTGAAAAGGAAGCCTTCGCAGTGCCATTTTCAGTTATTGATGACCTCTTCTACAATGATCTAGTCAGCTCCGGTGTAATGACAGTATTGATAACAATATGCGGCCGACAAGCTAATGGCAGCCTTGCTCCAATGCGTGCTCATGTGGGAACGAGGTAAATGGGTGGTTTTACGCAAGCGTAAAAATGGAGCAAAGGCTGACCACCACCCAAGTGGTTTTACGCAAGCGTGAAATGGAGCTGACCACCCACCCAAATGGTTTCTTGGGGTCTCTCTCACATTGTCCCCAGGAAGCAGGTGTCTTTGTCCCCACTTTGCTCATGACATCCCTGAGACTCAATGACACCCAGGTAGGTAGTGACCACACACCAGAATTAAAGGGAAGTGGACAAAAGAGGAAACTCTTGATGGTTCTTTTCAAGGCAAAGTAACCTCTCTGAAGCTCAACTTCCCTGTCCATGAAGAGGGGTAGGGACAGGGACAGAGTGCAGGGCTGAGGGAGCCCTGGTGGTGTAGTGGTGATGCGTTGGGCTGTGAGCCTCATGATCAGCAGTTTGAAACCGCCAGCAGCTCCACAGGAGAAAGACTAGACTTTCTACTCCGGCAACCAGTTACAGCCTCGGAAACCCACAGGGGGTTGCTCTGAGTCAGCATCGACTCGATGGCAGTGAGTTTGGGTGTGTGCAGACGCAGCATAACACTTGGCGCCAAGGGGCAATGGTGACTCACTGCTCACCTTCTCCTCATCCATGCGGGAGGCCTGGGTTCGATTCCCAGCGTGTGCATCTCATGTGCAGCTACTACCCATCCATCAGTGAAGCCGCATCCGTGCTGTGATGCTGAGCCGTTTTCTGTGGCGCTTCTGCCCCAAGAGAGACTAGGAGGCCTGGCGATCAAGTCAGTTAGTGAAAACCATGTAGATAGGCCAAACGGTCACCCACCACGGGGATGGCTTGGGACCAGGCGGTATTTCATCTCATCGTGTGTGGGTTGCCCCGAGTGTCGTTAGTAGCAGCTAACAACAACACCAGCTATAAAAGACAGAGCCAGGCATTGCTGGCTTGTCACTCAGAGGCCTTTCATCAACCGGCCCCTTCTTTTCTGCTTTCTCTGCAGATGACCATTCCCGGGTGAGGCTGCTGGTGCTGGACGGAGACCCACACTCTGACTACATCAACGCCAACTACATTGATGTGAGTGGATGGCGGCATGGGGTTGGCTCCAGCAGGCCCCTGATCTATGTCCCCCTCTCAGTCCCCCAGGAGGTGGCCTCTCTAGGACACATCATCCCCCTCCCTGACTTGTGTCACCACCATAACCCAAGCTGATGATCCAAATCCTAACTCGACATCCTCTTTCAGTGCGGCCGGAGTAGCCTGCTTTTGAGGGCCCTAGGCCAACCGCTGTCTTATTCATTTACCCCTTCATTCGTCTGTCCGTTCGGCCATCATGCATTCATTTGAGCAAAGCCATGCAGGTGGCGAACATTTCATAGATGTCGAGGCTTTGCTCCCACGCATGCGTGCAGTCTCAGACACAGGCAGCTCCAGTCTGTGTCCGAGGGCTGCTGGGAGTAGGACATGACTTGATGGCAGTGAGTTTGAGTTCCTGGCTTTGGGCTACTAGATGTTGGATGCTGGGAAAACATAACACTGTTGTCTATGGCCTTGAAAACTGGAGCGGGAGATGAGTTGTGTACATCAGTAAATCAGGGAAAGCTAGGAAGTGGTAAGTGTCCTAAAGCCAGAGAAGAGGCTGCAGGGATTCAGAGGTGGCGAGAAAAACCGTGTGATCGGGGCTGCGTATGGGATGTGCACTTGAGCTTCAGGCACAGGTAGAACTTAGAAAGGAAAGGGGGGGTGGCTAGACAGATGAAGACAGACAGAAAGAGAGCACTGGGAAGCAGAGAATATGTAGCTGCGATGTGGATGATATGCGAGGAGCCCAACCCCAACCGAACCCAGTGCTGTTGAGTTACTGCTGATGCCTGCAACCAGTTCTGAGACTGAATCTTTGCTCGAAACGGAATCTTTACGGGAGCAGAGAGCCCCAGCTTTCTCCCGAGGAGCAGCTGGTGGGTCTGAACGGCCGACTTTAGTGATTCCCAGTCCAGTGCTTACTCCGCTGTGCCTCGAGGGGTCCATGGGAGAAACCAAAGCTATGTAATAGAGAAGAGTGGGGAGAAAGTCAGAGGTAGGTCATTTGATGGTCTAAACCAGTGGTCCTCAACCTTCCTCATGCTGTGACGCTTTCATACAGTTCCACATGTTGTGGTGACCCCAACCTTAAAATTATTTTCATTGCTACTTCATTCACTGTAATTTTGCTCATTATGGCATGGGCAACCCCTGTGAAAGGATCATTCGACACCCCCCCGCCCCCCAAGGGGTCAAGACCCACAGGCTGAGAACCACTGGTTTAAACAGTCAGACTTAGGCTGTTGAACTTTACCCTCTAGCGTTGATGAAGCTCTTGAAAGTTTTTGGTTGAGAAAGTAACCAGTTCAGAGCTAAGTTTGGGGGTGATGCGATGCCATCAGGGTGACACAGAGCAGAGGGAAGAGAAACCTGAAGATTACTGAGAGAGGGGTGGGCTGAACCAGGAGCAGCCACAAGGTGTAGAGGTGCCTGTGGGAGTGAGGGCTTACAGAGAGGGAGAGCCTGGCCTCTGGGGTAGGCAGACAGACAAACCAGCCTGATGTAACCAGACTCCTCAGCCTCATAGCTAGGAGCCCTAGGACCCTGAGGAAGGGCCCCGAGGCTCACAAAGGGGTCCCCTGGTTCACAGTGCTTTTATCAACAGCCTACAAAGCACAGTGGTATGCTTAGTTCATTCCCCATAAATGAAGCCCAACCGGATAATTTATTAATTCAGGATCTATTTTGTTCTGTCCAAAAGTGGGCATTTGCTGGTTTGCCCTCAAATACCTTCCTTTTTCCATCCCCCAACCCCCAACCCCTCCCCCCCCCACACAACCCCCTGCTTTGTGTTGTAGCGATATGACCTCCTGGGTGGGTGTGCACTTCCCAGGCTCCTGCCACCATCTGGCTGAGTTCCTCATAGGCCCTGCTGGGAGACAGGTGTTGAGTTCTCCTCTCTCTCATCCTTGGGGGTGGCTCCCACAGTGGTGGGTCACATCCACGGGGACCTCCAGCATCCCTCAAGCAGGCTCACTGGTTCCAACACTCTAGGGACCCCTTCTCCTGCTCGTTTTAAAGATGATCTTAGCCTCTTACTGTGGCTAACCCCGCTGTGGCCAATCTCACTGACTATATTTTGGCCTCTCAGCTCCACTTTATCTCGAACCAACCCCCTCTATTAGATGACTTCTGTCTGAAATACTTAGAGCAGTTTCCATTGCCCCAAGGGTATCCCAACACAAGGGTCTCAAGAGCTGGCACTGACATGGTCGCTGGACAAGTTTCCGGCAAAGTCCACACAGTGATCGCTTGTCTCCAGGCTGGACAGGGTATTCCCAGCATTCGCCTCCCTCTGTGCCTTCTGCCTCTTCCTCATTCAACTAGTATTCACTTCACAAGCTCTGCTCAGACCCTCCACGGTGGACCAGAGACTGAGAGGACCAGGCGCCTAGCACCTAAATGGAATACACAGTCATTGAGGAAGTTGAATAAGGAAAGAGACCTTCACAGAGTAGGTGCTGCGGGAGCAGAACCTGGGGTAGCGACTAGACTTGCGGTTAGAGTGGTTAGTGATGGCTTCCTGGAGGAGGTGATCACCTCATGCAGCTGTAGCGGATGAGTCAGAGCCAGCTGGCAACAGGATTTGATTGTGGCCTAAGAATTATTGGTCACCTCTCATGGGTCAGGCTATGCTAACTGCTAGACCATGTGCCTTATTGACCACCATGACCACAAGATAGGGGCCACTGCTACCCACTTGGAATAAACTGAGGCTCCGGAGGTCAGCACCACACAGCTATGAGGTGGGGGCTTGGAGCTGGGGTTTGAATTGAGTAGACAGCCCCAGAGAAGGTCACTTGCAAGATAAACTCTCAAACCCAAGGTGAGTGAGTGTTTGGCTGGAGCCAGAGCCAAAAGGCATGTTGGTATATTATGGGCTACAAATGAAACTGCCTTAAATGCAGTGACTCTCCCCAACATCAGTACGAATAATTCCTCCATTTCTGTCATGTGCTGTCTTTACAGCGCATTTGGGGCGCATTGAAAGATATGAAACCAGGGTCAGAGCCTTGCCTAAGGTCTTACAGCTCGAATGCAATTCTCTTCCCACCCAGAACACACCTCCTCCCTCTCTTAAGAAGTAGGTTGTGCAGACAAACCCAAGAGCCTTCGTTAGATGCTGTCTTAATAGGTGATACTGGGCCCTGTGTTGGAGCTCAGTGCTGACAGTGAACAGCTAAGGAGACCAAAGTCATGGGTCCAGGTTTTGTTGGGCCTCTTGAGACAGGGCCTCGGTGCCTGCTAGCTTTGTGCTCATGAGTAAATTCTTTACTCGTTCTCATCGCTGCAAAATGGGATACGAGAATGTCACCCTGCAGGGAAGTGATAATGTATATAAAGTGCCAGTCAGAATGCCAAGAGCAAGCAGAGGGGCTCCCTCAAAATGGGACTGCACTCTTCCAGGACTAGCAGAGCAAGAAGCTCTTCCAAATCCTCGGTCTAATGGGAAGAGGGGAGAGTCACTCACTGTAAGAAGTCTGCCTGGTAGAAGCTGAAACCTTTTGGAAAAACAACACAGCCAACCCTGGAGATCTAGCCAGGGTCCACCTAGAGGAACACACGTTCAGTCTCACCCTCCCCCTGGCTCCTGAGCACCTAGCTCTGCTCCCCATTTGGCCAAGCTCAGCTGAGAAGCAAAAAGGCAGAGGAGCCATGGTACCGTCGACACAGCCAACTGTCCAAGACAGAAAGCAAAGCCTGGAAAAGAAGAGGGGGAAGATGGAGGGTCAAAGAAACAACAGCTAACAAGTGCCTCCTTACCCCCTGTCACCCACATCCTCTGCGGCCCTCCAAGCTACCTACACTCAAACCCTTTCTCCACAACTGGCTCTCAACAGTTCTTGGAAACGACTCCATTTGGCTAAGGAGCTGGAGGAGCCAGTGCCCTGTGTGCCTCCAGAGACCGCGGTGCTGCCACGGTCAGAACCAGCCTCCTGGTTGGTTGGTGTACACACCCGAGACTGTATTGGCCACTTGAATCTGTTATAAATTACCTGCCTGGAAATAAATATTATGCCTGGGCCCCCAGTAAGTAACAGATGCATGAGCACAGAGTGAGATAAATGCGTTTGGATACAAAGCCCTCTCCCATTGCTCAGAGACAGATGGAGGGAGGCCCAGTGCCGGTTCGCAGCATCTCTGTGGGCTGTGTCGGTGGAACTTGAACAAAAGTTCTTTTAAGGTTAGGAAGTTTTCTGTGCCCGATCTTGACAAACCCTAGGGGCACCTCAATTGGAAAGTGCATTTTCCTGCATCTGTGGTACAGAGGAGTTTCATGGTGAGAACGGTTTCTCTCTGGGGACCGTGTGGAATCTTGGAGGCCAGGGAGGGTCTCTTTCCTCGCAGACAGCATGGGGACAGGCACCCCGCATGCATTCTTGCATTTGATTATTCAGTATGTTCTTGTTGAGGCTGATGGACCTGGGAATCTTCTAGATGCTGAGAACACAGCTCTGAGCAAGATGAATGCAGCCCACCCTCTGGGTCCCATCCCACAGGGGGAGACGGACCATAGAGACAGAATGGAAGAATCATATGCCATCTAGTAATTAAAATTAAAAATTTCAAACACCACCAGCTAGGCCATGCCCGTTCAAAGCCTGCCTGTATGGAGAACGGTCTCATAGGATCCCCAAGGGTGTAATCTTTGCCATAGCAAGTGCCACTGCTTCCTCCCGTGGTGTCGCTGGCGGATTCAAACAGCCAGCCTTCCTGTTAGCAGTCAAGCCTGGACTCCTTATTTGGTGATCAGTACCCTAAAAGAAAGTAGGGGTGGGGGTAAACCAGAAAAAGTGGGAAGAACCCACTGACCCACTGGGTGGTGAGGGAAGGATTCCCCCAGGGAGTCAGAGGGAAACCACATGGGTAGCTGGGGACAGTGCAGCAGATAGAGTGATGTCCTCGTCAAGACCCCGGGACAGAAGCATCATTGAGCTTCTTGGGGATGAAGGGGGCACCAGTGA
The DNA here is from genome assembly GCF_050624435.1 of Tenrec ecaudatus. NCBI lineage: Eukaryota > Metazoa > Chordata > Mammalia > Afrosoricida > Tenrecidae > Tenrec > Tenrec ecaudatus. The sequence continues at coordinate 20,080,798 of NC_134541.1, forward strand.
GCCCTGGGCAGAGTAGAAGGAAATCAAGACTATTTCCCGAAGGGGTGGGAGGGTAGTCAGAGAGACATTGAGGTGCCCGGGCCAGTTGTTTAAGATGCCGATTGGAACACCACCCCATCCAGGTACTGTCCCTGGCCTCCTTGCCTAACCCACAGCCCTCTCTATGGGTGGTCTACAAAACCCCACCTCTTTCCCATGGGAGCCCAAGTCCCAGGAACTGTCTTGGCTTTACTTGTTGGTATCCGAGAGCCATCCAGAGACAGAGCCCATGTAAACCTTGTCACTTGTGGGTGCCCAGGGCCTGCTAACAGTCATAGGGATGCGACCAGTCCCCGCTGGGTGAATGCTACATAGCCAAGTGAACACATACATGCACACAGTCTAGAAATGTGGGCATCTGGCTTCACGCAGAATTGTAGTTCAGTGACTTACCAGCACATCGAACCTTCCAAACCAAGGTTTCCTTCAGAGGGTGTACAGCCTTCCAGCCTGAATGTGTGGTACTCTAGCCTCAAGCATGCATGTATTCAGCCAACTAACATTTTCCACACCCGCCACTGGGCCCAGCCATACGAAAGTACCCTCCTGGACCAGTCTGCATGGGCACTGCAGGTCCCCTGACAGGTGACCTGAGTGGAACCTGTGGGAGATGGAGCTGGACCGGCCTGACTTATTTCCCTGCAGGCTCACCCCTCTCCTAGTGCTCGCTTTAGTGCCAAACACAGGGAGCCCGCGTCAGGCAGAAATCTGTTAAAGAAGAAGCACTCCATTTTCCCACTAAAAGTGCCAAGAAGAAAGTGGTGACACGCTACCCTGTCAGACACAGAGGGGTGGTAAAGCCCAGGAAAAGAGGCCCGAAATCACTGCGTTTGCCTTTTGCTTCTCTGAGAGGTTGCTACCTGGCCCAGGGTGCAGCTGGCCCAGGGTGAGCTGCCTAAGCAATGCCTAGTAGGAATGAGTTTCTCAGCATCATTTATTTTGCCTGCACTATCTTACTTGCCACACCTGGGCCTGTGAGGGCCCCACGGCGTGGTGAGACATAAGGCTATTAGAGTTGCCGGTTGCCGGCTTTGACGGGAGGCTGCTCACTGTGCTTCTCTGTTATCCAGGGATACCACCGGCCACGCCACTACATTGCTACTCAAGGTAAGTGTCTTTCCTCCCCTGTGCCCCCAGGGCCCCCTCAAGGGCTCCAGGGAAGGAGACTCTCGGGGGAATGGCGACATTGAACGTGGTTCTTTCCTATTACACCTGCTGCCCCAGCCCTCCCTCTGCACCAGAGGGCCCTGGGCCCTCACTAGAGAGAGAAATGCCTTTCCACCAGCTAAGAAGCCACAGAAGGTGTGCTAGAGAGCGGGAAGAGGCCCTTCAGGTTGTCTGAGGGGAAGCAGGGTAGGGTACAAGTTCAATTCTAAACTCACTGCCTTTGTGTCGATTCTGACTCATCACTACCTAGCTGCCCCCTAGGATTTCCCAGGTGGTAAATCTGTACAGACACAGGCTACCTCCTCATCTTTCTCTTATGGAGTAGCTCCTGGGTTTGAACTGCCAACTTGTGACTGGCAGCCAAACCAATTAGCCAGCCATGTCACCAAGTCTTTTAGTTCAGCTCTGAACCCAAACAAAATAAAATGAAACCTCGTGCTGTGGGATCGATTCCAACTCACTGCAACCCTATAGGACAGAGTAGAGCTGCCCGCCTGGGTTGTCAATCTTTATGGAAGCAGACAGCCTCGTCTTTCTCCCGGAGAGCAGCTGGTGGGTTTGAACCATAAACCTTGGGATTGGCAGACTAGTTCTAAACCCACTAAGTCACCAGGCCTCCTTAGGGGTCTCCACCAGGAGGAACATGAGTGAAACAGGTCATTAGGAAATGTCTGGGAAGAAGAAAGAGGGTGAGTCAAGGCAGACCTCCAATGCCAGCCTCATGCCTACTGCACAAAAATCTACCATCCAGAGGGGGCGCTGAGGGGCCCTGGTCTCCCTGGGTGGTACAAGGCCAGGAAAGAGCAATCCTCCACCTGAGAAAGCCATTTGGCAGAATGCAATGAGCAGATTTAAAAATGGGCAGCCCTTTCAAGCCCTTCTGGGGGAAGATCCCGTAGATAGTTACATATATATGGACAGTGATTTATGTATGAAGATATCCTTTCACAATCTTATCAAGAATAGAAAAATGTTAAAAAATGGTAACAGTTGGGAAATTGGCTAAATAAAGTGTGGGGTCTCCTTATTCTAGAATAGTCTGTAATGACGAAAAGTAGCAGGCTGAGTAAGAACTTCCGAGGACATGGGAATGTGCATGGAATAGATAGGGTGTGCATTAGGAAGAGTAGTCTTTGGGATTGTATAGATTGTATGTCGAGTATCTGTACTACTTTTGGAACTTTAAAAAATGATAAAGTCCCTGGACATTGAAAGAGAGACGAAAACATCCAAGAGCCATTTTCCAAGGAAATTGCTTTGGACTATTAGATCCTATCTCCCTCTCCTTGTCTCTTCTTACTTTCTTTTTTGTTGTTGTTGTTGTTAACACCTCCATTCAGTTTAGGCCCCCAAAAATGCCTCTAGGATTTGTCAAGCTCAAGTTCAGGCATCTCTTATTAGTGCTCTCTGCTCTGCTGCCCCCACCCCTATTGCCTTCTTGTCTCCCATTGGGATTTTAGAGCCCAGTATCTCATAACTACCGAAACCACACCGATCATACAGCACAGACCAGGTGATGGATCTGGGGAAAGTGAGGCTCATGGAAAGGGTCTGGCCAGGAGGGTGACAGAGAAGAGATGATGTCAGCATTCCTAATGGATGCTACAGGTCCTACAATTTTAGAATGTCGCTCACCGTTATCTGTCACCCTTTAGGTGTCCACGCTAACTGTCCATGCTAGCCAGCCTTTCCAGCCTCACTCTTGCTTATCGGTGTGAAGTTATAACTAAACAGAAGATACAACCCCAGGTCTGTGTTCCTGCACCCTCCACCCCTGATGTCTACCTATTTCTCTTTTGGCAGGACCAATGCAGGAGACAGTGAAGGACTTTTGGAGAATGATTTGGCAGGAGAACTCAGCCAGCATCGTCATGGTCACCAACCTCGTGGAGGTGGGCAGGGTAAGCCTTGCCTGCGGTTTCCGGGGAGAGGAGTTGGAACTGCAGGACCGCGCCTCCCTTTGTTTTGTGCTACCTAGTCAATAATTCATATGCCCAGCAACCTACACGGAGTGCGGGAGAAACCATCGTACCTGTTTTACATCGGAAGACCGTTCTCCCCGCTCCCAGCTCCCCGCATCTCGTTCTCCATCCTCACCTCTCCTTGATGACATCATCTCATGTGTTGGGAGGAAATTAAAGCCACCAGAGGTGAACGCCCTCATCTCCAACCACAGAGCTATAATCCCACCTGTATCGACACCACCTTCTCATTCTTCCCCTGTTATCAAGTTGAACCACAAGAAATTGCTGATGTGCTTGACTAGAAAAAAACAAAACGCTGGTCAAATATCAGCTGTTTCTTGTGCCTCAACCTCATAATACAAAGAAGTCTCTGTTCCCTTTTGAAGGCAAGCCCAGTCCTTTGAGGTGCAGGTTCTGCTGAAGAATTTTCTCATTGTCCTTGTCACGGAAATAAAGTCTCTCTCTCTTCTCTCCTCTCATTGCTTGATTGTTCTCAGCATACAAAGAGGCTCAGTACCTTCCACCTTAAAAAGACAACACAAGCAAACAGAGATCATCCTCTTGTCCAGACTTTTCAGCCAAGTTTTAACGACTCGCACACAGGCTTGAGTTCTTCATCCTCATTCTCTTATACCCACCGCCACCGAGCTGCTCCCTCCATTCCATCCAGCGTGGCACGGTCAGTATCACTGGCATCCTTCATGTCGACAAATCAAATCGCCACCGCACTCTCCTCATCCGACTCAGCCTCTCGGCAGCATTCGATCTCTCAATCTTCATATTCTTCAGAACTCGGGCCATGCCCCCAGCCTTCTCGTCTCTATTGCCATTGTCCCCCAGGCGGTCCTTCACTATGCCGAGGGCTTAGACCTGGCACTGCTACCCCTAGCTTGCAGTTGCCGGCTTGGTAAGCTGTGGCATGTGGGTGGGTGGGTGCAGGGTGTAAATGCAGGGTCTACATGCAGCGTAATGAAGGAGGCTTCTCTAGAGTGAACTAAAGCGTGAACAAATGCATTTATGTGTTAGCAAGACCCAAAAAACCCATATGGAAGAGTCCTGGCCACTGTGGTGATGGAAAAGGGGGGGTCTCACCCATCAGTTACCATCCATCCAATAAAGGGTGTGGCCAGCTGAAGCCCTAATGCAGTGGTTCTCAACCTTCCTCACGCCACGACTCTTTCCTACAGCTCCTCATGTTGTGGTGACCCCCCCAACCATAAAATTATTTTTGTTGATACTTCATAACTGTCATTTTGCTACTGTTATGACTTGGGTGACCCCTGTGAAAGGGTCGTCCAACCCCTGAAGGGGTCACGACCCACAGGTTGAGAACTGCTGCCCTAATAGAAACTTAGGAGAGAGAGTCTTTATTCGTGAGCCCACTCTGTGTAGTCCACGTTTTACAGATGAGGAAACAAACTCAGAGAGATGGGTTGACTACCCTGTAGTTGGAACCTGAGGATGATCTCAATTCCAGACTCACATTCCAGGGCGAGTAGTTGCATGACTTTAGGCCCAAGTTGAAGTGCTTGCCATACAAGATTCCAGAATCCACAGGCAGATTCCAGCCTGTCTCACAGCATATCCTATATTGACATGGATTCCCTTGGTGGGAAGGCCATGAATCCAGACTGTAATTGGGGAGGGGACATGAAAGCCATCTCTCAGTGAACACCCTCTCTCTGCTAAGTATGGGGCCAGACACTCCAGGGAGTGTCTCACAACCATCGTACCTCATGCATTTCCCGAGTTTGCCTTCTGGCCCCATCTTTGACTAACAGTTAGCTGTGAGCAATTGTCCCAGCTTCCTCATCTGTAAAATTGGGAACACTAATAATATCTCTCTCCTCGGGGTGAGGCAATAGTTTAAAAGAATATATGTGAAGGATTTGTAGAACCATGCCAGAGACAGAGTCAGTAGTCAATCCACACCAGTCACCATGATGAATGGAGACCCTGGGTGGGGAAACAGTTAACCCCCTAGGTTCAAGACAGCCCAAAGACTGCTTCCAAGAAAAGAGCCACTGAAGCCCTATGGTTTTATGGCAGTTCTACTCTGACATGCATGGGGTCCCCAGGAGTTGGGATCTACTCGATGGCAACTGGTGGCTATTACTCACCAGAAGATAGGGTGCAGACAGGTGACATCACTTTCCGGAAGCTACAGAGCTGCCGAGTGTGGCGGTCGGGCGTTGAATTTGCTGGACCGCCCAAAGCTGACTGTGCCAGAGCAGTGTTTCCCAAAGTGGGTTCCATGGGATGCTACTCTGCAGGAGGCTTAGCGAGCAGAGGGTTCCATGGTTAAATATGTTTGGGAAATGCTGTAGGCGCTGTGCCCCTTTCGGAGAGCCCTGAATCACATCCGTTAGCGTTAGCACGTTCAAAGGAGCTGCGTGGTCCGAGGAAAGATTCTGTGTAACTCTGTTTAATCCACAGCATTTCCCAAACTCATTTGACCACAAAACCTGTTTTCTGTTTGTTTTGTTTCCTGTTTTGACCTAACACCGATTAGCACCCAGCGGAACATTCTGTGGGAAACGCTGTAGGCCGAGCACCATCCCCTGGAATGGTAATGCTTTTGTTCTTTTAAGGGGTAACCAAGGTCTCCTTTTCCTCCTGCGGAGTGTGCCTTAGCGAGCAAAAGGTGGGATGTTCATAGCATCTGGCTGACTGGCAGGGGCAGAGGAGTTGCCAAGGCTTCCCCTTGACCTTGGACCTTCCATCCTCCTTCCCCACTACGGACCTTTCTCCTCCTACTCCCCAGCTCCCACCTCTTAAGAACGCCCCTTCCTGGCCACTTCGGCTTCCACCTGCTCTCTTTACCCCTGTCTTTTATTCCAATCTCTGCTCAGCTGAAGATGCTCAGCTGTGCCAATCTGAAAGAGGACTCAGGCCAGAGGTAGAAAGCTGGCTCTGGGACCTTGGCTAAGTCTCCCCACCTCCCCTCTTCAGTATTATTGTCATCTGTAAAATGGGTATAATGAGACCTGCTGAGTGCACCTAGTTTTAGTTGATCACTTAATGCCGTGATGGATTGGAAAATGACAGGGACCCTGGCTGTGGACGGTACTAGTATTAAGTCTCATGGCTTCAATTTCTCTTGGGAGTGAGCTGGGTCTTGGACCGTTGGCTGATTCCTGGCTGGCTGAGACAGCCTGGGACTGACATTCCACCAAAATCACCCTGGGGTTTATTGGAATGGGGAGGTCCAGGTGAGGTGGCTGTTCACACTCAGCTACCTGGTCATACAGCCCCATCTCTCGCCTCCATCCTTTCTCCATCTCTCACTTGGCCACAGGTGAAGTGTGTGCGGTACTGGCCCGATGACACCGAGGTCTACGGAGACATTAAGGTCACCCTGATTGAAACAGAGCCCCTGGCAGAATACATCATACGAACCTTCACTGTCCAGAAGGTAAGTGTCTCCATGGTTGTGGGCTGTGGTCCACCAGCAGGGCCAGGTTGTTCATTCTGGGGCCCATGGCTACTGAGGGGCTACTTTGTACATGGACAGAAGGTTTGCAGTTTTCCCCAGGGTCCAGCACCTTCCATCCTGTTCCCTCCAAGCCCCAAGTTCCCACCCATTACTCATTGTCAGTGAGTCTCTTCCAACCCAGTGACTGCAGCAGTGAGCTCAAGTCTAAGAACAGTTGAGAGGATGGCCCAGGCCAGGCAGTGAATCTTTCTATTGTGCATATAGATCCCTCTGTGGCAGAACCAACTTGACAGCACCCAACAACCGTAATTAATGACAAAGTCTTGCAGGTGGCCGGGGTGGGGTGGGGGGAATGGGGGAAGATCTCTACATGTTCTAGGTCAGTGGTCCTTAACCAGGGAGGGTCGTGTCCCTAGCAATGTCTGGAGACATTTTTGACTGGGACAACTTGGTGGTGGTAGTGGGGGAGGTGGGGGAGGGTTGACATAGGACATCTAGTAGACAGAGACCAGGGATGTCACTGAACATCCTTTACTACACAGGCCTCCCTTCTCTCTCTCTCTCTCTCTCTGTCTCTCTCTCTCTCTCTCTCTCTCTCTCTCACACACACACACACACACACAGAAATGATCAGGCCCAAATGTCAACAGTCATGAGACTTAGACCCACTGGTCTAGGTCTTGAAAGGGAGCAAGACTGGCAGGAGCTTGATGAGCAAGAAGGCGCTGCAAATAGGCATTAGTGCAATGCTTATTCCATGATCATTTTATATACGTGCTCTTCCAAGAGTGGTTACGTGTCGTCGAGGTGATGTGACTCTTAGCAATCTATGTGACAGAGGAGAACTGCTCTGTAGGGCTTCTGAGGGTGTCAATCTGTACAGAAGCAGACTGCCACGGCCTTCTCCTCCCAAGGAGGGGCTGGCAGGGACATGGCCAGCCTGCAGTTAGCAGAACAGCACTTCCACCACTGCACCACCAGGCCTCCTTTTATTAGTCCAATCATGAACGTATATTGAGCATTCACTGAACCAGGTACTCTTTCAAATGCTTTGCCCAAACCAGCTTCTAGGATCCTCCAAGCAACACCATGAGAATCCCAATAACACAAACTCACTGGCACAGAGTCAAGTGGGACTCATAGAGACCCTGTTAGACAACAGAATGGCCCCTTTGGGTTTCCAAAGCTTTAACACTTTACAGGAGCAGAAAACCTCTTCATCTTTCAGAGTGGCTGGTGGATTCCAACTGCTGACCTTGTGGTTAGCAGTGCAGTGTCAACCCACAATGCCACCAGGGCTTAACCCCATTAAGTAGCTAGAGGAATGCCCCTGTCTTAAAAATGAAGAAACGGAGGCAAAGAGAGGGTAAGTCACTTGTACAGAGTCGACCTGCTAGAAGGTGGTAGAACCGGTCTTACACTTCGGTCCCTGACTCCAAAGCCATTGTCCCTTCTGTGACACTATCCTCGGCATTTTCTAAAAGCATCCCCATTAAATGGCCAAGTGTCGGCCACTGGAGATCCCCTCATAGAGGGGTTTAGGAGAGGCTTTGGGTCAGTCAGGGTGCAAGGTAGTACCGATGAAGAACATAGCTTTCCCCCGGATCCTGGATGCTTCCTCCCCCCAGCTACCATGATCCGAATTCTACCTGGCAAGTCTGGATAGGGCAGAGGTTGTACACTGGTACATATGAGGGCTGGAGGCACAGGGAATCCAGGGTGGATGATACCTCCAGGACCAAGGGCGTGAGGGACGATGCTGGGAGAGTGGAGGGTGAGTGGGTTGGAAAGGGGGAACTGATTATAAGGATCCACATGTGACCTCCTCCCTGGGAGATGGATGGCAGAGAAGGGGGGTAAGGGAGACTCCGGATAGGGCAAGATATGACGAAATAACAATGTATAAATTACCAAGGGCACATGAGGGAGGGCGGAGCGGGGAGAGAGGGGAAAAAAAAAGAGGACCTGATGCAAAGGGCTTAAGTGGAGAGCAAATGCTTTGAGAATGATTGGGGCAGGGAATGTGCAGATGTGCTTTATACAATTGATGTATGTATATGTATGGATTGTGATAAGAGCTGTATGAGCCCCTAATAAAATGTAAAAAAAGAAAAGAGGAGAAAAAAAGAAAATGATTAGGGCAAAGAATGTACAGGTGTGCTTTATACAATTGATGTATGTATATGTATGGATTGTGATAAGAGTTGTATGAGCCCCTAATAAAATGTTTTTTCAAAATAATAAATACATAAATGGCCAAGTGTCCACAGATGTGCAGACACAAAAGCACTGGGAATTTAAAGGCTTCTAGAGCTGTGCCCTTGTAGTTTATTAGGCAAGTACTGGTGAGGGCCAAAACAGGGCCCACCATTGGGTCCTGGCAACTCCTTTCCCACCCCACTTATGCTTGTCACAAGCCTCAGTCTGCAGGCTTAGCAGCCACCAGCAGACCTTTAAAAAGCATGAAAACAACAGGTTACTGTTCACCCACCTGGACAATCAGACAAATGGGTGTTGTCTTAGGTCAACTTCTTACAGACAGAGCTTGCAACAAGGATCTGGGGCACATGATGTGTCAGAGAGCAACTTGACAGAGAGAGAGGTATGCAGGAAGAATCTCAAGTCAAGTCCAACCTTGGCCAGATCCACAGTGGCCTCTAGAATGGAAATTGCATCACAGAGTTGAGAAGGAGCCCTGTTGACTTCGTGGTTAACTGTTGGGCCGTGGCCTGAAAGGTCAGTAGTTCAAAACCGCCAGCCACTCCAAGGAAAAAAGATGAGACTTTCTACTCCTGGAAAACGCTATAGTCTGAGGAATGTATGTGGGTTCGTTCTACCCTGTTCTGTTGAGCCACCCTGTCAGAATTGGCTCTCAGGCAGTGAGACTTTTCTGTTTGTTTTATTTTGAGGAAAGGTGAGGCAGCGAAACTTCTGTGTCCTGTATCAATGCATCCATTGATTAAGGGTCACCTCGGGCTCCAGTTCAGGGGAGCTTTCGGGAAGAGGGCAACTGTGATCTACTACAACCAATACCCCCAGCAGCAGCAGCAGCAGCAGCAGCAGCTGAGAGGCACCAGTCCAGGAAAGAGGATCGGTGGGTGGGGCACCAATGGCACTGATCACATGGGTACGTGGTCAATGAGAGGGCATGATGGTTCATGATGGGCCCCTGGCCCGGAGCTGGGAAGCTGGTGGAACTACAGCCAGCAAGCACGTTAAAGAATTCTAGTCTTTGGAGGGGTTGTCTTTTTATTTCCCTTACAAACAATCACAAAGGAAGATGTTACCCATTGGGAGCCGTCCTTAGATGACCTCAGCGGCTTTGAGACTAACTTGACTTAGCCGGCCTCTCCCGAGGCTCTCAGGCAAGCACTCAGCAAACCCTTCATGAGTAAAAAGCGCACAATTGGTGTCTGAGCCAAAGACCCAGAGATAAACAGAACCCGTGTGTCTGCCCTGGAAGAAAGCACAGTCCCATCAGGGAGAGAGAATCCTTGATAAGGAGACACAGCATAGCGGCGGGGGGGGGGGGGGGAGGGGGGAGGGCTCTAACACGGGCTTCCAAGGGCTGAGATGTGTTGGAGGCTGGAGTGGAAAAGTCCAAGTGTCCTTGAAGCTGTTTTCTCTGCTTCCACTCCAGCACGTCCATCACTGCTGAAGTCCAGGTCTTTATTCTCCCCAGCTCGGGCTCCTGCAGCAGCCACTCCACAGGGCTCTGGCCCTGCCCGGGGCTGAGTGTGCGTGGCCTTAAGGCAGACTCTGAGCCCTTGGGGAGGCTTGGAGGAGATGGAGAGATGAGACACCGGGTCGGGTCAGAGGGAGCTCTGCGTGAGTTCTTAGCTGAAGAGGCCTGACCCCGTTAGGGGCTCTGGAATGGGCCTGTACACAGACTCTATTCAAGTGTGAAGGTCCTTTGGGGCCCTCACGAGGGTAACCAGTTGAAACACTCAATGCTCCGTGTGGTGGGATATCCCCTCGTCCCAAGCAGATTGAGATCACTGATCCATCTAAGGCCTATGGCAGACATTGAGTGCCAGCTGACCCAGATGAGGTGGCTCCCATCTGTCAGAGTAGGTCGCTGAAGAAGGGAGTGCTGGTGAGATGTCTGCGGCCAACGTTCAGAGTAGCCGTGCACCGGACGTATGCACTGGCCCATGCAGAGGGTCAAGATAGGTACCAACCATGCCCCCCACATAATCCTGCATTGCATCTACTCAAAGCCATTCTCCACATAGAAGCCAGCATGGTCCTTCTGAAATGCAAGTCTAACGATGCCCTTCCTTTGTGTCCAATCATCTGTGAAACCTTCCCATCACCCCCAGGGCCTCTGTCCTTCCAGCCTCCAGCCTCCATGCCCCTAGTGCAGCTGTCTGTCATTGCCTGTCCCTCACCTCCCTTGGGAGCTACCCTGGACGGTTGGTGATGCGCTGCACACACCGCCCTCATTCCTTTCCCCAGGCCTTGCCAGGCTGGCCCTCAGCCTGGGGCTCCCTCCTCCCTCTCTCCAGTGGGACAGTATTCACACTGCAGTGCGTCACTAGTTAGGAGCCAGACTGCCAGGCTTCAAGCGGCATAACCGGGGGGAGCGTTTATACCTCCTCTTAGACCCAGTTTCCTCCCCCATAAATTGGTGGTCCTGAGGATCGATATGAAGGTTACATGAATTAATATTTAAATGTTCATAAGAGTGGTGGCACTTTTCTTCAGTGCTTCATGGATGCGAGCTATTATTTTCACCACTAACAAGTCAGGCATCCCCTCCTCCGAGAGGTCCTTCTCAGATTTCTCCATGCCCCAGGTTAACTGACCCCGCTTTTGCTTATGTGACTGGGTTTGCCTCCGCTCTAGGCCAGGAGCTGTGAAGAAATTTGATATGTGTGTTGCGGGGTAGAGAGGTCTGGTGCATATCTATGTGTTTGTGTGTGTGTTAGCGTATGTGTATATGTATATGTGTGTGTTTTGCTCTGTGTGTGTGTATATTGGAGGGGCATGGTGCATGTGTGCGTGTTCTGGAGAGGCCTGGTGTGTGTGTGTGTGTGTGTGTGTGTGTGTGTGTGTAGTGAGGAGACCTGCTTTGTCCAGGTGCAGTGTGGAGAGCCCTGGTGGATGTGTGTGTGTGTGTTGAATAGACCTGCTGTGTCCGGGTGTGTCCGGGTATGTGTGTGTGTGTGTGTGTAGTGAAGAGACTTGCTGTGTCCGGGTGCAGCGTGGAGAGGCCTGGTGGATGTGTGTGTGTGTATGTGTGTGTGTGTGTGTGTGTGTGTGTAGTGAGGAGACCTGCTTTGTCCAGGTGCAGCGTGGAGAGGCCTGGTGTGTGTGTGTGTGTGTGTGTGTGTGTGTGTGTGTGTATGTGTAGTGAAGAGACTTGCTGTGTCCGGGTGTGTGTGTGTGTGTGTGTGCATTGAATAGACCTGCTGTGTCTGGGTGTGTGAGTGTGTGTGTGTGTGTGTGTGTATTGAATAGACCTGCTGTGTCCGTGTGTGTGAGTGTGTGTGTGTGTGTGTGTGTGTGTGTGTGTGTGTTGAATAGACCTGCTGTGTCCGGGTGTGTGTGTGTGTGTGTGTGTGTGTGTGTATTGAATAGACCTGCTGTGTCCAGGTGCGGGGCGGAGAGGCCTCGCGAGGCCGCTCCCATTTTGAAAGTGCGGAAGCCCTAGGGACTGACGTGGACATGCTGGAACAGTGGAGGGCTCCAGCTCTCAGGCACTATGAGGTCTTGTGCTCCCCCAGAACAACATAGCTTGGTTTGTGAGACCAGCGCTTCCTTTAGCCACTTCTGTCGAGTTCAGTCCCCTGAAACCCATGGCAGAGGAGAGAAGAGGGCCTGTGGGGCCGGTCGGCCTGGGACTCGCTGTGGGCACTGCACTGGCCTCATGAGGACTTGGGACACAGGCCGCAAGGCACTGAGAAGGCCAGCACTCAGGGTCCCACCTGAGCTCGTGGCTCAGACTCTCTGAGCCCGCACACATATATACCAAGTTCCTCCACTCCACACACACTGCCTGCCAACCCAGAGGGACCGTCCTCCCTGGCAGAGGGGCAGCTCCCTATAGGCCTGGGCAGGGTGGAGGGGTGGGTGTGCAGCAACAGCGAGGACAGAGACTCTCTCTCTCTTCAGAAAGGCTACCATGAGATCCGAGAGCTCCGCCTCTTCCACTTCACCAGCTGGCCCGACCACGGGGTCCCTTGCTACGCCACCGGCCTCCTGGGCTTCGTCCGCCAGGTCAAGTTCCTTAACCCTCCCGAAGCCGGGCCCATCGTCGTCCACTGCAGGTGAGCCCTTCCTCCCTGCCCTTCCTGCCACCTGGACTCTGTCTTACTGGCTTCCAAGCCAGAAGTCCTGTGACCACCCTTGCCAAGGAGATCCAGGGCCCAGGACTTCAGAACAGTGATCCAGCACTAGCAAGTACATTTAAAGACAGCCCCTCGGGACAAGCATAACCCTGCATGGTGACTGTCACCCCAGAACTGATGTTAACAGACAAGAGATCGATACCGTAAGGAATTCAACCATTTCACATGAGACCTCAGGACTTCAATTAGGGCTGACAATTTTGATACTAGTTTTCTTCTGTTCTTGTATCTATCATGTAAGTGATTTGTTCACAGAAGATTTAATGGGATAAAGCTTCCCCCTCTGCCCCCCCCAATGCAGTCATTCATTAAATCAATTTGCATGTGGAAAAGGGGCATACAGCACTAGGGCTTGCAGTTGCCGTTGTCCGGACACTGTAGAGACACAGGACAGTGTTTGCCACCCCTGCCGCCTGAGAGCTGGGCCTCCGAGAGGGCTCTTTAGCATGCTTCCCTTCACATGCATGCCTGGGCTCCTTGGCCTGGAGGCAGGATGCTGCGGGGGAAGTGTGTTTCTCTTCATTTCTGTTATTAAAGAAATCAATTGCTGGCCAGCAGGGTCCTTAATAGAGAGTAAATGGACAGCGTCATGCTTCAGCTTACGATGGAGAAGAGATGTTTTCCACGCGGACCTGGAAAGTCACACTGGGGATGAGTGGCAAGTCTGAACCCTCCAACATGGAGATGAAGTGACAGGTCAAGGGCAGAGGCGATGGAGCAGCATCCACAATCCGACCCGGAGGAGTCCTCCCTCCTTCCCAATGCCTTCATCTCCAGTGCTACCTTGGGCTGGTCCTCGCTCCCGACCCTGCACGCCGAAGCCATCTCCTGCCGGCCCTGCCGGTGTCCACACCGGCCAACGGACTTGAGAGACTCAGAAATGGCAGGGGTCAGGGAGCCAGCCCCAGCTTCTCACTTATCCTTCCACAGCAGGCATGAGACATATCCCCATTTCCCAGAGGTGGCAGTTGAGGATGGATAGGTTATAGCTACCGAAGCTCTGAGGATCTCGGTGTGTTTGGCATCTGTCCTTGGTTTTACATCTCACAACAGTCCAAGGAAGATAGGCCAATAGCCTCCAAGCCATATGTCCCCGAGAGCAGCCAGGGCCTGGGTAAGGGTAAGGAAGGGCAATGACAAGCACTGATTGGGTGGGCCCTGTGCTTTGCCAGGTGCTGTGTGGTAACTCTACATCTGTATCTCCATAGGAAGTCAACTCAATGCCCCTGGGAAGAGGTGTGCCCACTCCTGGGTCTATTCCGAAGATTCAGTGGGTTGGCTAACATATACTAAGTGCCTAAGAGAATTCCTGACATATAGTAATCACTTAAAATATTATTACTCACTCTTCCCTAATGTTGCTCAACTCCCTAGACTATTAATCCTTCAGTACAGGTTCCATGACTTTCTCTTCTTCAGATTCCCACTCCCAATCCCAAAATCCCAATGCATAATAGGTGCTCAATAAAAATTTTGGAATATAAGTGGCAACCATTTATTAAGAATTTTCTATGTCTCCAGGCACCAAAGGGCTAAGCTATTTACATGCATTATGCTTTCAAGGCACAATCATGTGAAACTTTTGTGTATTTCACCACTAATGCTATAAAGTACGGCTAGTATGATCAGCATCATTTTATGCATCCAGGTATGGAAATGCAGATGATGTAAGTCTTTTACCCAAGGTTATACCACTAGTAAGTGATAGAGCCGTGATTTGATCCCAGGAAGGCTGACCCCAAATGTGATATGCTTAATATCATACAATTCAGAAATAGAGTATCGCTTGGCTCAATGTCCACAGGAAGGGAGGCGTGTTAGACAGCCGTTCTTCCTGTGAGGTGCCATTGAGTCAGCTCCACCTCATAGCAACTGTTCCTACAACACACCCAACCCTGCTTGACCCTGTTCCCTTCTCACAATTGTTCTTTTGTTTGCGCCCATTGTTCCAGCCTCTGTGCCACGCCATCTTGCCCAGGGCTTTCCTCTTTTGCAGTGCCACCATTTACCAAGCACGATGCCCTCCTCCCAGGACTGGTCTTTCCTGACAACTGTCTAAAGCACATGAGATGAAGTCTTGCCTTTCTTTCCCCTCAGGAAGCTTCTGGCTGCACTTCTTCTAAGACAGACTTGTTGGTATTTTTTGGCCGCCCAGCAACTTCCGATGTGCTTCGCCAGCACAATTCACGTGTGTGGGTTCTCCTTCCATCTTTTTCATTCCATGTCCAACTTTCACATGCATGTGAGGTGAATGAAAATACTGTGGCTTGACGCGGGCATACCTTAGTCCTCAAAGCAACATCCTTGCCTTTCAATACTCCGAAGAGGAATTACGTGGCAGATTTACCCAATGCAATGAATCCTTTGATCTCTTGAATGCTACTTCCCTGAGCATTGCTTGGGGAGCTGAGAAAATTGAAAATGTTGACACCTTCCATCTTTTCTCCTTTTATCATGTTACTGATGATCCAGTTGTGAGGATTTTGGTCTTCTGTACATTGAGTTGTCATCCATACTGAAGGCTGCAATCCTTGATCTTCATCTACAAATGCTTCAAGCACCACAGAGCAAAACCCTGCCTGCCCCTGCACAATTGTTATGTCTGAGGCCATTGTTGTAGCCACTACGACACTCCATCTGGTTGAGGGGCTTCCTCTTTATGCTGACCCTCGACGTCACCAAGCATGCTGTCACCCTTCCGTGACTGGTCTCATCTGACAATATAGCTAAATCGCATGAGACAAAGTCCCAGCATCCTTGCTTCTATGAGAAAACAGGTTCACAGAGGCCAAACAACTTGGTCACTGATGGTGGATCCGAAATTCACAACCAAGCCAAGCTGATTCATTCCTCTAAAACGTTTGAAGGATGAGCCTTGGGAGAAGAGATGCATGAATGGTTCTCTGTCCTCCCCGTTAGATGTTGCGACCTCACGTATTCAGTCCCTCCCCCGCCCCCCACCCGGGAGTCTGAGTCGTGCTGGAGGGAGGTGTTCAGAGACACATACATGTGCAAGTTATTTGCTCAATTCAAATCATGACTTTACTCGATTCAACCCATGACATGTCACCATGGATGAAGCCATGAATGGCAGCTGACGGCCAGGATTTCCAGATCATGTGGCTGAGCCCCCAAGGGTTGTTTTACAGATCCCTGCTAATGAGTTTTCTTTCCAGACCACTGTGGATGATTGATCCCACCGACCGTGCTCCTTGGATTTTGAATCAGTCAACAGCCCTTTGCCTTCTGATTCCATTCCTCCTCTTCCTCCCCTCTGATTTCCACGTTGTCAAACACAGACACGTGTTTGGGTGCGGGGTGGGGGCGTACAAGATGGGACGACGCAGCTGAAGTGTGTCGCCATGACAGCCTGCCTGGCCTTCATTTCCAAAACCATTTCGGGCAAATGTGCCATTTGTCTCTGGTTCAGCACCAGAATTTAAGGACCCAGCGCTCATCTGGGCAGAGTTGGATCCGTTCCATGGAGTCTCATTGAGTTCTCTGCTATTTTTTACTTTGCCCCAGATTCCCCCAAAGGAAGCCAACATTGATCAGAAGCAGAGTCTGTATCAGAGTCTGCTACCTGACATGTACATGTCTTAGAGCATCCACTTGTTCCTGTGTGGTGATGCTGATGCTGACCTACGATTCCCGGGCAATGGGTGCAGGTCGAGCCAGTCTCATGACTTCGCACCTGGAATTCCAGGACTCCAGCTCTAGAAGCCAATAAGTTGCTTGGCCTCATTGAACTTGTGTTATCTCAGCTGTCTACAATGCTGCCTCCATTGGGTTCTTTTCTACCTACCCCACTCTTCTACGCCATGGTTCTGCATCTGTGAAATGGTTGCCGTCTCTAGGAATGGTTCGAATGAGGCCTGTGGGTATCTGAACAGTGAGGGCTGAGGAAGCCACTTCAGAAGGCTCTGCTTTCTAGCTTCCCCATAACCACCTCTCTGTTCTCTCTGGCTGATCTTACCTTGCCCCCAGTCATCAGCTCTGTTGCTTTACAGAGACAGGAAAAGAGAAAGGAAATGTTGGAGGGAGGAAAGACATGTTTACCAAGCATCTCCAGCGTGCCAGGCACCACGCTGTTACATTATACAGATAGTGTGTTGTATATTCTCTACACCCTGGAGACAGATTATCTTTATCCATCAAACAAGAAAACTGCCTGCCTAACTATTGCCTATATATGCATTATGTGTCATGGCCAGACTGAAGGAGTAGTTGAGAGGCCAGTCTCTGGAACTGGATGGTTTGTGTCAAAGTCCCAGCTCTTACAGACTGGGTGACCTTGGGCAAGGAAAGTTCTCTGTGCCTCCACTTTCCCACATGGGGAATCTCATTACCACCTTGTGGGATTGCTAGGAAAATTAAATTTAGTCACGTTCTGTAAAGTACTTAGGACCATGGCTGGCACACTGTACATACTAAGTGTGTATTAAATAAGCGCCAACAAAATAAGTAATCCCTAATACAAATAGCCCCCAGAGGCAAGGATTATTACTCTCTTCCCGGGGTGAAGGCCCTCCTAGAGGCTCTCCTCCCACTGACCGGATGGACCTTCTCTTCCAGCGCCGGAGCCGGGAGGACTGGCTGCTTCATCGCCATTGACACCATGCTCGACATGGCAGAGAACGAAGGGGTGGTAGACATCTTCAACTGCGTGCGCGAGTTGCGGGCCCAGAGGGTCAACCTGGTGCAGACCGAGGTGAGGCCTGAGCGGACCAAGTTGGCCATCCAGTTGTGGGCCTGGTCAAGGAGCAGAATGGTAGATCAGAGACCCATGACAAAGGTTGAACTTGGTATGGGGGAGGGAGGATGGACAGCATCGCTATGGTAACACCGCCCATAGAAACCCCCCACCAACCAGGAGAACCAGTGATGAAAGGTAGTGGGCTCCCCAGTGCTGAGGGCACCCAGGCAGAAGACTGGATGGTGACTCTCAGGAACTCTTAGACAAAGAAAAGTAGATGGAGTGGGAGGGAAGGCTAGGGACTTCGCGGAACACTTCCTTTGTGCCCCCAAATCACTTCAGTCACTGCACAAAGACATTCCATCATGAATGCTATTGAGTACTTACTAGGTGGCAAACCCTAAGGTAGCCGTGGGCTTTCCGGGAAAGATGGTACCCTGGAAATAGTGCACACGACCCGAGGGACAAGAGAGGTGTGGGTTTGGCACTTGCCATAGAGAGAGGGGCCGAGTCCTACAGGAAAGGTCACTCAGCGCACCTAAAGACAAAGCAACCACTTCCACCTGGTGGATTGAGAGACTTTCCAGAGGGAAGGAGACATTGAAGGCATCAGAAAGGGGTAGTGGGGCTCCAGGGAAAGAGGTGAGCATGTGCAAAGATCAGAGATGAGGAGATAGGGAAGGATGCAGAATGTTGTGGGGGGGGGGGGTTGTTTTGTTTTGTTTTTTCATTTCTCCTGGGAGTAGACCCTAAGACAGGATTGGCGTGCAAGTCATTTGGATGGGATGTAATCCCAAGACATACTGTTCACGGAGGCAGGAAGTGGGGGAGAGAAAGGAAGGAGATCAATAGCGGGTTCTGGATCCAGCTGTTTCCCATGGTCCAAACTCAGAGCTCAATCCCGATGGAAAACTCTGGGAGGCTGCATGGAACATGTACCTGAAAGTTATCCCACATCTAAGAGGACAGAGAGTTGAGGCATCTATCCTGCAACTCTCCCTCTGTCCTCACAAGATCATCGATTCTTTTACCTCCTGATACCTGTGCACATCCCAGGTGTGCTCCTGGGACCAGAATGCAAGCCCTACTCAAAGAATCTCAGGTATCTGCAGGACACCATCTTCAGCAGGGAAAGGTGGAAGGTGAGGGCCTTTCGCCAGGGCCTAAGGCCCATTCCTCCATGCCCAGGAATACCTCATTTTTTATGTCGGTAGACAACCTTATCCAAGAGGCCCAACTCACCATAGTTCAGGTGACCTCTAGGAGACATGGAAACTCATCCTCCGGGCTAGAGGGTAAGGATTCTCTAACCAGACCAACATGCCTGTCCTTCAGACTTACATGTGGACAACCAGCTCCCAGATCGCCATGCTGACCCACAACCCCCTCTTTCCTGGACTTCGCAGGAGCAGTATGTGTTTGTGCACGACGCCATCCTGGAAGCGTGCCTGTGTGGCAACACTGCCATCCCCGTGTGTGAGTTCCGCTCGCTCTACTACAATATCAGCAGGCTGGACCCCCAGACCAACTCCAGCCAAATCAAAGATGAATTTCAGGTATGACCCAACCTCGGGCTTCGGTGCAGGCAGCTCCTGTGGCACAGAGCGCACGTGTGGGACCTTCCTTTGAGAGCTGACACGTCTACGGGCTCTCGGCACCGGCTGCTCTAGGCAGCTGCAGAATGAAGGCCGGAATACAACATGTACAGCCACGAGCGATTGCTGGCATTTGTTTTTAACTCTGACCCTGTAGGTTTCGGAACTGAGGTCTTATTGAATCCTGCTCCGGGCTGTGGAGGGAGACAAGTGTATGCCCACAGGTGGATTCAAGCAGAGCTCCGCTGTCCCTGGGCGGGCTCGGGGTTGCTCAGCACCTTCTGTACAATTGGAATGTGTTCTGGCTACACAAAGTATGGACCAGAGATTGGCAGCATCAATATCACCTGGGAGCTTGGGGGAAATGCCAGATCTTGGGGGTTCCAGCTGAATAAGAATCTGCAATTTAATGAGATCTCTGGGGGGGGGGCGG
Organism: Tenrec ecaudatus; assembly: GCF_050624435.1. Lineage (NCBI taxonomy): Eukaryota > Metazoa > Chordata > Mammalia > Afrosoricida > Tenrecidae > Tenrec > Tenrec ecaudatus. The sequence goes on from NC_134541.1 coordinate 20,100,481, forward strand.
GTTGTACACACACTGAACATAGAGAAGTATCATTCTGGAACACAGCCCAGGCACGGCACAGCCATAGCTTGGGGCCCGTAGAGCCCCCGTTGTGGAAGCTTTGGTCTGAGAGACCAGAGATAAATCACTAGGAAAGGCAAAGCCAGAGTCGAGCTCTGTCCCAAGGGCAAAGCTGAGGTCACATCCTGCAAACAGAACCTGAAAACCTGGCAGCATGAAGGAACTAGCTCTGGGGAGCCAGGCATCGAGAATGATGCTAGGTCCGCGGTTGCTTGGAAAGATAGCCTAGCCAGGCTGATACCTTAGTGACCCGTCAAACAAATAGTCTTTATTGGTTTGGAGCAGAAGCAGAGTGTTGAGTGAGGGAAGAGTGGAGAAGCAGGACCCAGGGTGGCTGCATGTAGCTTCTCCTCTATTGGCGGCAGAAGTTCATCCCTCTCTGCAAACTTGCAAGCCTGCTCTGTGAATTTCCAGACCCATCAGAGCTTGACCTGTACAGCTCTCTTGTCTATTCTGAGTAGTTTAGCCAAGCACTCTTCCACCTTCAAAGAGCTTTCTCTCGGGAAGGCATGCTGGGAGAGCTGTTTTCCTACATCCCATGATGCTCTAAATGGGGGTTCATACTCCTTAGGGATGATCCACCCTCAGTGCCTATGCTGTGACCTCCTGACCACTCAGCCTTTATAGAACCCTGGTGAAGTTGTTGAATAACTGGGCTCGCATAGCTGGCCAGTACTGGGGAGCTGGGTGTGCCTGTGTGTAGGCACACTGCCCCCACGGCCGGGCCTCTGGGGGTTGGTGTTACACAATCCCTGTCCAAGGCTCACAGAGGACTGTCAACTATTAGCACAGAAGAGGTGGGAGATCTAGGCAGGAGTCCTGGGAAAGGGACCAGAAAGCCAAGCTGGGAGGTTGGAGATAAGGGACTTAGGGCTGAGTTTGGAAAACCACAGCGTCCTCTGTTCAAGAACAGTCATTGGAACAGTACATGCTCTCTGTTCTTGTGGCTCATAGACCCTCAACATCGTGACCCCACGGGTCCGGCCTGAGGACTGCAGCATTGGCCTCCTGCCCCGGAACCATGATAAGAATCGGAGTATGGACGTCCTACCTCTGGACCGCTGCCTGCCCTTCCTCATCTCAGTGGATGGAGAATCCAGCAACTACATCAATGCAGCCCTGATGGACGTAAGCAGAACCCTGGCACGGGACACCCCAGCTGGCAATCCAGGGACAGGCTTCTGGTCCCCAGGCCCTGATTGTCCCCCTGCAGTCATCAGCCTACCCTTGTATTTGATTCTGTGGTGCTCTCCAAGCCCACGCCCTAGGGCCTTTGCTCCCACTAAAGGCCCTGGTCCAAACCTGGATTCAAACAGAGCCCCCATCTTCTTTGCTCACACAATGGGCCTGGAAAGAGTAGATGAAAAGATGAGGCCCGGGTCTGCCATGGCCCCCTCTCATCTCCCACATAGTGCGCTCTTGCCCAAAAGTTAAGTTCAGAAAACATCCTCTATGGCATGCCACAACCTGGGCCCTGGGAACACAAAGACAGCACAGGCATGGGGTCTCCCCTTAGTGTTGCCAGAGAACTCCCGTTAAGCACAATGATGGCACCTAGTAGGTGCCCGGTGCATGGCTATGGGACAAATGAGAGAAGACAACAATGGGCCCATGAAGCCTCACCTTTGCTGTCAGGGGCACTGTCTCCTTTCCCTTCCCCTGGAGCCTGGCCTCCACATCAGGTCCAATATAAGTACTTCTACCCCTCCCCATATGGAGCTGGGATCATGTCTCTGCCCCAGAAAATCCATGTTCCCAGCATTTGTGCATCTCCCCTGGGTCTACCCGTGACTTCCGCTAAGCATGCCTCTACCTCAGGGATGTAGAGATGTGGGTATCTGGACAGTCTAGTCTCATCCAGATACTTTACAGCAAAGGATGGTGCCCAGAGAGGGAAAGAGACTTGCTCAAGGCCACCCAGTGAGCTAGTGGCAGAGCAGACACCCAGGATTGCTGGATCACAGTCTAGAACTCAGTCCTTGGGCCTCCCCACACTTAGCTTGACCCACCAGCCACAGACTCCTTGTCTCTGGACTCAGGACTGAGAACACTGTTGCCCTAATAAAGGAATGCTCCCTTCCAGGTCTCACTTCATACCATCCCAGTTCCCATGGCTCTTCCATCTCCTCAGAGACAGGAGTGCTCCCTTCTGGGGCCAAGATCAACGGCCTCTCTGGCCTCTGATTCTCCTGCGCTTTCTCCCCGCAGCTCTGAGGTTAGAAAGACAGAGAGGACACAAAAAGCATTGCCTAGCTAGACCTCCAGGGAAACTCTGGCACAGGGCCCAGAAGAGAGGAAGGGAGGAGTCCTGTTTTAGTCACATTCAATCTCCAGAAGTGGGGAGACAGAATTGGCGTTCACTCAGAATCTGCTGAGGGCAACAGCAAGAGAGAGAGAGAGAGAGAGAGAGAGAGAGAGAGAGAGAGAGAGAGAGAGAGAGAGAGAGAGAGAGAACCTATGTGAAGGATGGAGAGGAGATGGGATGGGAAATGTATCCAGCCTCTTCCTGGCTCTGTCTTCCTCTTGTCCCGACTCCCCCTTCCTGCCTCCTGTGGCCAAGCAAGGATCAGATGTGCTCCTGGCTTCTCCTTAGTAGGTTAGATACCGCCTGCAGTCAGACGCCTTCTGCCAAGCTCGGGTGTTGATTGTATTCTCTTTGTGCACAGGGCATTTCTCCTGTGAGCCTTCACGGGGGGCCCTTTGCCTTTCCCACACAAATAAATAAATAAGTAAAAAGTCCTTATCTGTATTCCAGCCAGTCTGTGCATTTTCTGGTAACCATAGCAGCTTTGCTCCTAGCAGAAAAATATGAAGTCCTCTGGGTTAATTTTTAATGTTTCCCCTGGTAAAGGATGATGTTATCCATGAAATGGATTGCCAGCTGATCCCTGAAACCCGGCAGGAGCACAGATCTTGGACATATTTTCAGATAAGGCTCTGTCAGGCGTGCTGGCCCTAATAAAGCATTTATCACAGAGACAGGGAGAAGGGAATGAAAACCAGCATTCACAGAGGGGGGGGGGGGGTGCCAGGTCAGGCTCTGGACTTATCTGGTCACATTTTGCATTTGGCTATTATGATCCCCATTTTTCCAGATGAGACACTGAGGGCCGTCGTATTTCCAGGATTTGCCCAAGGTCAAGTACCTTAGAAAGGATGGAGCCGAGGCTCTGAACCGCAATTCTGTGGACTCTGAATGCCTCTACTGGTTTCCATGTCTAGAAATGGTAGAAAGACCATGCTTTCTGCATTGAGAGAGTTCAGATTTCATGGAAATTGGGTAGCCTCTCCTGCGGGCTCCCCTAGCCTTCCCTCTGGAGAGGACACGATGCTCAGAGGACCAGGCCCAGCACATGGTGGGCTATATCCCTGGCCCCAGCCAAACCCCTACCTTTTGCGAGGGTCAGCTCTTGGTTTAGATGGACAAGCCTCTCTCTCCTCCCCACCCTATCCCTGTTTTCCATTTCCATCTTCCCACTGGCTTATGGCTCCACTATGGAGTCCCATGGGAACTATCTCCAAAGGCAGTTTGTGGGGATCATGGGGGTGTTTCTTGGGTTTCACAGAGCACTTCGGGAATGGAAGAAGCTCCCCCAGTCTCTCCAGATACCTGCTCGCGGGCAGTATGATATAGTCTAGATGAACATGCTCTGTTTTCTCCGGGCCTCTGTTTCCCCATCTGTACTATGGGACTGAATATATTCATTTATATGCTGGGCTGGCACCAAGTGTCTCTTGTGGGCTGGCTGAAAAGTTGACTGCCAAAGATGTAGAACTAAGCGGAGCCTGCTCCCCCTGCCAGTGGGCTCAGCGTCTGCCTCCTCCTTGCCAACATCTGCCCATGTCAGTCTCACTGAGTCTGGGCAGCAACCAACCTTTAGGAGTTATGCTTCCTGTTTTACAGAGGGGAACCTGAGCTTTGGAGAGAACTAGTAACATGGTGTTTAGCTCAACACACACGCACGTGCGCACACATGCTCAACACTCTCTAAATGATGCTTGAGTGGGTGAAGGAATGAATGGGTGAATGACTCATAGCTGCCAACTGGCAACACAAAGGTTTGAACCCCTGTCTGCTTGACTTAAAAAGATGGGCATGTTTCACGGCCCACTTACCTCACCAGCTGAGTGGCTACTTAAGCCAACTAAGCCCTAGTCCCAGCCTTGAAACAGAATTGAGCCCTCTGCCATATCATGGCCTGCCCTACCCTCCCTGTGGGCTTAGGGACTCAGGGGAGTCCTGGCATTGAGGAGGTGCCTTGGTTGGCAGAGAAGTTCGTCTGAAAGGGGGAGGCTTTCACCGCATATCTTAATGATTATTGTTTGCTGAGTTCCAAGACATAAATAATTTATTTGGTTAATCCCCACCCAAGAGGCACTTCCCTAATGAAATGCCTTCGTTAGGAGGTGAGCGGCTCCATTGTGAGAAGGGGCGGCCAGGTTGCAGAGAGAGGAGGACGGGGGTGAGGGCTTTGTGTCATCTGTTGGGCAGAGCCGCTCAGCCTCTTGGCCGGCAGGGCGGCACTGTCCAGTGTGCGCGTGACCAAGCCTGTGCCATTGCTTTGTCAGAGCCACAAGCAGCCCGCAGCCTTCGTGGTCACCCAGCACCCTCTCCCGAACACGGTGGCGGACTTCTGGAGGCTGGTGTTTGATTATGACTGCTTGTCCGTGGTGATGCTGAACGAGATGGACACTGCACAGGTAGGAGCAGCGCTGGTCACTGCCCTGAGTGGCCTTGGGCGCGTCAGAGGAGCTGCACCCTAGACGTGTGGGGAGTATCCTTGAGAGCCACGGCAGTACTGTCCCAGCTGGCCTCCCCTGGGCAGTGGGTACCACCTAGAGGGGATCCCCATACCAGCCCACTCGGCGGCTCACCAGACCCCGTGGCTCAGGCCCTCCCAGTTCCAGCCAGGACTCTCCTTCCTATGGGCTTTCCCCAGCTTCCCTGGGGTCAGACTTGCTTACTCCACCTCCAGGCACTGCCTGGATTCTTGTTCCAAATAACAGACACAGAGCCTGTTGAGCCAATGGTCTGCCTCGCCAACCCTGTATATGCCCCCCTGAAGAACACCTGATGCCTGCCACTCCCACCAGCCCTGCCCCTCTGCAATGCCACCTGCACTGGCAGAGCCTGGAGCCAACTTCAGATCCATTGTCCTCTGACTGTGGCTTCCTGCTGGCCAGCCTTCCCAGCCCCGCGGGCTTCATGCCTTGACCACTCTGGATCTGCCCACCCCAGCTTCCCGTGGCCATAGCACCAGATAGCCCCTGACCCAGGACAGTTCCTGGAGGCCACACCCACTGGCTAGGCAACCATTCCCAATTGGAAGAGGCAAGACTGACCTTTGCCTGCCTTGGAGGGAAGGCAGAGTAGCCCAGCACAGTGCTGTGTGAGCCCCGCCGCATGCAGCCCTTGTCCAGGAAGAAAAGAACCCTCTGGGCCTTCGTCTCAGCCTTCCTGGAGCCCACAGTGTGGCTAGAGACAGATGAGCAAATGGTGCCAGCCTCGTGCTATAATAGAGGTCAGCGGCAAAGTGCTGTGCTGGCTGGGAGCAGGGAGCAATTAATTCTGCCCAGAGGGTGAGCGAAGACTTCAAAACCAAGGTGACTTTGGGCTTGAAGAAGGGATATGGCAACCGGGAACAGGCGGAGGGAACAGCAGGGCCAAAGGCAAGGAGGGGTGAGCATGTGCGGGCTTGTTCCCAGCTCAGCTTTGGGATCCCTGTGGCTGGGCCTTGGGTTTATAAAGAGGGGGAGAAGGTGGGGAGGCTATCAGAGGCAGCAGGACACCACCTGCAGTTTTCCCCCTTCCCCCCATGCCACGCTAAGGAGCCAGGCCAGTCCTGTAGCATGGTAAGCCCCAAGCTTCCATTTTTGAAGCAACAGAATCCTTTCTTCAAGGAAAAGTTTCTGGCAAAGCCAACCATTGGAAGCACGTGTAATCAACAGCTGCTGGTGCTGCTGTAGACATTGAGGGTCTCGGGGTTCCCCTGTGGTAGCCTGGGGTGAGTCTGTCATTCCCGCTGCCATGGTGGAACCCTTGGGGCTCTGAGAGGCTGGATTAGAAAGCATTCACTGCCCAGGGAAGCGAGAGCCCCGAGAGTCTGCTGGGGCGGAGAAAGGCCGGATTTCCCATGAGGAAGCTGAGTCCAGGGACCAGAGAGAGCCCAGAGGACAATCCTGGAAGCCTGGAGGTTGGGGAGGAACACGCTGGGAAGGTGCAGAAAATAAAGGTGACATCCTGAACAGGGGAAGTGGCCAGAGGCAAGGGAATGAGGGGATGAGGGGGGGAGGCTGGGGGTGAAGGTGTTTCCAGAGATGGAGTATGCAAGACCCAGGGAGCAGTCAGCTGTGGGAGGTGACAAGAAGTGAATGGATGGTGGCCAGGTCTTTCCGGTGTCCAGGGTGGAGTTGTCCAAGATGGGGAGGCAGGAGGAAGAGAAGAAGACGGGTAGGAAGAGGATCTGGGAAAGGGGAGCAGGAGAGAGCAGGGAGAAAGGCGGGTTAGCTTGCAGGGTTTGAAGGGGGAGCCTGTCAAATGAGATCCTGGTCATCCATTCAGCCCCTGGGTTTGCGGAACAGCCCACTGGGTGCTGTCCTTGGTGCTGGAATGCTTCCAGCCAAAGCCCCAAAGTCTCACCTCCCCATACCACCATGCTCCTAAGGCGGGGAGGCTGACAGGAACCAACATGCTAGCTGCAGTGTGTGTGCTTCCTGCTGCTGAAGCGGAATAAGAGGGCAGGCTGATGAAGACCGGAGCTGGAGCTTGGGAGGCAACCTTCTCTAGGAGGTCAGAGTCGGCCTTACTGGGAAAGTAACATTTCAGCACCAGCTGGAAGGAGGTGGAAAAAATGAGCTGACGGATCATCTCCAACAAACACGTTCCTAGCAGTAGAAATAAGGGCTTCGGGTGAGGCACACACTGGCCAATTTAAGGACCAGCCAGGAGGCCCCCGTGACTGAAACAGAGATTGTGGGACAAGGAGAGCATCCGAAGATCAGACACGTGACACCACCAGATCACAGACGCCTTGAAGGTCTTGGCAAGAACTTAGAGTTTTATTTTGAGAGAAATAGGAAGCTGTTGGATGGGTTTGAGCAGGGAATGACATGCTTTGGCTTTATAATCAAGGGCCACTCTGGCTGATTTTCTGAGACTAGACTGTCGCTCTAGGAAAGCATGACAATTACTAACAGCAGAATCAGACAGACCAGAGAGGAGGCAGCTGGATGAATCCAGGTCATGGGGGATGGCAGCTCTGGGCCAGGTGATGGCAATAGAGAGAATTATGGGTGTATCTTGAAGTGAGAACCAACAGCAGAGCCTAACAGATTGCATATGTGAGATGAAAAGAGGAATTGCTATTGGCTCCAAGGTTCAAGACCTGAGCAATGGAATCTGGACCATAGAGCCCAGACCCCTGCATAGTTCCAGAGCCCAAAGTGACCCTCACCCCATTCCTTTGCCTGAAAGCATCCACCCATGAAGTCTGCTCCCAGGACCTGGGAGCGAAGTGGAGTCTCTGACAGTCTCTCTGCTGCTGTTCCCTGTCACCAGCATCACTTTTTGCAAAATTGGAGCTCAGAGGAGATGCTCCCTAGAATCTCACTTAAGGGCATACAGAAGCAAGGGTCATGATCAGTGCTACCACTCCCCCTGCCAGGGTGGGTCCTAAGTGCATGAAGGATCTCTCAGGCCCAGATGTTGATACAGCTTTTTAGAACTGATTCTCTAAATGCAAATGCACACACACACACACACACACACAGCCATCAGGCTTAGAAGTGCCCGAGGTTGGCTGCCATATGCAGCTGGCAAGCAGCCCCTGAAACCAGCAGATGAATAGAGCACTTATTGATATAAATATCATCACCGCAGCAGCTGGGTGCCTTGTGAAAATAAACAGTGACACAGTGAGAATACCAGAAAAGCCGCCCTTGGCACCTGGAGGAGTGGCTCTTTCAAGCGGCCTCCATACTTGTCTGGCAGCATGTCCACGCCAAGACAGACCAGGGCTGGGCTAGCCCTGCCAACAGCCAGGTCTGCACTAGACTCCTTTGTTGAGCCTAGTTGTATTGGGCAACTATCTCTTGTCACCCTTAGGGTGTTCATTGGCTAATCTTTCTAAGTCAGCCACCAGACTTTTCTTCCTAGTCTTTGAAACCTGTTATACCAGGGATGGCCCTGGAATTTGAAGTCCAGGTGGCGTACCTTCCAGCAATCATAGCAACATGCAAACCGCCCCGGTAAGATACACTGTCAGACAACTGGTAGGTTAAAGTATTCAAAAATGTGTAACACACGTGTTTTCCAAACACCTTACAGTCCTTCCCATGTCTTCCATCCACTGGTCCACTGGTTTTGAAAGCTTTCACTTCCAAAACTGTACTTATGACCTAATGATTGGTTAATGTTTCCCATAACTGCCCCCTGGGCACTTTGACCTCTGGGTCATTTGCAGAGTTCTCACAAGATGCTCGGCTTGTAGCCCAGGGCTGGCTGCATGGCCTCTCTTGGGGTTGACATTTTGGAACTAGCCTGTTGTCTTCGCCTGCTAACTTTAAGGACCCACTTGGGAAACCATGGATCTGACCCAGATCCACTTCTACCGTATTTTACACACCAGGACGCTGGGCTCATGGAAGAGGGAGGGACTCATCTGAGGTCACAGAATCCATCCAGCCAAGGCCAGGACTCGTTGCCAGGGGTGGAGAACATGCCTGCCATCGAGTGAGGAATAGGATTTGCTGTCACTAAAGGCCCCAAATGAGGAGCCCTACTGGTGTGATGGTTATGCATTGGGCTGCGAGCCTCAAGTTTGGCAGTTTGAAACCATCAAGCACTCCATGGGAGGACAGGGCTTTCTACTCCCGTAAACAGTTACAGTCTCCGAAATCCACAGGGAGGTCGCTATGAGTCGGCATCGACTGGATGGCAGTGAGTTTGGAGGGGTTTTTGAAAGCTTCAAAAATCCAGCCAGTTGTTATGAGGCAGACTCCACCTTTGGACGATCCTATGCATGTTGGAGTAGAACCATACTCCCTAGGAGTTTCAGGGGTTATGACTTTGCAAATCTCCAGGTCTTTCTTCCAAAACTCCTCTTGGTGGACTTGAACTGGCAACCTTGTGGCTGTAACCAGGCATTAAACCATTTGCACCATGCAAGAACTGTGTTCAGGCACAAACTCACTGCCATTGAGTTGACTCCGACTCCCAGCGACCCTTGGGGGCAGAGTAGAACTGCTGCTTGGGATTCTGTGTCTTTACTGCAGACAGACTCATCTTTCTCCCAAAGAAGGGCTGGTGTGTTTGAACCACCGTCTTTGTCATGATCAGTCCAAAGTTGACCCGGCCACACCACCAGGGCCTCTTTGTTTCAGACCACATTCCTGCCAATTGCCCATTTGGCTGGCACCTGGGTTAGGGAGCAGGCAGGTGTGTTTCCTTATTTGAAAGCGGCTTTGAAAGCAGACCTGCCTGATGCTCAAAGTTGTTCCTTCTTCATCCTGAGTAAGCCAGCGGTCTCTTTAGTGAACCCTTGGCCATCAGTCCAGTCTGACTCGTGGTGATCTTGGATGTGTCAGAGCAGGAGGATACTACCCAGGTAAGGTTTTGGAAGTAAATGGTCAGGTCTTTCTGCTGAGGTACTTCTGAGTGGACTTGAACGTCCAACCTGTTAGCAATCAACTGCATGAAGGGTACTTCTTTCCAGATCTAGCTCTGAGCCCCCACTTTCACCTTCTTCTACCTCTTCCAGACTCTTCAATATTTATCTTCCCAAGGCCCCAGCCCGCTGCCCTTCCCAGAAACAAACACTGATGCAGCTGTTTCAATAATAAATCAACCCTCCCCTACCCAAAAGCAAACCCATTGCCACTGATTTGGTTCCAACTCCTAGCAATCGTCTAGGACAGAGTGGACCTGCCCCTGTGGCTTTCCGAGGCTGCACATCTTTACAGGAGTAGAAGCCTCATCGTTCTCCCATGGGAGGGCTGGTGGTCTCCAACAGCTGATCTTAGGCTCAGCAGCACCACTTGAAACCATAGTGCCACCAGGGAGTCTCACCTTAGTTCGTGGAGGTGGCATCTGCCACCTAGTGGGACTATGAAAATGTTGACTCGCCTTGATGAGCTTTGATGACTGTCTGCCCTTTGCCTCCACCCACCGCAGCACCCCCAGCCTATCTTCCTTAACTGGCCACAGTGTTAAAGCCAATTACATATGGGGTATCTTTACAGAATCGACCGAATGGAATCTCCTCATCACTGCCCTGAATTGTTAAAAGCACAGCGGTTGGTGGCTCTTGGATTTCCCCTCCTAAATGCTTGGTCACTTCACACGTATGTGGCCAGGGACTCATTTTCTCCCCCTTCTCAGTCACAGCGACCTTAATAAGTAGATTCCTTAATTTTTGAAGCTCTGGGATGTCTTTCGTATTCCATTTTATAAAGGGGGTTTTAGTTAACAAATGGCAGAGCCAAGGTGCACTGAACTCAAATGAGGAGCCCCAAACCCTGACCCACGGTCTAGTTTTCATGGAACTGAGCAGGCTGATTCTGGCCACTAACAAGCTTTCTGATTCCATCAGCATGAAGGGAGCATTTAATGAGGGAGGCTCCCTCGGTATTTGTTATATTTCACACCTCAACTTGTAGCCCCAAAGGACATCTGTTCACGGTCACGAGAGCTCTGGAGCCCACGTGGGGGAAGGACGCCTGTGAGGCATTCCCAGGCTGTCCGTGCAGGCTTCCCAGAGGTTCGCTGGGCTTAATGCATTCTGACAGCAAACAGCAAATGCTCCTTGGCTCTTCTGGGAGAAGCGCAGTTCTTTCCACAGAATCAGCACCTCCTGGCCTAGCGACCCCCTCTTGCTGCGGTCACCACTGCTCCCTGTGGGTCTCTGCAGTGGGGAAGCCCTCCATGAAGCAGGCCACCACACCCAGACTGCTGGGAAAGGAAGGGTGGGGAGACCTGTGCTAAGAGGGAAGACTGCCACCCATCATGGTGCTCAATGGGATAGGACTATTTTGAGCCATAGAGGTTTCATTGGCTGATTTAGCGAACTAGACTGCCAGGCCTTTCCTCCTGGTCTGCCTGTGTCTGGAAGCTCTGCTGAAAGTATTCAGCACCATAGCTGCCTAGTGATGATTGCTGATTGCTGCTCCTGAGGTGCATTGGCCGAGCATCATACCATATGTCCTTGCATGAAAAGTGAGAACCCAATCCCAGAACTAACGTTTCTCTTGATCCAGGGACTCACCTACAGAACCTGAATCATCGAAGAAAGAAAATACCATCACAGAGGGCTATGTGGGCTTCCTTGAACGCCTGTTTTCAGGTCCTTAAGTTCTCGCTCCCATGAGTTCTTTAATCATAAATGCTATGGTCTGGTTCCCTGGGTCACAGATGGTCTTTCTTCCTTCTATCTCTAGCTCACCCAGCTGTAGGCTCAGTTCCTCATCCCTTAGTCTTAGTCTTAGTCTGGGTTCCACAGAGGAGCACTACCAGCGAAGCACTCATAACTATCTAGATAGATATTGATCTCAAGGACACGGCTCATGCAATTGTAAAGGCTGCAAAGTCCCAAATCTGTGGGTCAGGAGGTTTCTCTTGATGTACATGGTGATAAGGGCTGATGCATCCAAAATCTGCAGGTCAGCCAGCAGGCTGCTAGCTCAAGTCCCAGGTATCAGAGGACAGAGGATGACCAAACCTACAAGGGAGGGACAGAAAGCATGAGCTCTGCAAGAACATCCATCCATGGGTGCAGGCCACACCCCCAAGGAAATTCCCCTTTCAAAGGATTGGCTGCCCACCAGATCACAAAATGGAGGATGATTGCATAATGCAGAATTTGGGGAGGCGGGTCACACATCCCCAGGTGATGCATACAGTTGGCCCTAAACAGCTAACCTAAAGGTGACCAATTCAAAGTCACAAAACAGCACTGTCGAAGAAAGGACTGGTGACCTGCTTCTGTGAATATCAGAGCCAAGAAATCCTACAAGGGAGTTCTCCTCTGGGATCAACACACGTGGAAAGGGCCACACAACCTGGCAAGTCACCCTGTGTCTTTTTGCTGCTTACCCTGTGCTGCTGCCCTTCCTCTTAGATGGTCTGTGTCCTTCTCCAGGAAAATCCAGAGGCTATACCCCATGGGCAGGCAGTGCCATCTCCACCTCTGCCCGCCCCTGCTGACTAATTGGGACTTTTCATAAGGGCAGTGGATTAGGTATTATCTTAAAGGAAAAAAAATCTCACCCAGTTTCCTAGATGTAGGGGAGTTAGTTGAGGAGAACAACAGCCAAACAGAACTCAGGTGCACTTTTTCTAAAGAGCCCTCCGCCACACTGCCTAATCATGGTCACGGCCATCTTTGGAGTCCCACCTGAATTGGAATTGACTCCACCTCCCTGACAGAGAATTTGGTTTTTAAAGCATACTTGCTAACTACTGTCAAAGGAGACATCCTCAAATTCACAGCCGCCCATAAGTTAAGTTAGGGCTTGTCTACATCACTCAGTTTGAAAGTGATTGAGGGAGGCTTTGAAACCAGGGCAGGGCAGTTAGGGCGAGCCTCACTTAGTGCTCACAGCTCCATCCACCTTCTGCTGCCCTGGCTCTCCCACCAAGATGGCTCTACTAGACAGATTTTGTTGGGAGGCTCATTTCTGAGATGCAAAGGATCTTGGGGGACAGAACGCGGGGTGCTGCCCCCCTCTTCCTCCCATTTCCCCCCCCCCCCCAGCTAGAGGCTGTGTGGTCTCTGGAGTCATGCGGAGACACCTCCCGGCTGACTGTCACCATGCAGTTGCTGCTGCAGCCTCTCGAAAGAGGGTAGCGGAGTGGAAGGCCAGCTCCCATTCCGCATCCGAAGGACCCCGCAACCTTCACCAGCCTCTGGGAATTATGGGAGCGTGACCCGGAAAATCAAATGCAGAGAAGTGTCCCAACTAGAGGAGCCTTGTTTGAGGCATCGTCAAGCCTATTAGCTTGAGAAATTGGTCCGGAAATCTTGTTAAAAGAGACAAATCATTCCTCATTCCCTCCAGCCTGAAAAGATCGGGGGTGATAGGCTTTCTCAGATGCCATGCATCTGCGTGCCACACGTCAGGATCCCAGCCAAACTCCGGCAAGGCTAAATTCAATGCAGGTGATTCTGTTTCCCTCTTACTGGGCACTTCTGATTAATTCCGATTTCTCTGACCAGCCTCCAACTTCTCTGCCCCAGTCTCTCATTACTGTGAAGGTTGCGAGGTGGGAGAGCCCATGGCAAAGAGAAATGAAGTCCAAATTGTGGACTTGTCATTACTGCACTGCTCAGCAGATGACTGTCCAGCCTCGGAGGCCCTAGTGACCAGCTCCTCCCCTCAAACCCATCAATGCAGCTCCTTCCCCAGGAGATTCAATTAACCCCCACGGGAGACAGCAAGGATGCAAGGTGCCAGTTGGGGTGATGAGAGTTAATCTTGCATGCCTGCCTCTGCTCTCTGAGAGGGGTGATGAGAATTATCCTTCAGGTTTCCTCTTGGCGATTGCCATGGCCACTACCATTTGTGCAGAGCACAGGTGGGTTCCACTCTAATACTAGTCAGTGGACTTAAGACCCATTCTGACTCACAGTGAAGTGGGGGTGTAGAGTAAAACTACTCCCCAGAGGGTTTTCATGACTGTGACCATGCCAAAGAGTGCCAGGCATTTCTTCTGAGGGACATTGGGATGAGTCTGAACCAACATCCTTTCAGTTAGTCGTCTTAACTACTCCTAACTGGAATTTAGTGAGTGCATTTAACACCTCCATGGGGTGGCGGGTTATAAGTTGGGCTGCTCTAACCACAAGGTCAGCAGTTTGAAACCTCTGGCTGCTCTCTTGGAGAAATATGAGGCTTTCCACTCCTGTAAAAAGCCTCTGAAGCCCACAGGGGCAGTTCCATTGTGCCCTAACTACAAAAAAGCAGGAACCTGGCCAGATTTAGCCCATGAGTCATAGTATGTGACCCCTTGCTTTCAAATAGAGCCTAGTCTTCCTGAGTGAGCAGAGAAGCTAGCTTAGATGAAGAAGAATGTGGCATCAGCATTGGGGAAAGTCTTATCAACAACCTGCGACACCCAAATGACACAGACTTGCTTGTTGAAAGTGAGGACAACATGAAGCCCTTGTTGATAAAGATCAAGGGCTATAACCTTCAGTATGGATTACAACTCAATGGGAAGATGAGCAAACTCTTCATAATTGGGCCAATGGTAACTTCATGATAAATGAAGAAAAGGTTGGTGTGGTCAAAGATCTTGTCTTATTTGGATTTGCAATCAGTGCTCATGGAAGCAGCAGTCAAATCTGCTGCGACATTATGGTGCCCAGCTATCAATCAGAATTTTGTCTGGGTTGTACTCAAACAAGCAGCCATCTAAGTAAGAAGTCAACGAAGTTCACACGGAAGACATATACCAGCTTATGTGATTCAATGATGACAATTACAAAATAAGAATATGGCGAGAGACAAACATCAAGTTAAGATTATGAACACCCAATTGGTGGAGGGCTATGGGGAGTGGTGGGAGCCCCAAACCCATCAGCACAGTATCTAGTCGGGCTGAGCCACTGGCAGATCTGCTCTAGCCACAGAAGAGTCTGGAACAGCCTTACCATGAGGCCGAGATCATTGTAATCTTGATTATGCTGGTTGAACTCCACACCTGACCAGTTGACTACCTTATAGACGTGACCTGAATCTGTTCAGGGTGCAAGGATCTCTTACTGGCTCCATGGCAGAAATTTCATCCTTGACTTTGAATGTTGAGAAGGGTTTTGGGTCTTTTCCTTCTTATGCAGTATTATTATTGTCTTTGTACCATTATGATTTTATCCTTACCACCTTAGTCCATTTTTTAAATTGATTTTGGTTGTGTCTCCCAGCCGTGAAGCACAGGAGTGGGTCCAATGATAACTGATATAAGGGGATATAGAGAATACAGGTGGGGAGTGGGTGATATGGAGGGAGGGAGAATTTGGGGAGTAAATAATGAAGGTTGGATGGAGCATCTGAATGGAGATTGCATCAGAATGGTGGTAGAGAGGTGGAATGCTCTAAAATTGATGTGCTTATGATCGTCCATTTGTCCTTGACATGACTGAACTATGGAGATGTATGATAGGTAAACTACGTGCCAATAAAACTGTTGGGGGGGCGCTCAATGAGTAAGTAGAAAAAGGAAATGTTCTAAAATTGATCATGGCAAAGATTGTACAACGCTTCTTGATATGGTGGAACTATGGAATTGTATGATAGGTGGATGAAGTGCTGGTAAAAGTGTTTCAAAAGAAAAAGCAAACTGCTGGGACAGGTAAACCTGCTGCACAAGACCTCGCCAGCATATTGAAAAGCAATTGTGAAGACGGCAGAGAACCGGGCAGGGCTTTGTTCGGTTATGCATAGAGCCACTGTGGGTCAGAACTGACTTGATAGCACCTAACACCCACCACCTATGGGCCAAGTACTGAACAGTGACGGAGGCAGCGAAAGAAGACAGAAAGAATATACCAAGTCTCTATACCAAAGAGAATGGGTTCAACCATGTCAGGTGGTATCCTGCGATCGAAACCCAGAGGTAGGGAAGGAAGAAAGCCTAATTGCAGTGAGACACAGTGGCTGCAGCCACAGGCTCAAGCACAAGAACAGCTGCAAGAAGGACCTGGGACTACACCATGTTCTGCTCCATGGCCTGGGATCACCGTGAGTCAGATCCAACTTGATAGCACTTATCAACACCAACGACAAAGCTAGAATTTTAGGTCCCACAGTTAGGGAAGTGGGAGGCCTGGGTTATGCATTTGGCCACTAACCCAAAGGTGAGTGGTTCAAAACCACACGTCCCTCGAGAGGAGACTGATGAAGCTTTCTACTCCTGTAACAATTTGCAGTCTCAGAAACCCACCAGGGCAGTTCTGCTCAGTCCCATAGGGTCACTATGAGTCGGAACCAAGTGGTTGGCAGGGAGTCCTCCCTCTCCACCCCAGCTCCTCCCTTCTGTTGCTGGTTCTAGGGGAAGGAAAGAATATGTTAGCTCTTAGGACTTCTCAGAGTGACTTGGCCACTCTTCCAATGAGAGGAGAGCAACCCTTGCCTATCATGAAAACCTTATCTCTACAGTAGCGAGTGAGGAGGCTGCTGTGTTTCTGTGTTCATCTCTGTCGACCCAACTCCTTGCCTGCAAGCTTGGTGCAAGCCAGGACAGACCATGCTAGAGAGAGGCTCACTCCCCAGCCCTTCTCAAGAGCGCTGGTGAATGTGGGAGCCTCTGCTAACCCCCAGGGAGCCCTCCCGATCAGACAAAGAGCCTACCTAACACCTGGTCTCTGGCCAGGCTGTGGTGACCTCCAGGAGCCCCAATCCATGAGCCAGCTCTGAAACCTGGGCAGGAACGTGAGGCACATGTTACCCCTCCCTGGAAGCACAGCCCCTGCCACATCCCCAGAGTGGTCTCCCAAAGTCTAATCCTGACTCCCCAGCACCCGGGACAATGCGATGTCCACCCCGCCTCCCTGATGATACCCATAATTCCAAGGACCCATCTGTGACGTTCTGCCGGGGCTTCTCAGGCGAGGCACTGTGGATCTGCTGGGCTGCAACCAGGAACTACCGCATAGTGATGGGGAGGATGGCGCAGGACTGGGCAGGGTTTCATTATTCATAGATCAATATGCGTCAGAACCAAATGGACGGCATCTAACAACAACAATGCCAGCTCCATGGAATATAATAACTGTTACTATGGGATGGCCAACAATACCCCAGGACCCAACTCACCGCAGGCCAGTAGCAACCCCCAGGTGTGAAAACTAGAACAGAGTTCCAGAGATTGCCTACGTCCCCTGGGGGACAAAACCACCTCTGGCTCAGAACCACTGTCTTAGACTCAGGGACAGCAGTCACCTTTTCCTCAAGTCCAGGAAACAATAGCAGGCAAGGGTTTTTTGGATTTTTTTCCAACAGCATCATTGGGAAGGTTGGTCTGGAACAAAGAAAGTTCACAGGGATTCCTGTTGGCCGTGAGACTCACCCCTGCTTCAGAGTGTTCTAGTTCAGCCTGATGACAGCTCTTCAAGGTCGATGTTACTCTCCCCCATTTCAAAGAGGAGGAAATACAGGTCCAGAAAGCTTGACAGGTGGTCCGAAGCCAGAGCTGTAGTCTTTCAGCAAACGAACTAGTGGGTGGGTGCCCCTCGCTGGAGAGCTGAGACTGAGCACCCAGGCAACATTCTGCTTTTCCCACCCAGGCGTCCTGCTGGGAACAAGGAGACTGTCTCTCCCTTTCCTTGACCTGTGCCTCTGACCTCTTTCCTTGCCCCAGCTGTGCATGCAGTACTGGCCCGAGAAGACCTCCGGGTGTTATGGGCCCATCCAGGTGGAGTTTGTCTCCGCGGACATCGACGAAGACATCATCCACCGAATATTCCGCATCTGTAACATGGCTCGTGTAAGTCGCCTCCGTGCCATGTCTCCTCCAGCAGATGGAGGCTGCCGGGAGGGGGAGCACCCTTCCGGGCTGGCCCCAAGTCTGTGTTCTGTTCCCCTGAGAATCGCTTCCTTGGGAAAGTGATATCTGGGCTGGTTCCAGCTCCAGGCTCAGGAATGGCTCCAAAACACAGAGATGGAAGAAGGGGACCCAGCGTGCCATCTGCCTGTTTCCCAACGCTCTTGCTACCGTGTAGACACAACTCCTCAGAACTCCCTTCTCCCGCTTTGGGCCGCACGCTTTGGGCATGAGTTGATATGGCCCTTGATGGGGTCCTGTAAGCTCTGGGCCCCGCTCTGGGCAGACAGGGGTGAAAACAAATACTGACTTTTTAAAGGATATTCACTAGTTGGTTAGAGGGATCCAGAGTGGGAGAGGGGCAGATGGGTTGTCTGACTAAAGTGGTCAGCAGTGGGTGTGGAATGTGACACCCGGGGAGAGCAGAGCTCCATCCCTGCCTCCTGATCTCTCTCTAACGGGAAAGGGAGGCGTGCTGTGGCTCGTGACCCTCACAGAGGGAAAAGCTCTGCCCAGAAGAGCCAGAGAACCCTTCCCTAAAAAGTGCTTCAGGTAGACAGGAGTGAAGGCACTCGTGACAGGTGAAACGGTGACGTGTGGAAGCAGGTAAGGGCCTGGCTTGCATGGCTCCCTTTGATGAGAAGGCTTTCATCCTATTCAGTCTGCCTTCCGCTACATCAGGTTCAATGCAGTCCCTGGGTAGCTGGAGGACTCAAGTCCCCAAGCATCTCCAGATGCCTTAACAGCATCTTTGTTCTCAGCCGCAGGATGGGTACCGCATAGTCCAGCACCTCCAGTACATAGGCTGGCCAGCGTACCGGGACACGCCCCCCTCCAAGCGCTCTCTGCTCAAAGTGGTCCGACGGCTGGAGAAGTGGCAGGAGCAGTATGACGGGAGGGAGGGACGCACCGTGGTCCACTGCCTGTGAGTACAAAGGACGTGTCTCCAGGGAAACAAGGTGACAGCTGGGAAGCATCCCTCAGGATTCCACTGACCACACGCACCACCTGCATGCCCTGCCACAGCAGCTCTCCATGCCCATGGGACATGCCAATGGGAGTGTAATCAGAGAGGTGACAAATATGTGCTGTAAGGGGGTTGCCAGGCTGTTGCCTGGAACCATAGTGATCAGACAGGTTGCTGATGCCAACGCTGGTAGCCTAGGTCTCCACTAGGAGACATGATACCGCCCAACCATCACAAGAAAGCTCAGGACCAAGTGGGCTCCACAGGAGAAGTAGGAGGGTGGAGGAGGGATGGGGACAGGAGAAAAGAGGGGAGGGAAGGAGGAGGAAAAGGGGGGACTTTATTAATGAGCTTGATGGCAGACCTTTTACCTGAGTCATTTCATGCCATCTGAGGTGGGTGGTATCATCATTCTCATGCCCTCGAAAGAAACTGAGGCATTGAAAGGTAGGGTATCAGGTCAGTATGAGGGGAGCTAGAATTTGAACCCGAGTCTACAAGCTAATGTGCCATCCACTAGCCCGCACTCAAAACCCAAACCAAGCTCACTGCCATCGAGTCAATGCCAACTCATAGTGACCCTCTAGGACAGGGTAGACTTGCCCTGTGAGTTTTTGAAATGGTGACTCTTGATGGGAAGAGAAAGCCTCGTCCAAAGGTCTTGTGTTCCGTGTTTGTCTCCTGGGGCATCTCGCATGATGGCTCCGCGGCAAACCAGGGATGTGGACACTGAGGAGAAGGCGCTGCTCGGAGGAGCTGATGGATGGAAGGAGGTAGAAGGACCTGGGAATTTGCTAGTGGTCACGTTCAAGCCTTGCTGTACTTAGACCTCCGTTGGAATGGGTGCCCCAGAGCATGTACCGCGCATCTTAGACTCTGCATCATCAAAGCCAGGGCTCAGAGGCCATCGTACAGCGACGGTGGAGAGCCAGACTCCTAGGACTGTGGCTGTCAGCAGCAGTTTCGTCATCTGTCCGATGGGCACATTGAACTAGATCACCTGTAGGCCTTGTTGAGTTGGCGCACCTACTATTTAGAAGGCAGACACGTTTTCATCAACGGTGTCAGAATCACCAACACTCAACTCGTATCCATGTAATTACTTATACTGTGAAGTATACAAAGAGTCCATATAAACGGTATGATAACCTCAAAAGTCAAATAGCCAGAGTATCACAGAGTCTACCATATGAATGTTACGTGACAATGGAGACGGGTTCTATGAAGATCCTTCCAACGAGATCCACAGCTGTAAGAGCAGTAGGTGAAACAGTTAACTCACCCGAATTCACTTTGCTTCCTTGAATTGAAAGCAATTTGGAGCGGGGTAATTTCTTCTTTTAAAAACGGTGTGGTGGGGAACATTTGAACCAAGCTCTTATATTGTCTGGAATTAATATTTCTGAAGCCAGTGGAGGCCTTGGGAGCCTCCCACAGACCTAAAAAGGGAGCTCGGTTTGTTTTCCAAGGCCAGCTTATTGATCCTGTCTCTCAGATCGGTGATGCACACACACGTCGGGAAAATCAGAGCACTCAAAGCAGATGAAATATATACACATACCTTAAGGGTCACCACCAATACCAAGCCCTCCTTCCCCCAGAGCATCCAGCTCTTAGACCAGAGTCCAGAGACATGCTGTGAGGTGTCCCATGTCAGCCAGGCCAAGCTGGCTTTGCCCACCTCCCAGAAAGGGACCGCTGGTTTTATCGTAATCTCATATCCTCTTTCCACACAGGGCCGGCCCCTTCCTTTGGGGTCTCACTGGCCTCCAATACCAAAGTCCACTCACCTCTTCCCCTGGGGCGGCTCTTGTTGTAGCCCAGTCTGGACCATCCCTCCCGGAGGCGCCTTTCTCCTCTTTACCGCGTGTTAGATGTTGAGCCTGATTCATTTGCACGGGTTCCTTTTAAATATCCATGTCCCCTGTCTCCCCCCATCCCCACCCCCGCCCCTAGGAGTGCCAAGTCAGGCAGACTCCTAGAGGGACTTTGTGTGAAGCTTTTGAAGCATGTTTCCATGAAGAGGGCTTATAGGGCTACAGAGAGAGGAACGATGGGGGGATGGCGTTCCCAAGAGCCCTCTGTGTCTGTGCTCCCGATGACAAGGGTCTGGCTTAAACGAGGATAGTGGAATCTGTTATTTCAGGATGCAGTCTCTCCAGCCGCTTCCATCCTCCTCGTCTGGGCTAGCTGGTCCAGGACTAGCAGTCATCCCCCCGACACTGGTACTCTTAAGCGAAGGAGGAAAAGGACAAGTGGGAGCCTCCCGTAGGACCGATCTTTCTATTGGATGTGTAAGAGGACCCAGAGCTTCCCTGTGGGCAAGGATGCACACACTACACACCCTTTGTGGCAATGTCACAGTGCCCACATTCCTTGGTGTTTTGTCCAGTGTGCCCTGGGTGACGGCCACCCCCCTAATAGAACCAAAGAGACACATCAAGCTCCTTGAATTCTCAAAGGTCACCTACGCCAACATCTTCAGTATATGAGTGGGGGACTTTGAGTCATCCCGGAAGGATTCACACACACACACACACACTCATTACTGCTGATGTGGCTTTAGCTCAATGTTTCCTCTAAGCTGGAGAGTCTTTCAGGGACCTTAGGAGGCCAACCTGGGAGCATCTGAAGCTACCCAAAGAGACATTGAAAACAAATGTCTTGTCTCTATGGTGACTCTGGGCACAAACATTTAGGGAGGACTCTCATTGACCCCGCCTTAGAGGTGCCCAGGTGGTAGGTACCCGGGTGCCCGGGAATCTGACTGTCTGTCTTGTCTCTGTGTTCAGGAATGGGGGTGGCCGCAGTGGCACTTTCTGCGCCCTCTGCAGCGTGTGCGAGATGATCCAGCAGCAGAACATCATCGACGTGTTCCACATCGTGAAGACGCTGCGCAACAACAAATCCAACATGGTGGAGACGCTGGTGAGTGCCCCAGGGCCCGTCCGCCCCAGCCAGGGGCTGGCCACTGTTCCCTCGGTCTGAGGGTAATGCCACCAGAGAGTGAGGGGGCCAGCCTGTGGGTGCTTCTTGAGCCCACCCAACAAGGTCGCCTGTCCCGCCTGTTCCCTTCCAACCCCATCAGCGTCCGGTTCCTGCAGGAAATTCACCCTGCTTTGCTTTCCTTTCTGCTCAGGACTTGAGAACGTGGCACTGATTCAGGTTTAAGGACAGAGAGAGTGGACTCGGAGCAAGAAATACATCTTCATATTTTCAATTTGATTCATTTCTGTTACATTTTAAAGAAGGGGAAAGGATGGTAATGAGACTGGGAGGTTATACCCATGGTGCAGAGGTGGAAACGGTTCATACACACGGGCCCCTGCTACAAGAGTCTACAGACTGACTCAGGGTGTAGGCCTGCGCAGAGAGTAGTTTGTAGGCAACACCTGGAAGATGGTTAGGGATTCAGAATCTTGAGCCTCACTCTCAATTTACTGGTATCGAACTTGCATTTTGAAAGATTTGGGGGCCTCTTGGTCATATCACAGTTTGAGAAGTGCTGCTGGACAAAGGGGAGGGGGGAAATTAGTCCCCATTGGACATCTGAAAAGACTTGGAAAGAGGCAGGCGTCAGGTAGAACTTTGAAGGTTGTCCAGATCAGGATAATTACATGGACGATTTTGAGTTGAGTTGACTTTAATGAGTATGGGTGTAGATAAAGTTTTCTCCGAAATCTGTCTCTCGCAATTAAACACGATTTCTTTCTCACTCTCTCTCTCTCCCTCTCCCTCTCATCTTTTCTCCCTCTCTCATCCCCTTAGGAACAGTATAAATTTGTATACGAGGTGGCACTGGAATATTTAAGCTCCTTTTAGCCCTAAACGGAACAAGGAGCCTGCCGGGACCACATCCACTTTTCTGTGACTGGCAGGGACTGGGCCCAGAGGCTAAGCTTCGGCACCTCTGCCCAACTCCATGGAGAAGATGGGAGGCACCACGCCGCACAGTGGGCTCTGTGCCTCCAGAGAGGCCTCCTGACGCCGTGGGTGAGGCTGATCTGAGAGGCCTGGGCTTCCCTTCAAACCCCCCCACCAGCTACCATGGCCCCTGGCAGATGGGCTCCCCGAAGCAAGGCCCCTGGCTGCTCGGTTCCGGACCTCTTGCTTTTGTTTTCTTCAAGTTCATGGGTCTCCTGGCAAGCTGGCTGTGCTGGTGCTGGCCATGGAGACAGCAGCGCCTCCCTGTCCGGCCTCCCCAAAGGAGCGCAGGAGCTGGGTTCTACACCTTCAAGCTGTCATGGACACCATCGGGGCTCTGGGGTCACTGGTCTGCTGCCCGCTCCCATCTTCATAAAGGACACCTGGGCCCGATGCCTGTGGTATTGCTCAGTTTGGCCTCAGGATGCTCCCTAGGCCACAGGAGAGAACCCATCCTTACCATGGCCCACACCCACCCTGCATGGGGCTTGGCCCGCTGCCATTCTGCACCCAACCCCCACCCCTACCCCAGCCCCAGGTCCACCCCCGCCTGGGCCTTGACCTGCTGTCACTCACTGGCCAGGAGCTCTAGGTGACCCATACGATGTACCCCTGGGTGGCAGGGTGGTGACTCCCTTTGCGAAGGATGAACAACATAAGATCTGATTATTTTTCCAAAGTGGATGTGAGAAGAAACATTCTTTGAGGGGATGAGATAGCATAGTCTCTTCTCTTCAAAACAGAAAAGAATGAAGGAAAAGAGGAAGAAGGGAGGGGGCGGGTTTAAAATGTGTAGCGAGATGCCAGACCTTGAGCTTGTTACCTGTGCTGACAATATCCTTCAGAGGCCTCACCCTCAGCAGCTCAGCCTCTGAGCCGAGCAGAATTAGGCTAGTCTGAGATGCTCCTTTGGCTCCTGGGGTAGATGGATTGCCAGCTTTGGGTATCATTTTGGAACTCCAAATTTAAACTCCCCCATGAGAAAAAAAAATAACCCCTACCATCTTAAAGAAGATCATGATGGTCGAAGGGGATGAGGCTGGAGGACGTGGGTCTTGCCCGGTGGATGGTCGAGTCAATGAGAGGCAACCAACATCGGGAAGCGCCTACTGGGTGCCAGGTATCAATCTTGGCACTTCCTATGTGATATCACACATGATCCTTAGAAGCTTTCCTGGGAGAGCCACCAGCCACTGTCATCCTCATTTTACGAAGCGAGGTACCCCGCGCTAACATGCGTCACACCGAGATGCTCGAGCGGCAGCAGGCAGCTGGTGAGGCCCAGACTCCTGTGCTCGCCTGCCCTCCTTCTTTGTCAGCCACACCACTGTTTTGTGGACAGACAGTAAGACAGAGACTTCGGAGCAAAGAGCTCCTCCGAAAGCAATTTACGTCTTTCTTTCGGATGCCAGTTCTTCTGGGAAGCCCAGCATCTCAGATATATTTTAGTAACTCATTTCCCACTCTCCAAGAAATCTAGTGTCATCTAATTTCTCAGCCCTGGGAAAGCAGTCCCCTTGTTCCCTCAGGCCGTGACACCTGCCAGCCAGGGACGCTCTTTCTACCTTGGTCTCCAGCCAGTGCTTAGGTCCAATATCTGACAGGCTCAGAGTGGCCTGGGGTCTAGAAAGCTCCATCCTGGAGATTCATCTAGCCCCAGACAGGGCATGGGGAACACAGAATTCAGTCGGACACCCTCTTTGCCCTCCAAGGCTACTACCAGAGAAAATTGACAAATTGAAGGACAAATTGAAGGACAGCCTCGCGCTGATGGCTGTGTTCTATGAGCGTGAGAGGAACGAGAAACTAACTCTGCCTGGGGCTCCAACTAGGAGGGAATGGCCATTCCAGCTGGGTCTTACCAAGAAGGAAAAGGCAGGAGAGGAAAGGCAGGTCACACTGTCAGCATGCACTGTGGCACTGCAGTATGGAAAACCGTGGGGAGGGGAGCATAGTGGGAGGTCAACTCTCCTGGAGGACGGCACTGCAGGGGCAGAGGCGGGACATGCGCTGGGGTCAGGAGCTGAGTGCCCAGCTGAGCAGTGTAGGCTATGCCCTGTGGGCAACATGGAGCCAGGAGAGCTTTGGGGTGATGTACGCAGCTGAGTGTTGGAGAAGGCTGCCGGTGGGGCCTGCGGGGCAGCCACTTTTCCTTTCATCAGACACTGTGCAAACCTGCCCTTCAGCATGTGTTCTAGAAGATCACCTGTCTGCTCAGGATGTTGTTGCTGGTTGCAGTGTGTAGCGTGGAGCATGAGGCTTGGCGTCGGTGAGCTCTCTGCTCTACCGTGGCTCGAGGTGGTCGACCCAGGTTGCTGGGCCCACCTGGGATGGAACAGGATAGGGGTCCGTAGGTGAGAGCTCTGGAGCAGTGTCTGGAAGTCTGTGGACACCAGACTCGATCAAGGACCAGCCCTCCCTCTGGAGGTTGAAAGGAAGCGTCTCAAAGAGAAGGCAGGCCCAGGAACTCCACGATTAGTTTGCTTTGCTCATTTTGAGGGTCCTTCCCAGGTGTGTTGAAGTGGGTCCCCAAGACCTCATCACCACCGACCCCACTGGATTCCCCACTCAGTCCCAAGGCCAGCTCCCTCACCTCCAAGGAGCCTGTGGCGGGGCAACTCAGCAGCTGTGGGCTCTTAGCTGCGCAGGTCACTCCTTAAGATATGATGGGGGGGGCACTTTACCCTAAATCCTGGGACTTGCACTGGTCAGGAAGAAGTGAAAGCACTGATAGGTAAACAGGACAGTGGCTTCTATCCAATACAAATGGGAGGGATTGAAAATGTGACTTCTGGGAGAAGGAAACTTATTTCAAAGATCTCAGACCATGATGGGGAGCCCAGCCAGGGCCAGGGATGATTCCCCCACTCACCAGCCCCCTATTCTTCTTACAACCCAACCACCCGCCCAGCAAAGCAGGGAGGGACCAGGTCTTAAGGCAGCTGATAGAAGAAGTAACTGAGCCTCCCGTGTCATCTCTTCAGGTTACGCATAATGGTAGTGCTTGCCTGAGATGGAGCCCTGGTCACAGGGAACGCCTGCATAAACATCACCTCCCCTGAGCTAACCCCCACCCCATGCCAGGTACCAGTGGGCCCATCCTTTCACATGATGGTAGAAAATAGCATTTGTGCTCTCTGGGTTTGCCCAATGACAGTGCTAGGATCAGAGAGCCGTCACCTGCCACAGGGCCCTTCTGTGTGTCTCCTCTTCCCAATAAGGGCCTTGTTTGGGGGAAGATTCAAGGAATTCATGAGAAACTAGGAGCTACCACCCCCACTTCCCATACACCTCTGGCTGAGGTAGCTTCAGGACACATCTCATCATGATAACCTGTCCCCCTTTCTGGTGTGAAGACCTTTCTGGTGTGAAGCCAAGGCCTCTGAGCCCCTGACTGGCTGTAGCATGGCTCACTTTGGGAGGACAGCAGGGATGAGTCTGCCTGTCCTGTTGGCTCTCTCTGCAGGTATGACCTGAGCAGTAGACTGCCACGTGTCTGTTTTCACATGGAATCTGTGGACCCTGTGCTGGAGACTCTGATATGTGACCTCCTTCAATGCCTCCACGAGGTGCTTGTGATTTTATAGATGGGGAAACTGAGGCCCAGAAGAGCCAGACCACTTATCCATGGTCACATAGGTTGGGAAGGAGTGACACAGAATTTAAACCGTCTGTTGTCTAACTTAAAAGACGCCTTTTTCCACCGTGTGTCTACGGTTTTCCCATGGGGGTGGGGAGAGGGCAGGGTTACCCATAGCAGCAGAGACCAGGGGAAACCAGGTAAGCCAGCAGATCTGTGCACAACTCTAAGAAGCCAATGGTTAGCTTACAGTTTCATGTTGGCTTTTAATACTTCATGTAGTATTGCCCTTGTACTTCCTATTATAGCCCGGTGTGTTCAAATATGACTGTATACATTTTTCAAATGGTCCCTAAAAGTCCCTCCTGTGCTTTTGATTGTCCCAGCCTGTGAGACACTGTGCCTGGTCTTGCTGTCTTCAATCCACGCTCGATCTGAACATCAGCTCACCTCCCTGAGGGAAATCCTTCCGTGGCGGCATCCTAACCTCAGCTTGTACCTCTCCCAGTAGGGTCGCCAAGGGGCCCATTGACCTAGACTAGAATGACGAGGACTGGCCCTGGCCGCTCTCGGAAGGCTAAACCCATAAAATTCCAATGGAGTAGGAGGCATTTTCCACAAGCTCACCTCACTGAGCAGATTCCTGCGTGCAGGCACATTGGGAAGGTTCCATTGGAGTCACGTGGCTGCTACAGTAGACAGTCTGAGGACATATGTCGCCTGAGTCCCTGGGGTCAGGAAGCCACCTCACTTTATCTTGGCCATGCACAAACTTGATTCTCATGACATGCAAGGCCCTCAGAGGCTCCAAGAGGCACAGATTACTGTGTGAATCCCAGCTTATCCTTTGGCGAGGTATGGGGTGTGGTGAAAAGAGCTCAGTCTTTAGTTTAAAAGATTTGGGTCAGAACCAAGGGAAAACAGACTACTGGGGAAAATGGTCACTTCTACAATAGCATGATAGGTGGCAGGGGGCAGGGGGGACTCACTGGAAGCACCAAGAGCCAAGGTGATGCTTAGAACAAATTTCTGCGTCCAAGTAAAAGAAGTGAATTCTCTCTGCAACCAATCGTGTTTATTCATTGTCTCTCCCCTGCTCTCCGTTGC
Organism: Tenrec ecaudatus; assembly: GCF_050624435.1. Taxonomy (NCBI): domain Eukaryota; kingdom Metazoa; phylum Chordata; class Mammalia; order Afrosoricida; family Tenrecidae; genus Tenrec; species Tenrec ecaudatus. Next base: position 20,127,655 of record NC_134541.1, read on the forward strand.
CACCCTCGCTCCCGCTGTGTGTTCTCACCCGGAGGCACATTTCCTCCGCTCTGGTGTGAACCCCTGTCGTGCGCGCAGAGGTGTCAGTCTAGCACATGGCTGAAGTGAGGACCAGGGAGGAACAGCCCGGCTCATGCCATCTCTGCATGGAAGAAAATGGCGATTCCCTGGCATCTCACTGCCTTGGGACAGAATAAAGATAGCCAGTCTTCTGCTATGCCAGACTGGCCGGTCCTGGGCTGGGCCACCAGCACCAAATTGAATCCAGAGCAATACTAAAGAAGACATGGGTGATCCAGGGATTAAGTACCAACATGCTGCTAGTAGGTCAAAAGTGAAAGTTCCCTGTAGACAAATGGTTGGCCTAAGCTGCATGGCAGGGCACGTCAGAAAAGCAGTCACTGGAATGGTCATGTAATCTCAAAGCCTTTCTCATGAGCCAGCCAATCTAAGCTCCATCTCAGCCTCCGATTCTAGCTCCAAATCACAGCCAACTCAAACAGGGGATTAAGCAAAGTGAAACAAACGAGAGCAGAGGGGTTGGCAGTTAGCCCTGATCGTGTGGCCCCCACACAAGAACTCCTGCTTGAAGGTTTCTCCGGGTCCACAAATCTAGACATGATCGAGTGCAGGCATTTGGTTTTACCTCGCAGGAAAGCTGCCTTTGAGATCACATTCTGTTTAAGCCATAGAGAGGGTTAGTGGTGAAAAACAGGGGCCATCCCAGCTCTGGGTTCCTCTAATCTGCTTACAAGGTCATGGATATGCTTCTTAGAAGCACAACAGAGATGTCTAGGCCATCGCTGTGCACACGAGCAGACTTTCTACTGCTTTGTTGGTAACTGGGTAGACATTGGTGTGGCACTTCCAGAAGAAGTGGGCAACACATATTCAAGGGGTCATTCATCCTCTGTAATCCAACCGTGTATGTTGAGTTCCCAAGAGGAGGGGTCAGCAGCCAACCGGGTGGCCCCCAGGCCTGCCATCCTAACCATCTAGGGAGCTTGGTCAAGGTTCACTGGGGCTGATCCAGGAGATATGAAGAAACTAAGGACGTAAGAGGGTCTACCGGGAAGAATCATCAGGGGAGGATGGCCAAGGCTTCATGCTGGATCAGAGAGCAGCTGTGGGCAGTAGGATTTGGACCCGGAACCGTAGTCAGAATGTTCAGAGAATGAGGCTGAGGACCTCAGTGGAAATTTTTGGTGTAAAAGTCTGGAGCTCAGGGTAAATCGTGGAGCTCATGGCTCCCAAGTGAGTAGAAGCCATGGGCCGCGGGAAGAAGAAGGTTGGGAGGTACTCTGCCAAAGTGAATCTCTGCGCAAGAGCGTCAGCTTATGAAAACCACCCAGTGGACCATCTCTGTGATACTCTGAAAAACTCTCAGGGCCCCACTTGGCCCCTGACCCTCCCTGAGAGATTAGTACAATAAGGTGTTATTTAAGTCTAAGCCCACGGTGAGTTTGGCAGCTAAGAAAACAACAATGGTCTCATAGCAGGTAGATGTGGACTTCAGAAGGGTCAGGTAAAAGGCTCATGCCCATCTCCACTATAGGTCTCCCAGTTATTAGAGAAAGGCCTGCATTCGTCCCAGGCCCCTCCTGAGAACAAAACTAGGACCAAATGCATGAAACTTCAGCGCTGTGAGGTAGAACACGCTCTTTGGCAGCTCCATTGCAGGAGCTTGCAGGTGTCGGGCTTCCCGTTCTATAGGCCCTTGACACCTCTTCCACCCTGAGGAACAACAGACAGCTAGAAACATGTTTCCATCTATTTAAACCCACAGAACGCAAAGCTAAGCGAAGCACATAGATGAATATTCAGAAGGCCACTGCTCTCCTACCCAAGTCTCCCCCATGAAAACCAACTTGCTTAAAAAAAAAAAAAGAAAACCAACTTGCTTCTCTGGGCACATACCAGGGCTCCTCAAGGGTGGTGATCACCAAACAGGTCCTGAGAGAAGAGCTGCTTGTCCAGCCTCTCTGATGAGAGTGGCCATTATTCAGAACGATTGCAATAGGACCACCAGTGACAGCCAAGACCAGTAAGGGTTTTGCTTACCATGCACCTCACCACCAGAGTTTAATTTGATCCCCATTCCCCATGAGTGGCCTGCAGATTAGTAGCAGATTGCAAAAGCACAGTGACTCAATTGATACATGATTATCGTCATTACTACAACATCCACCACTAAACGGATCCTGGCCAAGCCCAGGTTCATCCATTCTTACTCATATTGGCAATCAGACTCAAAAGCACTTTCTAGCTTCTCTTTTCATCCACCCTTCTACTGTCCCATCAAAAGCAAAGACTCGGGGTCTCTGTCATTGCCTTGGCTATTGGTACCGTCTGCAACCTTGAAAGGGCCATCATGAGGCTCCCACTGCACTTCAGGAAGGTAGACACTCTCCCATCCTCTGGGCATATGATACTGCATGAGACCAAAGTCTCCACGCCATCTGCAGCCTCCTCCATGAATCCCAATGGTCCGCACTTGTACAGTTTGGGTGTTTGATAGATAAAACACATGCAAGAAGAGAAAACAAAATAAATCAACTTTTTTGAAAAAGCCAGCACTGTGCTGTCAATGTTCCAATGTTCCCTCTCTCTCTCTCTCTCTCTCTCTCTCTCTCTCTCTCTCTCTCTCTCTCTCTCTCTCTTTTCTTTTCCTTTGCAATTCTAGCTTAAAAAAAGCAGAAAGTAAATAATGTCAGGTCAATGAATATCAGATATATTTTTTGACTGTATATTACAGTGAAGTGTAACCTTTTTACACCTGCAAGTCCATCTTATTTATTCTTGTAAATGTTCCCTGACGATGTTTGTATTATGACTGTGTTAAAAACCGATACAATAAAGCTGTGACCCTGACTTTCATGTTTTCCTAAGATCTCGCACTGGTGCCTTCCTGACATTGGAGGAGTGGGGGGGGGGGGGAGAACAAGTTGAAGAAGGAGAAGGATGAGAGGGGGAAAAAATATTACTGGCTCAAAACAAAAAAACGAGCTCATTGCCATTGAGTCCATTCTGACTCAGAATGACCCTTAGACCCTGATGGGTTACAGTGGAAAGTTATCCAGTACTGTGTTGGCAGATGAGCCCGTCTGGTTAGAAGGCCCTTAAAATATGATGGATTCACAGAATCGTCAAAACAATGAAATCAACCTTCCCAATGAACGTGACACAGTCCAGCAATGTTTCATTCTGTTGGACATAAGGTCACCAGGAGTCTCAGCCAGATTGTCAGGCGACTCGCAATAACAACAGCTACATCGAATCTCAGGGTCCGCACATGACAAGCCGCCTGGGTGTATCAGTTAGTGCTTGCTGTATAATGAGCCGCTCCAAACCTCAGTCATTTAAAACCAAGGTAATTTGTTGTTGGGGTCAGCTGAGCTTGTCCAGTCTCAGTTGGGCTGGCTCATGTTCAGTGGAGGGGCTCTATCCTCACCTAGGTTGCCCGGGGCACCTTAACTGGCGCAGTTCTGTATCATCTGTCATCCTGAGACCAGTCAGCTAGCATAGGCGTAGGCTTCTGATTGAGATGGTACAAACAGAAGAGGAGGAAGCCCAATCACATGAGTATTTTGCCACGTCTTCTTGAGGCATGTCTGCAATATCTCATTGGACAAAGTCAAATTCCAAATCAAGGGGCAGTTTAATATACTCTTCCCTTTGACATAAAAACTGCCTCTCAACTTTCCAGTACATTAGGTACCAGATCAATGGTGCCCAGGGCAACTTGAACCCTCTAATTCTTACTGTGTGGTTCATGGGTCACCTACTGTCAGCTCATGGGAAAACTTTTTTTTAATTCATTTTATTGGGGGCTCATACAATTCTTATCACAATCCATACATCTATCCATTGTGTGGAGCACATTTGTACATTTGTTGCCATCATCATTCTCAAAATGTTTTCTTTCTACTTGAGCCCTTGATAACGGCTCCTCATATTCCCCCTCCCTCACAAACCCTTGATAATTTACAAATTATTAATATTTTGTGATGTCTTATACTGTCTGATGTCTCCCTTCACCCACTTTTCTGTTGTCCGTCCCCCAGGGAGGGGGTTATATGTAGATCCTTGTAATCGGTTCCCCCTTTCTATCCCACCCTCCCTTCACCCTCCAGATATCGCCACTCACACCACTGGTCCTGAAGGGATCATCTGTCCTGGATTCCCTGTGTTTCCAGTTCCTATCTGTACCAATGTACATCCTCTGGTCTAGCCAGATTTGTAGGGTGTTTGGAAAACTTTTTCACCTGCAGAGTCTGATTTAATAGATCTAGGGTGGGTCCTAGGAATATGCCTGTATCAGTACCCCCAGTGGATTAAAATGCATCTTGAAGTGACGTGATCACAGCTTTAGGACTTTCTTTGGGAGAGGGAAATCTCTGGGCCCCAGGGGGCAGTGAGATGAACCAGGCTATGGGACAAGGCAGCCAGCCTCCAGGTTGTGTCCACACACTCTCGCCTGGCTGGATAATCAGAACCAGCTGGTACTACTGACTTCTTGGAGTTGACTGGTTCCAGAGTCCTTTATATGTACCCAAATAGAATCATAAGCTGGAAGTATAAACCACAGGTCCAGAATCAAGGAGTCACTTTCTTCTCCTTCAACCTCCGGAAACCTGGCAGGGCTCCTCAGCCCAGGGGATCTAAATGACATGCCCACCAGACCTCTCCAAGTCACAGATCCTGGAGAACATGAGCTGCCCAGGTTGGTTCCTGAGTGGGGAACCTCAGTTAGTAATCCTTTTCTGTGTTAGTCCTGGTAGACTAGAGAAACAAATCCAGCGAGACTCATATGTGTATAAGAAAGAGCTGTATATCCAAGAGCAATTGAATATTGAGAAAACATTCCAGCCCGGTCCAGATCAAGTCCATTAGCCTATATGTTTGATACCAATCTATAAAGTCCTCTTCAGACTCACAAAACACATGCAATGATGCCAAATTCAGGAAGGTCTCAAGCCAGTGGGTGGGAAGTCTTGTAGATCCAGTGGCATTGGAAACATCTCAGTGATGGCAGGGGTCTCCGCGTGGTTCCTTCAGCTCCAGGGCTCTTGCACAGCTCAAGAGTCTTGTCAGCAAGCATGTCTCACAAGAGTGAATGTGTGTCCCGCCTCCAACGAGCTATTTACTGCCTTAGTGCCTCCAAATGCGGTCATCGAGCTGTGACCTTATTGACAGGCTAAATTCCACCCCATTTACTCATAAATCTAAAATGCACAGCAGCAAATTATATAGTTACCATATTGTCCCTTTATCCTCGGTCATGTTGATCTCACTTTTCCACCTACAATAGTTATTCTTTGGTCACAGATATAATAGATGGCATTGGCGAAAGAAAATTAGAAAGAAAATCTCACATAACCCCTAGTAACAAAAATACTTGGAAATGATCGTTTTCTCCCCCAAAAGGGAAATACCTTTTAACCCTTACTATAAAAATAGTGTATAGTCATGTAAAAGAACTCAATACAAAATTGTGTAAAGCACAAGATGAAAGTTCCCACTTCTCAAAGATACTTATTAATAAAGTTATATGCTATTTCAAACCTTCCTGTGCTTCTGTTGATGGTAATGGTAATGGCGGTGGTGGCTGCCATCGAGTTGATTCTGACTCATAGCGACCCCATGTGACAGGGCGGACTGCCCAGTAGAGTTTCTTGATTGTGATCTTTATGGAAGCAGATGGTCAGGGGGTGCTTCTCCGGAGCTTGTGGGTGGTTTCGGTTAGCAGCAGAGCACTTAAGCATTGTGCCAGCAAGATTTTTTTACTACCCATCTATAAACATATACAGTTGAACTTTGAACAGCGCAGGTCATGGATATTTCCATGGATATTTCAGTGTATTTCCTTGGAAACATGACCATGTCATGTCATTAAATGAATACAAGCCCACCTTGAAATTTGTATAGATTAATATCATTTATGTGGGAAATACACAGTTGGCCCTTGAACAACGTGGGTTTGGGTTTATTTGTTGGTCTTCCCGCTCCTATAATGAAAGCTTAAGTACTCAGTGTTCACTTAAAATATTAATCATCTTCATGCTCAGGAGTCAAGAAGTGGTTGTCCCTCATGGGGCGTGGGGATGGCAGAAAGAAGAAGGCAGGGAAAAGAGCAGATAAACCACTGAGATGAAGGAAGGTTACTCTTCTTTGTACTCCTGGAAAACCCCTGACCTCCTAATCTTTATAGGTTCCTGATGACGGCAATGGTTAACTCACTTTACTGCTAACTGGAAGGTTGAACGTTTAAATCCAAACAGATACACCCCAAAAGAAAGTCTTGGTGATCGACTTCTGAAAAATCATGACATCGAGTCCCTCTTAGCTCACAGTTCTACTCTGATAAATACACTATCTCCATGAGTCAGGATCCACTCAATGGTAACTGATTTCATCTTCAAGAAACTCAAGCTCTGCATGGTCCTGGACTTAAGTGGCTTCTCTTGGACTCCAGCTCAGAAACTGAGCTTGGAGTTTCTCTTTACATACAAGAGAGACATGGTGCCCACAAACTGTGAGCATACACAAATTGAAGAATCAGAGACAGAAAGGGGCTTGGGAATTAGCAATGAAATAAAGACTGCTTCAGTTTTCACTGTCTATGGAATGGGGATTGGCATGAAGTCGTCCCAAGGACATTTGGAGTACATGGTTGGATAGACAAACATACATCAACATGTATAGATATTGAAATTAAGTTGAATCTAAATGTATGAACCCAACCAACCGACCACTGTCCATTCCAACATACTCTAAAGGACAGAGTAGAAACACACCATGGAGTTTCCCACTGAAAGCAGACTGTCACATCTTTCTCCTGCAGAGCACTCAACTCCTGTGCCACCAACACCCACAAATGTTACCAAAAAATCAATATATTGACTGGTTATCTCTTATGATAAGGATTGCTCTTGTTTATAATTTCCTACATTCTCTAAATGGTAGCCTACAATCATTCTTAAAAATCTAATTATATGGGAGTGGAGAGGAAGGGGGAAAATAAGGAGCTGATACCAAGGGCTCAAGTAGAAAGCACATGTTTTGAGAATGATGATGCAACAAATGTACAAACGTGCTTGACACAATAGATGGATGGATGGATTGTGATAACTGTTGTATGATCCCCCAATAAAATGATTTTTTATCATTTTATTAGGGACTCATACAACTCTTACCACAATCCATGCATCCATCCATTGTGTCAAGCACATTTGTATATTTGTTGCCCACATCATTCTCAAAACATTTGCTCTCCACTTAAGCCCTTGGCAACAGGTCATCGTTTTTCCCCTTCCTCCCCGCTCTCTCCTCCCTCCCCACTCTCCCCTCCCTCATGAACCCTTGATAATTTATAAATTATTATTTTGTCTTATCTTGCCCTGAACAAAGCATAAGAAAACGAGGACAGGACGATGCCAGGAATGTGACGATACCCCCCCAGACTTGTCAGACAGTTGGACCAACAGTTTTCAAGGAATGTCATTTATTGCCCAACCACCCAAGAAGAGCACAGTCAATTCAATGTCCAAAACGTGAAAACAAGCCAGTTATTCAGTTTATACAAAAGAAGAACGAAGTAATTTTTCCTCCGGTTCCCTTAACAAATAATGTCTTCAACATCCTCAGCAAAGCACAGTGCATTTCCTTCCCTGAAGGCTGATGGCCTCGTGCCATTGAACAACTCAGTGGAAGCTATTAAAATGAAAGGGCCCAGCTACACAGCTACACAGCTACACAGCTCTCTACAAGTCAGAACTAAGCCAGGTGTATGTTTGCAGATTCTTCAGTAGTACACAGCCTGAGTATTACAGTCTTTCCTCTCTAAGTGCCCATGAGCAGGCGGCTTTTATCTCAGGCAATTACCAGCAAAGCAGCTATTCTAAGTTGTTGGTTGAATTTGGAGCCTGGCTTTAAAAGCCAGCTGAGTTAGGGAAAGGATGAATAACTCCTTTGGAGCAATGCGGAGCTCGGATGGGAGGCGAGCCCATTCCTTTATGGAAGTAGGACAGTTTAGGGCCAAGAAGCAAACCTGGCTCCAAGTTAAGATGACAGTTGGCTAGAAGATCCATAAGTCCAGCTCATCCTTCTTTCCACTAAAATGCCTGTGAGTAGCTAGGAAAATCCAGAAACCTGGCAGTCGATGAAATCCAGGAGCAATCCTGTTGAGGACACCCAAGCAGCTGAGAGAGTACCATAATTTGTGGCTGATACTAAACCATCTGTTGCTACCTAAAAGATATCAAGGAGCCTCAAAGAAGGGAGTGACTCGTCCCTCCCAAAGGCCTGCTCCAGATATCCTGTGTCTACTCAAAAGACTGGTCAATCATCCATGCTTCTCTCCTGGAAGATGAAATGGCATTAGGCAGAACTTCCGTGGCAGAGAGAATCTTACAGAAATGCAAACACATGCTTGGGTTCTGTAGCTTTCGTGCACCTTACTGGTTCAGAGCATTCCAGACAGGCATGAACAGGAGAAAAGGAAGCGCCGAGGCAGGTATATGCAAGGCCAAGTGACACAGAGACCTACAGTGTCAAGGGTTCTCAATCTCACCTCACATCTCATCCCTAGCTAGGGTGCCAAGCAGTCTTCTAGAGAGTTCACACAAGGAGAACGCGGGCACTCCCCCACCTGCGGGTGTGCACTTCTTGCTTCCTGCTTCATGGTTTTTCTCTAATAAGGTGGCCTGAAATGCTCACAGGAAACCACCCAACAGTGCAGAGGTTCACTTCTCAAGGAGCAACCTTTAACCAATAGGAAACTAGAACCTAAAAGCAAATGCTTCTTGTTTTAGTTTCCCTCAAGGCACTTCTGCGTGACGCTTCATCTAACTTCTCAAATGACACAAGCAACCAAAATCTTGTATTAGTCAACTCTATAACACGCTCTTTCTATTTTCTCCTTTTCCCTCTCTCTCTCCCTCACTTACACCTTCACGCTCATTGCTCCCTGGATCCTATTCCCAAATAAAGCATTGTCTCGGGCTTTGTTTGCAGGGAAACCCAAGCCTAGAGACTAGACTTAGAACTATGCATAATGCACAAACCCCTAGTAGTTCAAGAAGGTCATTCTTCCAATAAACATAGGAGTTTGCCCAGTTTATCCTTTCAACCCAGCAACAAAGAAGGATTGGACCACTGAGTCACGTGGAAAGGGCTCACATTCCAGGCACATGCTATCTGTGAATGGTTATTAATTTACCATTCAGTTTTGGGGACAGGAGTCCCCATAGGAACTCAACTAGTTGGTGAGCTTGCCCAAAGACAGTAAGAAGGGCCCTGCCTCAGACAGAGTGGTCGGCCATGGGGAAGGAGGTGTATATGAATTGGGAATGTCCACAGACTTGGTTGCTACAGCAGACTCTTAGCTTGCCCTTGGAAAGACATGGTTTCATGCAAACTGTGTTGGCAAACAGACCCTAATCAGGGGACTTGGCCAAGAAGAGGTGAAGAGGGATATTATGCATTGGATTGTATCTACCAACATTATGTGTTGGAACCTTACCCCCTATACCTCACGACACTTTGAACATGTTATTAGAAGAGGCCAGTCCCTGGAGAAGGTCATCATGCTTGCTAAAGTAGAGGGACAGGGACAGAGAAAGACCCTGAAGGAGATGGGTCAGCACGGTGGCTGCAGCAGTGGGCTCAGACATAAGACCCGGCAGTGTATCCTTCTGTTATCCACAGAGTCAGTCTGGGTCCGAACCAACTGGATGGCACCTGACAACAACACCCTTGTGGGTGAAATGCCTTGAGGACAGGGTTTCTTTGTTATGTCCCGAGGTCTATCAGTGTAGGGGGTGTTGTAAACCTGATCACTTATAACATAAAGCATACATCAGACACCGTGAGAAGTAAGCACAAATGGGGAAAAGGCAGAACCAAAATGGAGATCAGCCAGACACACCGGGATTACAGAAGTTGAGTCCAGTTTCCCCCCTCCGAGCGGACACACTGAGAGAATGTTCCTTGGTGCTCTAAATTCTGACTTCTAGCCTCTAAGCAGTGAGAAAACAAATGGATGTTCTGTAAAACTACCCACTTTTGGTATTTCTGCTATAACTGCTGTAGACAACTAAGATGGGGACTATGTTCCAGCCAACATTAAATGCAGGTATAACCTCTTCGGAGCTGGTGAGGCTCCCTACAAGCCCTAGTTCTGTCTAACTCCCGGCTACCTGATTTCTGAGCTGGTAGGCAAAAATATCAGCAAATCTCCACCTCCTTTTCAACCTGCTTCTGGCCCCTCCATAAGGCTCCCTGGCAGTCAGAATCTTTGCTCCTAGTTTGGAGCAAGCCCATAACTCCCTGTGTCTATAGACGAACAAACAGGAAAACGCCATCAGACAGACGTGAAGATGTGGGAGTTCACTTTGAGGAATTAGAGGAAGAGACTGCTAATGAAATAAAGGTCCTGCCAGGAAAGGGAAGACATTTTACGTGGAGGAGAAATGCAGACAAGCACCAGACTTGATAACTGAATCCAAGCACACTCTCCTTTATGCAAGTGTGTTTGAGTGTGTGTGCGTGTGTGTGTGTCATATTCAACAAAACAAATTTCTGACATGGATAAAACTCTAACAACCAACATTATGAAGCAGAAGAATGATAAAGTGGAAAATGGGGGAATTATACAGCATCATAAAAGGCTGCAGGGGATAATTCTGGCTAGTCAATGTTAAAATTCGGATCAAGTGGATGATTTGGAAATATATGAATATTACTGATAATATCTGTGCACTTCTGAATTTCTGGGTTGGCAAAAGAGAAAGCCTAAATAAAACTACTGTCAGAGAAAAAAAAAATCAAAAGTGATTCATTCATCCTTAAAGTTACTTTCCACCGTACTGTTTCAATTGGTCTGCTGAGCAGACAATCCAAGAAGCTGGGCCAGCTGAAGAAAGACACATCACCAGGGTTGGAGAAGTGTTATGAACAGCTTGTGCTACACAAATGGCACAATCTTGGTTGCTGACAATGAAGAAGACTTGAAGCAAACACTGATTAAGATCAAAGGCTACAACCTTCAGCACGTCACCACATAAAGAACACAAACCCCCGCAGCTTGATGAATAAGGATCGTCATGATAAACAGAGAAAAGATTAAATTTGTCAATGATTGCGTTTTTCTTGGCTCCACAATCAAGATCCACGGAAGGAGCAGCCAAGAAATCAAAGGATGTGTTGCATTCAACGAATCCCCTGCAAAGGCCTCTCTAAAGTGTGATCCCGCCAAGATGAAGAGGCACCTGAACTGGCTCATGTGCATATGAAAGCTGGGCTATGAATAAGGAAAATGGGAAGAATGGATGCATTTGAATGCTGGTACTAGCAAGGAATATTGAATATAGCACAGACGAACAAGATGAACACATCAGTCTTGGAAGAGGTACAGACAATGCTCCTCAGACGCGAGGATGGAAGAATTTGTCTTCTGTCCTTGGGACATCGGAAGGGACTAGTCCCATGCTTGTTAAAGTAGGAGGAGATGGACTTCAAGGAGCTGGACTGGCACAATGGCTACACTGAGCTTACACATAGCAAGGGTGGTGAGGATGGTGCTACACTGGGATATCTTTCTTCCTGTTGCTGGTGGGAGTGCTGCAAGTTGGAACTGACTTGACAGCATGGAATGACAAGTGATACAAGAACAAAGTCTTTTTTTCTATATTTTTCCATTGTGTAGATGTACCAACTTTTGTTTATACACGTGTCTCTCTGAACAGACACCACCCCTATTTCAGCACATCTCTCTTGAAAATTAGGCCATTTTCCTATATATTCATAGGAACTGTTATCACACTGGAGAAGATAATTAACAGTAATTACCTAACATCACCTACCTTCCAGCTAATTAATGTCCCAATATCTCTTTGTTTTTTAAATCATTTTATTGGGGGCTCATACAGCTCTTATCACAATCCATACATATATCAATTGTGTAAAGCACATCTGTACATTCGTCGCCCTCATCATTCTCAAAACATTTGCTCTCCACTTAAGCCTTTGGCATCAGCTCCTCATTTTCCTCTCCCTCCCTGCACCCTCCTCCCTCATGGACCCTTGACAATTTATAAAGTATTATTTATGTCATAGCTTACACTGTCTGATTTGTTCCTTCACCTACTTTTCTGTTGTCCATCCCCCAGGGAGGGGGTTATATGTAGATCCCTGTAATCATAATCGGTTCCCCCTTTCTACCCCACCTTCCCTCCACCCTCCTGGTATCACTACTCTTGGCACTGGTCCTGAAGGGATCATCTTCCCTGGATTCCCTATGCTTCCAGAAGAACAAAGACTTTTATGGATAACTTTGATCAAACTTTTAAAGAAGAAATCATTCCTCTTTTGTACGTATTATTCCAGAATGTTGCGAAAAATGAAGTTTTCCAACTCATATTATGAATTAAAATAGCACAGATGCCAGTCGTCTAAAAGCTAAAAGTACATTCTCTCTCTCTCTCTTTCTCCTCTCTTCTCTGTTCTCTGTTCTCTCTCTCTCTCTCTCTCTCTCTCTCTCTCTCTCTCTCTCTCTCTCTCTCTCACACACACACACACACACACACACACACACACACACACACACTCCTACCTCTAAGCCAGTCATATTTAAAAATGGGGGTATTTTAGTAAATATTATTTTTTAATTTATCAGTTTTTAGTTAAAATGCTATAACATATTCAAGTAGCACATATACTAGGAATCCGAGAATGGGGTCAATATCTGAATGATTGTACATGAAAGAAGAAAGACATATAATCACCTCTAGATGGAAAAGTATTAGGTAAAGTGGAATCTAGTCATCTCAGTAAGCCAGCAAGGGCTTTATAATACTTTGTTAACATCATGGACTCACAGAGTCAGTGGAAGAAGTCTCCTAGGCTGTCCTCACATACACTCCACCACTTCACCTGGGCACAAAGCAAGATTACACGTTTCCTTTTCTCTTTGAAATTCGTTGGGGCTGTGTGACAAGTTCTGGTGGTTAAGGTTTGGTGGCAACTTGGTGTGCAAGGATTCTCAGTGGTTTGGCAGTTAACACCGAGTGATCCTCGTGCTGTGGCCTAACACAATATAATCACCGACACAATGGGATCTTCTCTGAGCAACCAATCAGTTGTAAGAAGATTAGCACAGGGGCAACACCCTTCAGATCACAGCCCTGATTCAATCATTGGAAAGCAAGTTTCCTTGCAGGTGTGGCCCCTGCCTGCTTCCAATATAAGTGAACTCTTTGGAAAAGCTTACTTGCTTTCTTGCTGGGTCTGGATCCTGCATCTGGCTCATCCTCCATCCTCCAGCTCGTTGAATTGGACCCAGCCTGCTGGATTGCCTTCATTATCCTGGGAGTCATCTGCAGCCTGCCTTCTTACCTACCAACTGTGGATTCACTAGCCTCTGCAGACACAAACCTGTCATCTTCCTGCCAATCTTGAGCTCATCAGTCCCTGAAGCTACTCAGGTCAGCAGAAGCCTCCAGCCCAACATCTGACTCGTGGATTTAGAACTTGCCCTTTTCTTCAACTGTATGATCTCTCTCTCTCTCTCTCTGTCTCTCTCTCTCTCTCTCTCTCTCTCTCTCTCTATATATATATATATATATATATATATATATATATATACACATACATACATACATATATACAGATACTTATATACATATATACAGATACTTATATACACATATACATATATATACAGATACTTATATAAGCTAAACAGATTTTGCTTTTCTAGAGAACCCAAACTAAAAACAAATTCTAGACACTATCTCCCTTTTACATAAAGATATTTAAGCTCCAGCGAGAGATATTCAAGAATGTGCTTGTCCTGCCTCATCAAACCGAGGAGGCCCTATGTCTCAGATGCGGCCACAGGAGGATGGAACCTGCGTCAATCTGAAACAATGCGGTACCGCCTGGAGGTCAGTTGCTCATGGGAGGCACCAAGACTCACAGAACGTCGTGTGAGTGAAAAATAAATTATTTTGGCATTTAGTCACTGAGAGTTTAGGGTTCGTTGCTACTTTAATACCTACTATAAATATCCAATATGTTACATGATAGAGAAAATAGAGATGCATTTCCACTAAGGCCAGGAGGACTTGCATTACTTTTGTTTTTTAATAGGCTCACGTGTTCTAGCTGGTCAGATTTGATGAGAGGTATAAAGGGAGATTGCTCTCCTGATTACTATGATCACGTTTTAACAAATTAATACAAAACAACCATTTTTATTTTCTTCATGATTTTGTGGGTTAGATATTCAGGAATTTAGTTCTCATTCTTGGGGGGTGGGGGGGGCAGTCTGATGGTTGCATTCAAATGTTGACTGGGACTATCCTCTTAAAGACTTGACTGAGACGGATGGCCAAGGCAGCTCACTCCTATGGCTGCTGTCCATGTTGCTTATTGGTAGCACAGGTGGGTTGTGAAAAAAAAAAAAACAACTTTGCATGTGGCTTCTGTCCAGCATGGTAGTCACATATAATGATAATATGGTCCATGGATTCATTCAGAGTGGATATCCCAATGATCCCAGTGGCAACCTTGTATGACCTAGCTACCAAAATTACACGTGTCCCTTCTATGGGATTCCATTGATTCCCACAGGTTCACGGAGGTCAGCCCTGATTTAAGGGGAGAAATGCTACTCTCAAAGAAGAGGTGAAGACACCGGCTTCTCCCTGAGAGGCTTTGAGGACCCATCAGCCATCACTATGGCTCTTGTGGCCCCTTATAAAAGGAGTAGCAGGGGATTTGGGGACAGGCTTTAAAATCACCACCATCGTTGTAACTGCAAGCTCCAAGGCACCACAAAGACCAATGTGCCGAGTGACCCCCCTCCCCCCACCAAGCCATGAAGATTGAAAAGAAAATTCCATTAGACACGACTTAAAATAAACATGCAAAATAAATAGTTTCCACTTCATATCTGTTGAAAGAACTCATAAATTAATTAATTAATCCACTAATGCACCATCAATTATCTGTCGGGAACATCACGAGAAAGGTTGTATCCACAATACCAGCACACATTTTTGTTTACTCCTGGGAATCAATTCAAGACAAATGCAGGGCCCGCATAAAGAAAACTACAGAACTCTGTCTCGCAATGAACCCAAACCACAATTCTCAGGTTGCTTCTGACTCATAGAAGATGAGGGTGAGTGAAAGATACAAATACGAATCACGGTAGTTGAAATGCCAATTCGACCAACATCCCAAGAATAAATGAAGTGCAGTTTGATTCGACATCCACATGAGTACTTTAGGGAACTCAACAAATGATGCTAAAATTATTTGGAAGCACAAACAAACAGAGAACACAATCAATTTTCAAATCAATTTCTAGAAATACAATTGTGTAGTATCAATCACTGGAAGAATGAAATATGATCCATTCTTCCTGGGATTCCTCATCTCACCAGAGAGCAGGAAAACAAGTTTCACATCTGTCAAGACACAAATTGGATAAAACTTGTTTGATATGATCAAGTATCCATTGATCAAAGGCAAGAGAAAACGAGACAAAAAACCTCTCTCTTACAAATCACCAAAGCAGAAGTTTTTGTAGTTTGTCTGTAGGGCTTAGTCCACAGAACATTTATGTTACTGTTCAGGCTATTCCTTAACCTAGTTTTTCATTACACAAGTGATACTTAAATACCTTTTCTGGATAAAATAATTAGACTATTACTGATCAAGGTGGGCCCTCCTGGGCCACCATCCTCTGTCATTAATAGGAATTGAAGATAATTTGATCTGGTAGTTCTCCCTGCTCTTTCACTTCTCCAGACACTATCTGTAGCACAGAGACTATTACTCTAAGGATAGTATTTTCTTAAGGAAATGACTTTACCCAGTTGCAAATAGACAACTGAAAAGTGAAAGTAAGTAGGGAAGAACAGCTTGAATTCGATCTCTGTTGTTGGACCCTAGACTAGAAAGATGGATAAAGTTTCCCCTAGGATTTATCCCATATTCCACTCTTTGGCTCCATCAGGTTCTGTACAAAATAAGAAACTGGGTTAGAAATTTCCCCTGGAGGTGAAGACATCTGTCTCTATGAGAGATGCCTTGGAGAGCATTCAGCCATCACTAATAGCTCCAAGCGGGGCCCCAAGAGGCACACTGACAGCTCGGGTCTCTAGTTCCCCAGAGAGAGCTGACATTGCCTGGCACCGTGGAGTCAGCGCAATCTCAAAGATCCGCAGAGAGGCACCATATGCCCGAACAGACTGTGAGTGCCTTCAGAGGGGGCATATGCTAAGGTGACTCATGTTCTGCTTGTCAGACCAGAAAGACAAAGTGCCCCGGTCATAAGAGCTAAAAGAACCCAATGCCTACACTCTAACAAAGGAAAATGGTGCCTAATGTTCCTCTGTCTGAAGAAATCAGATAGTAGAACCTGAGAAGCTAAGGATACGATCATACTAAACTCCAGATCTCTTGATAAACAACCAATAATAAAACCTACTTTGGGACAGTGGGAAGGCACCAGGTGGTGTCGTGTTAATGCATTCGATTGCTAACCACAAGCTCCGTAGTTTGAAACCAGCAGCCGCTCCACGGGAGAAAAATGAAGCTTTCTACTTCCATAAACAGCTGTCATCTGGGAAACTCATGGGGCCAGTTCCACCTGGTCCACTAGGACTGCTAGGAGTCACCAGGCAGTGAGCATCCAGAGAGGGGGAGCAAACAGGACGCCTCCGAAGGATAAAAGCAAATCAAGACAAAACTCACTGCCATCAAGTTAATGTTGACTCCAATGGACACCGTATAGAGCTTTTGAGAGGGCGAACAGACCGCCTCTTCCTTCTCCCATGAAATGACTGCTGGACTTTGGGGCCACAGTCCAACACTCACCCACCGCCCCACCAGAGTTCCTTAGTGCTGCTGAATCAGGGGTGACAGCACAGTAAGAAAAGTCCTGGCCTTGGATAGTGCCGCCGATCCATGGGTACCTATATGGAAGGTCTGCAGCACGAATACTCGGCAAAATTCATGGAAAAACAGAAAAGAATAAAAAGTGATAAACATTTTTAAATGACAGTATAGTAAGAAATAATGCACACAAATCACATACAAGATTCCAGTAAGAAGGGTAAACTACCAATTTTTTTTCAGGGGCACAGGGCACTAACCCACCCAAGGGGAGAGTATTGTTTATGTCTCCACAAGGAAAGAGGGACCAGACCTTCAACCCAGAGCTCCAAGATGTGAATGCAACATGCTGGCGTGGAGCAGGGAACCAGTGGAGAAGTCTAAGGGGCCGGCCCCAATCCCAACTACATGGACACCTGCCCCTCTCCCCAGAAGAATTTATTTCAGAGGACAGCACTAAATCTGCAGCTCCGGGAGAGGGACATGTCTGATCAGAGCACACGGGAGAAAATGAAGGGGGAGGAAGAGAGAATGGAGCACATCCTGGCCAACCAAGCCTTAAGGATGGAATTCCCACTCATAGGAGCCAAACCACAGAGAAGACTACATGGCCGGTCCCACTATGAGACACAACATCCCTCACTGACCCATAGCCCTACAGGCAACAACACTGGAAACACGGTGTGGGAATTCACCTGATCTGATCCTACCACACTGAGGCAAAACACTAAGGGTGTGCAACAGAACAGCAAGGGCAACAAAGCAATGAAATGCCCAGGGAATGCCAAAAATAGACCTTGGGCCCAAGGCTTGGTGCCCCAACAGACTCAACTGGAAAACACTCCTAAAGGCCTACAAACAGTCCTTGAACTAACTACAAACTTTTCTTTCCTGTTGTTGTGCTTTGTTTTTTGTCAGTGGCTTGTTGTTTTGCTCTGGCTTGTTTTGCTCTGTCTTGTTTTTGCGCATGGTATTATCTCTGCAGGTCTGTCTAAATAAGATAGGCTGGATGAACGATCAGGAGAAAACAACCGGATCGACAGTTCAGGGGGGGGGGGGTAGGGGTAAACATAGAGGTGTTAACAAACCAAAGGACAAGGGAACAACAAGTGATCCAAACCAGTGGTGAGGAGGGGGGTAAGAGGCCTGGTAGGGCGTGATCAAGGGTAATATAACCAAGAGAAATTACTGAAACCCTAATGAAGGCTGAAGATGAAAGTGGGACAAGAGGAAAATAAAAGGAAATAGAAGAAAGAGCTAGGAGGTAAAGGGCACTTATAGAGGTCTAAATACAGGCATGTACATATATAAATATATTTATATATGAGGATGGAGAAATGGATGTATGTGCATATATGTATAGATTTAGTATTAAGGTAGCAGATGGACATTGGGCCTCCACTCAAATACTCCCTCAATGCAAGAATACTTTGTTCTATTAAACTGGCACAATCACAATCACAAGGAGTGTTGTTCTATTAAACTGCTCACCTTCCCAACACAATCGCTAAAGACAAATGGGTGCATAAGCAAATGTGGTGAAGAAAGCTGATGGTGCCCAGCTATCAAAAGATATAGCATCTGGGGTCTTAAAGGCTTGAAGGTAAACACACAGCCATTTAGCTCAGAAGCAACAAAGCCCACATGGATGAAGCACACCAGCCTGTGTGATCACAAAGCATCGAAGGGATCAGGGATTAGCCATCAAAGAACAAAAAATCATATCATTGTGAATGAGGGGGAGTGCAGACTGGAGAGCCAAAGCCCATCTGTAGGCAATTGGATATCCCCTTACAGAAGGGTCATGGGGAGAAGATGAGCCAGTCAGGGGGCAGTGTAGCAAAGATGAAGCATACAACTTTCCTCTAATTCTTTAATGCCCCCCACCTCCCCACCCCTCTGTCATGATCCCAATTCTACCTTACAAATCCAGCTAGACCAGAGGATGTACACTGGTACAGATGGGAAATGGAAACACAGGGAATCCAGGACAGATGATGCCTTCAGGACCAGTGCTGAGAGTGGCGATACTGGGAGGGTGGGGTGGAAATAGGGAACCGATTACAAGGATCTACATATAACACCCTCCCTGGGGGGCGGACAACAGAAAAGTGAGTGAAGAAGGGAGATGAACTCACTTAATCATCCTTACAACTTCTCATGATGTGGCTATTGCTGTTAACTGCCATCAAGAACGCACTGACTCATAGTGACCTGGTGGACTACACTGCACTGACCAATCCTGTGCCATTCCTCGGCTTGAGCCCGTTGTTCAAGCTGCTGTATCAATCCACCTGATGGCGGGTCTTCCTTGTCTTCCCTCACCCTCTACCTTATCCAGTGTGGTGCCTGTCTCCAGGGACTGATTCTTCCTGGTATTGTGTCCAAGGGACATGAGATAAAATCTCGTCAACCCCACTGGGAAGGAGCACACTGTACTTCTTTGGGCACTCATTCAGTAGTCCATTTGCCAGCGCCCAAATTCAATGGCATCCATTCTCCTGTCTTCCTTAGTCGTTGTCCAGCTTTCACATGCATATGAGGTGACTAAAACTATGATGAATTGGGTCAGACGCACCTTAGTCCTCAAAATGACATCCCTGCTCTTGAACACTTTTAAGAGGGCTTGTGCCCTTTGATCTCTTGACTGCTGCTTCCATGGGCATTGCTTGTGGATCCCAGGAAAATGAAATCCTTGACAACTTCCATCTTTTCTTTGCTTATCAAGATACCTTGTACTGGTCTCGTAGGGGATGATCTGTGGTGTCCTTACGTTGAGGTGCAATCTGCACTGGAAGCTACAGGTTTCCATCCTCATCACTAAATGCGTCAAGGCCTCTTGAACAGATCGTGCTTTCTGTATACTGCTGGTTATTAATGAGCCTTCCTCCAATTCTGATGCTGGATTCTTCTGCCTTCATAGTCTTCCCACTGCCACGGGGTTGAGTCTCACTCATAGCCAGTCTATGTAAGTTTTCTTAGACTTCAACTCGTTCCACGAGTGGACAGCTTGATCATCTTCCCTCAGATCAGCTTGTGGGTTTCAAACTGCTAACTTTGCAATTAGCAGTCCACTGCTTACCTGCGAGGGCTATCAGGCCCCTTGTTTTATAGCACAGGCATGATCATTCACCAGTCTGCAGGGAAACTGAGGCACGGAGCAATCGAGTAACTTTCTTCAGGTCATACAGTCAGTGAGCCACAGAGCTGGGATTCAACTTCAGGAAGACATGTTCAGAACGATTAAGCCATGCTGGTTCAAAGTAAGATGCGAGGAACTGGATGGGTGTGTGTCTTCTGCAGGAGAAGTGGACATGGGAGCAGGGCAGCCTGGGAGAGGCAAACCCTTCTTCCCATGAGAAAACACCACCATATGAAATATAAGGGGCTGCATCCAGGGCATCAGTTCAAGTTGGGCCTTGGGCAACTTCATCTCCTCTCAGGCCCTGGAGTCCTCAGCCCAAAATGAGGAAAATGGAAGAGAGCACCTGTTCTCACTTCTCACTGAGCAGGAGCATCATCCCCCAGGAGGCATTTATAAAATACTGATGGCCAGGCCTCCCCTCCAGGAGTCCCCGGGAATGCCATTGGTTTTAATGGTCTGCTCATCAAAAGGTTGGCAAATCAAGTCCGCCTGAGGGTCTTGGAGGAAAGGCCTGGGCCTTTAGATCTGAGAGGTCTTGACCTTCAAAAACACAGGCACACGAGGAATTGTTTTGTGCTGGAATCGAAGGAAGGCAGCTGGTCAGAACCTGCATTTTGTTTTTTAAAAGGCCTGGCAAGGGCCCTGGACATCAGTATTTATCAAGGCCCTCCCCCCTGACCCCCCTCCACCAGCCCCCAGGTGATTCTAGTGCACAGGTGAGCTGAGAACCATTTAACTAAGGATCCACAGGCCCGCCTGGCTCTAAGGTGTACTGAATGAACCTCTGAAGAAGTTGTGTGAGGCCCCATGAGGTTCGGGGTGTGAGAAAGATGAAAATGGGCCTGAGACCTCTTAGGCCTTGTTTGTTCGTTCGGGAGCAGGTCTGTGCTCCCCCCACTGCCCCCCACTCCCCTGCTGTGAGAAAGATGGTTGTGCTCTAACAGGGCCCAGCTGGAAGGCCATTTCATTTGGAGAAAGATTTCCTCTCCCAGACCTCCTTTGCTGATGCAGGGGACCAGGGCTTTTCGTTTTAATTAGCTAATCCTTGTTGCTGCCTCTGGGAAGGAGCCTCTGCTCTCATTTCATTCACAGACCCTTTAGGCAGAGATGGGGAGGGAGGAGAGTGGGAAGGAGACAGGGGAGCCGTTATCTGGCGCAACTGTGGCACTGGTGCTCCCCCCGTGACCCCCCCCTAAAGTGGGAGAGGGGAGGCCTGGCACAGATTAGTGTCTGCGGTGGAACTGCCTGCCCCTCTGCAAAGAGGGAAGTATTAGGAGACCCACCCTGGGCTCCAGGGGGTGCCCAATGGATGGATGTGCCAGGTCCTGAACTGAGAGAGCCTGATTAGGGAAAACAAGAAAGGACGGAAAGGAGAGCTCACGTTGAACAAAACACCTGTGGGTGGAGAGAAACAGCTGGCCGTGTCTTGTGCATATTCTATAAGCCTGGGCCTGCTCCGAGCCGGAAAGAGGTCATTGGTCATCCCGTTCGCCCTGGGTGCATGAGAGCAAAGCGGTCTTCCTGAGATGCTGCAGATCACAGTGAGCACCCCCACCCCGTTCAGTCACCTCTTGTTGAACAGGAGGGAGAGACTCCACGGGACACCCCCGAGGTCGTGGGCATCTTGTTTGGCGTTCCAATGTCTTCAGTAGGTGGCCTGCAACCAACCCTGTCCTCTCTCGTAGGAAGTTCCCTAGGGTTTCGCTCTCCCTCAAAGGAAGAAGAGCGGGATCCAGTCTAGAAGAAGAATACCAGCAAAGGTAAGGGCGCTGAGGGCCATTCCCTCGAATCATTAGTGGGGCCAGTGCAAGGACCAAAAGAAAGGGCCATGTGCAGATGGCTTGGAGTTCACCTCATTGAATCCCACAGAGGGAAAGGAAGTTAGACCCCATGGGTGACTCAAAATTCCAACAGAGCCATCGGGATGTGGCCCCCTTTTCTCCCTGATCCCCACTGTAGCCCACCTCTCACGGTCCAACATTCTGGTTAGCTGCTCAGCACATCAACCATTTGGATCCCCAAGGGATTCCTGAATTCCCACAGGACTGCTCACTCTGGTCATGTGGAATTCAGTATGAATGGGACTGAGCCACCGTGAGCCATGTCCACCTACCACAGGCAGCACCCTGTTGCCCATCTCACACCCACTGTAGCTTCTCTACCAGTCATCCACTGATTCCAGTCCTTCGGACACCACTCCATTCTTCAGGTGCCCAGTCACCTCACTCCGTACAACAGTCTCATCGACCCTCTGGGCACTCATTTCCAATATTTATGAAGCATCCATCTAGACCAAACAGCATTTCAGGTGCTTGGGATCCAGTAATGAACGAGACTATCATGGATCGTTCCAGTCGTAGTGGTGCTAAAGAAGCAGACTTATAACAAAGTGATCACACAGACATATGTAAAGTCATCACAGAGGTGAGGTCGAGGGCTTGGAAAGAGAGATCCATAATGGCAAGAGAGCTTCGAGGGACTTGGCCTTACTGGAACAAGTCAAAGTCTTCCCAGAGGAAGGCATTATTGATGTGGCATTTACATAATTTCCTGTCAACTTGTGAAAGGCATAGGTTCTTTGTCTATCAGGTCCTAGTCAATGAGGTCTCTGTGTGGGCATGGACTTCTCCTGAGGATTCTGGTAACTCCTATCTTCCTCCTGGGAGGTGAGGCACGCACACTCCCCTGCAAGACATACCTGTTGACAAGCCATCTGAAGCTAAACTGATGGAGCCAGAGCCCTGAAGCTGGAGAAGCCACATGGAGACCCCTGTCAGTGCTGAGATGCTTCCATTACCACTGGATCCACAAGACATTTCGCCCACTTGCCTGTGATCTTTCGGCATTCGGTGGCATTGCATGTGTTGCATGAGTCTGAAGAGGAATTTATAGACTGGTATCAGATATATGGGATAATATTGGACTTATGGGCTTGATCTAGATTGGGCTGGGATGTTTTCTCAATATACAATTGCTCTTTTATATAAAGCTCTTTCTTCTACACATGAGTGTCTATGAATTTGTTTCTCTGGTCAACCCAGACCAAAACAATTGAACTGAAAGTTCACTAAGTGGGGGAGATGACATAGGTTGAGGAACAGCCATTTGGAGGCATTCCGCTCTTCCAGACGTTCTGTAGGGTGACCATAGGTTTGGTGGGCCCAGGGCAGCTCCAGTATAGGTGTGTTGTCCAGGGTTTACTATTGGTTCCAAATGTGTCCTAATTTGGATGATAAATTATATGGTTACCTTATGAAATATGTTCTTGACATATTTCATCCATGTAGTCATCTTTCCTCCACATAAAGGTATACAGTTGAAAGCACAAACACACAGGAGAGAGAGATCACAGGTACTCATGTCCACATCCAGCGTCAGTCAACGTTGAGTTGATTCCAACTCCTGGTGGCCCCACGTGTGTCAGAGTAGAATGGTGTTCCACAGGGTTCTCAATGGCTGAGTTTCTTCTGAAACATCTCTGGATGGATTTGAACCTTCAACCTTTTGTACCACCCACGAACTCCCATATCCACATAAATTGTGCATTCCTGTAGTGCAGAAACTGGTTCTTATTCATCCTTTGATGCTCCACATACCACAACATTGGCACTACTCATACAAGAGTTTGGAAAATGTCTTTACGTGAGTAAGCAATGCAGGAATAAAGCTCCCAAAGATTAGCCCACCTCATAGAGAGTCCCACAAACTCTCCCCCGCCACCATCTCACCTCAGTCATTTATTTTTACTTGCCACCATGATTCTCAAAAGAACAGTAGATGCATACTTTGAGTTTGTCCAGGGGCTAGGAGATTCGCAATATATATTTTCCACAGCCTAACTTGGCATCAGAAGTTAACAAAAGCCCCATCTCTTTAGCGGCTATTTGAATAGAAATTATAGGCTTGTTCTCTGAGTGAGGACTTGAGAGCACTTCATAAGACAATTACTGCTAAATATCTGAAGAGAAACTATTAGCTTCTAAAAGCCCATAGCAGGTCAAACCAACCTAAATTCCTCTCAATACAATTAGAACCTCAATAAGAATTTGAGAAACAACAAGCTTCCAAGAACATCAGGACCGCAACGAGACAATAAACAGCACTGTTGGCAGACTGGAATGGGCAGGGGCAGGGTAGGAGGGAACAATACTCTGGAAGGCAGCATAATGTAAGTGGGGCACACACCTAGCCATGCTTTGATCAACAATTATCAGCTACGCTCCCAGGCAGGAGGACGGAACAATAAAGACTGCTCAACTGTCCTCCTTGGCATTTGGTGCCTTCTGCTTCTACGGAGGGCCAAGGATAACCAAATCCCTAGGGCTAGTTTGGGCTTCCAGACTTTCATAGTCTCAGTCCCTCTACTTTGAAAGGTCTATCTTTTTCTCTGTACTTTCCCCTCTCTTGCTCCTCTGTGATGTTTTCCCATTTCCCCAGGCCCCCTATCAATCCCTCTCTCTAAGCCGTGGTGCCACCTCCAACATCATTGTATGATGCACTCAGGGGAACAGGAGAGAGAGAGTGATCTTGTCTGTTGCGCTGCCCAGATCCAGGGGAGTGCCACTAACTCTGTGGTTTATGTAAATCCTACCCTCAGAGCTCAGACACTCCCATCCTTTCTGTTTGCTCTTTTGTGGAAGGGGATGCTCTGCTGCTCTGTCTGTTTTGGCTCTCACAACTCTGCCCACCTGCTTCTCAGTCCTGGATTCGGAGACTCTGGAAGACAGGAATCGAGTTTTGTTAGTATCCATGTTGTGCACTTGACAGAGCCAACTGCGTTAATCTAGGTCGACCAGAGAAGCAAATTCATAGAGACTCATATGTGTAAGAAAGAGCTTTATACACACGAGCAATTGAATATGAGAAAACATCCCAGCCCAGTTCAAGTCCATAAGTCCGATATTAGCCTGTATGCCTGATACAATGTCCTCTTCAGACTCACAAAACACATGCAATGGTGCCAAATGCAGGATGATCATAGGCCAGCGTGTGGAAAGTCTTGTGCACCCAGTGACAGTGTAAGCATCTCAGCGCTGGCAGGGGTCTCCATGTGGCCTCTCCAGCTTAGGGCTCTAGAGTAGCCCCATGTGTCTTGTTAGCTGCTATGTCTGCCTCCCAGGATACAAGCTGAGAGAGTTTTCTGCCTCCAAAAAGGAAATACAGGAATTCCCAGAATCCTAAGGTGAAAGCCATGCCCACACAGAGGCCTCATTGGCTATAACCCAGTTGACAGACTAGAATCCACCCCTTCACTCTTAATCCTATCAAGCCCCAAATTGACACCAGACTATGTAACTACCACACCAACAAAGGCTCACCTCATCAAAAGAAGGCACATGTTTACAACAAGAAAGGAAAAGAGTTGAACAACCCAACAAGAAAGGAGGCATCGTCCAAATTGGGAGGACATTTGCAAAGATGTGGTGACATAGTACCATTCGGAAAGACTCTTTTAATGTATTTAATGGCTGTGGAAGACCAAAAAAAAATGGTGAGTCTCATCTGACCTACACCTTAAACATACCTTTTCATGGACATGTCAGGAAAGGCAATATGTCCTGTGTGATGGGAACCTGCTTTGGCATACTTCATTTTCCACTGTTGGTTTCTTGGAGTGGGAAATTGAGGGAGAGACATAATCATCTCTCCAATTGCCAGGTCTCTGCCTTCTCTGTCTCTTGCTGCCCAGTTGTCCAGAAGAAGAATGCTGGCAACCCTGCCTTGCAGCGCCCCTGTTTCTCTCACCCACCTCATCCTAGGTAACCCCCCGGACACTGGTGAAGAGTCGAGTCGGTCTTGAGTGGGCAGGAATCGTTCATCCAATGCTGGGAGAGAAGGAATGGGGCTGGGGGTAGAGATTCAGAATGGAAAGTGGGCAAGTGTGATGGAATAATATGTTCCTCTTCTTGGTGGATATCTGAGTCCAAACAAGAGACCCCCCTCCACACTTCTCCCCCAGGACCTCCGCAGGCACCACACCAGAATTCCACACAGAGGAATCCAGTGAGCACGATAGAAAGATAACTAACCAGAAAAATCCCTCCCCTCGGGGCCCTCCCACTCTGACATTCTGTGAGTTTCACATGGAAAATATTCTGCCAAAAGCACTGGTGCGGGGAGGTGGCAGCTTAGCGATTCCTCTTTATGAAATTACTGTCTCTCTAAAGTGCAAAATAGCTTTCTGCCTCAAAACTCTGACTCATTCTTAAAATGAGCTGATCTTTCCATCATACAATAGCTCTCACCCCAAAACATTATAACCAGTTCTTAAAAAATAGATTTTTCTACCTCTCCCTGTAAAATGAGTGGAAACCACTGTAATGAGCAGTTGAGAAGACACTCCAGATTCCAACTAAACTACCTCCGCTACCCTTCTTTGAGGTCATTGGGCCTTGATACCTGGGGCTGGATCAACCGTGATTGAGAGTACTGTTTGGAGTCTTGAAAAAGACCACCCAAGATGTTCATCATATTCAAGAACCTCTTTGTGACAATGAGCTTCAGGTAATGGACCTGTGTGACCTAGTAATCTTCCCTATGGTTCTTGGTCCTAGGCTGACCCTTGACCCCAGAATGACTCCTGATCAAGCCCTGGACCCCCGTCCCAAACTGACCCCTAAGTCGGTCGAGAGACTGGCCCCACTTCTGCCTCAGCCACTTCATCAACTCATTTCCTCAGCCACAAGAATCACAGAAAGCAAAGCCAGGAGTGATATGTGATTTAGCTATGTTCCCTGATGCCAAAACAGAAGCTGACTCCAAATAGGTGCTAAGTAAACGCTAATTAAATACATGGGTGAGAAACTGAGTGAATGGAAGTGAGAGTAAATGATTTCAAGTTGAAGAGGTTCCAGTGACTCATCTAATCGTCCAATCTTTCAAAGGCGTGGGGCTAAGGAGATGATAGGTCTGTTTTCAAGGTGTCCATCCTTCATGTCCACGCTGAGGAGCCCCAAGCTCTCCTCTCTGTGACTTATTAATATGCCTGTCACCAGACTTAACTTTCCAGTGGCAGTTCCTTCTGAGCTAAATGATGGCAATTGAGAACTAATGAGGTGAGAAATGTTCCTGTCTTCTGAGTCCACTGATGCCTGAGCTCCTCACACCTCCGGTATTCCAAGGAGCGTCCCCTGAGGTCCCCTAATGGACAAGTAGAAGCAACATTGGGAAGCAGGAGTTTGGGTCTGGGAAGATGTTCCAGCTCTCTGGTCCCAGTTGTATCACTGATCTATGTTTTCGTTTCTCCTCATTTCTTCACAAGGAGATAACCTGAAGCATTAGATCCTACAGCCATGCTTCATAATTACCCAGGGATCTGCCACAAATACAGACTCATGCCCACGCTCCTCCTTCCCGCCTCATGGAACCGCTGGACCTATGACCCAAAATTCAGGTTTTCAACCTGGATTGAAAAAAGAATGTCAATCAAGTTATTTAGTCTCAGGAGTCATGCTCTCATTCGGCAGTTGGCAAACCATGGCGTGCAAACCAAACCCAGACCGCTGCCTGTTTCTGTCAATATAGGAATCCCTAAGATCCATCCCTAAGTGTGTCTTATTACTCAAAATTTTAGGTAATTTGAAATAGGTGTACACGGTTCTCTTTTGGTCTTTTAGGAGCCCTGAGGGAGCTGTTTACCTCAAGGGCTATTAACAAATTGGGCTGTAACCTCAAGAACAGCAGTTCAAACCCACCAGTGGCTCTGTGAGAGAAAGATGAGGCCATCCACTTCTGTGAAGAGTTACAGTCTCAGAAATCCAGCGGGGCCATTCTACCCGGTCCTACAGAGTCGCTTTGAATCAGAACCAAGCTGCCGGCAGTGAGTTTGATTGCTCAGAGCCCGGGTGCTGTTATCTGGTAAGCATTTGAACTGTTAATCAGAAAGGTTGATTATTGAAACCCACCAGCCGCTCCTTGTAAGAAGGATTTGGCTTTCCACTCGAATAAAGATTCACCATATCAGACATCCTAGATAAGGTTGATGTGAGGTGTAATCCACTCAGCGGCTCTGGGTCTGGGTCTAGTGCAAGAAAAAACTTGAAGATTTTTCAATGGGGTTTATTTTTGTTATTATTGTTGGGTTTTTTTTGTTTTTGTATGTTTTCCTTTATATGAAATCCAGGATCGGTGAGTCTATAGAGACAGTAAGTGGATTAACAGATTTTTTAGGGGTGCAGCAGGGGATGTTTCAGGTTAAATGGAGAGCAGAGAATGAGTTCAAGAAAGAAGAAAGTGTTCTCAAGTTGATGGTGGTGATGACTACACAATTCCTGTTTAATCTGTTCAAATCACTGGATTGTGGGATACATGAATTGGATGCCAATAAGACTTTCTAAGTTAAAATGCAAAAGGTGCACATGCAGCAAATCAAATTGAATGTGATGAAGACTTTGTTGTGTCAGGGTTGGTCCTGCAGCCCTCATGGCACAGCGGTTTAGTGCTTGGCTGCGAACTCTAAGATTGTCCGTTTGAAACCACTAACTGTGTCATGGGAGCAAGATGTCACCATCTACTTCCATAAAGATTTAAAAAACCAAAGAAGTCCCTGTTGTGGATTTGATGCCGACTCATAGCAACGCTATAGGACCAGGAAGAACTGCCTTTGAGGGTTTCTGAGACCAACTTTTTTTTAAATCATTTTATTAGGGGCTCATACAACTCATCACAATCCATACATACATCAATTGTGTAAAACACATTTGTACATTTGTTACCCTCATCATTCTCAAAACATTTGCTCTCCACGTAAGCCCCTGGCATCAGCTCCTCATTCCCCCCTTCTCTCCCCTCCCTCATAAACCCTTGATAATTTATAAATTACTATTTTGTCATATCTTACACTGTCTGACGTCTCCCTTCACCCACTTTTCTGTTGTTCGTCCCCAGGGAGGAGGTTATATGTAGATCCTTGTAATCAGTTCGCCCTTTCCACCCCACCCTCCCTCCATGCTCCCAGTATCGCCACTCTCAGCACTGGTCCTGAAGGGATCATCCGCCCTGGATTCCCTGAGTTTCCAGTTCCTGTCTGTACCAGTGTACATCCTCTGGTCTACCCAGATTTGTAAGGTAGAATTCGGATCATGACAGTAGGGGTTGGAGTGGGAAGGAAGCACTTAGGAACTAGAGGAAAGTTGTATGCTTCATCGTTGCTACACTGCACCCTGACTGGCTGTCTCCTCCCCATGACCTTTCCGTAAGGGGATGTCCAATTGCCTACAGATGGGCTTTGGGTCTCCACTCCGCACTCCCTCTCATTCACAATGATAGGATTTTTTGTTCTGATGATGCCTGATACCTGATCCCTTCGACACCTCGTGATTGCACGTGCTGGTGTGCTTCTTCCATGTGGGCTTTGTTGCTTCTGAGCTAGATGGCCACGTGTTTACCTTCAAGTCTGTAAGACCCCAGATGCTATATATTTTGATAGCTGGGCACCATCAGCTTTCTTCACCACGTTTGCTTATGCACCCGCTTTGTCTTCAGCGATTGTGTCAGGAAGGTGAGCATCATGAAATGCCAGTTTAACAGAACAAAGTATTCTTGCATTGAGGGAATATTTGAGTGAAGGCCCAATGTCCATCTGCTACCTTAATACTAAACCTATAAGTATATGCACATAGATCTATTTCCCATCCTCATATATAAGTATATTTACATATGTACATGTCTGAGAGTAGAAAGCCTCATCTTTCTCCCTCAGAGTGGCTGGTGGTTTCAAACTGCTGACCTTGCAGTTAGCAGCTCAACATGTAACCACTATGCCACCAAGGCTCCTTCCATAAAGATTACAGCCCTAGAAAGACCACAGGACAGTACTACTCTGTCCTATAGGATCAATGAGTTCAAATCAGTTCCACAGCAAGAAGTTTAGGCTTTTTTTTTTTGGGGGGGGGGAGTGAAAAGATAGGCTAGTTTGTTAGTTAACTAATAAGGGGTTAGTTAGTTCAATACCTTCAAAGTTGGGGCACAATTATGTATCGATAAAGGACAAGTATGAGTTTTCCTTAAGTCAAATGGTGGTAACCCAGGAACTTACTACCATGTTTTATTGGAACATAGCCATGCCTGATCATCTACATATTATCTATCAATGGTGACCTTCACGTAACAATGGCCAAGTCCAGTTGCTGCAACAGAAGCATACAACCTGCAAAGCCGAAAATATTTACGGAAAATGTTTGCCAACTCCTGTTCGAATTTATAGGTCCTTCAAGCAAGGAGCCAGTATGAGGCAAGTCTGGCTCTGACCCAATTTTCTCAGTAGAAAGGAGCACTTTATTCCTGACCCTTAAATTAGGAAAGTCAAGGAGCTCCAGCCTATAGCAGCCCCACAGGGTTGTCCTGGATGTTGGTGCCTTGGAAACCACGGGACAGTTCCTCCCTGGCCTACAGGTTCAGATTAGGTGTGAAGGGTGCACCTGCAAGAGGATGACCTGAGGCTGAAGGAAGGTAAAGGGCCATCGCTCAGCCCCCAGTCTCATCACCCAATGTTCTAGGGAGGTAGGTGCAGAGGAGACACAAGGAGCCCTCCGTGTTCAATGCTCCAATTTCTGCCCCTCCACCTGACAACTCTGCAGATGGGGGTCCTAACATCCTATGGCTGCCAATGACTAATGTTCTCAGCTGCTAACAGAAAGATTGGGGATGCAAATCCACCCAGAGGCACCTGGGAAGAAAGGCCTGGTTGATGGGCCTCTGAAAAATCAGTCATTGAAAGCTCTCTGGAGCACAGTTCTCTCTGACATAAAGGAGTTTCTTATGGGCTTTTGTTGGTTGTTGTTTGTTGGTTTGTTTTTAAGTTGTTTCACTCACCCTCATATATATAGATAGATAGATAGATAGATAGATAGATAGATAGATAGATAGATAGATAGACAGACACAGATCGCTGTGCACATATATAGATGGTGCACATATATAGATGGTATGTAGATGGACATGTAGATGTAGGTATACATGTACATAGACATATCTGCGTGTACATGTAAATGTACATATACATGTAGATATAAATATGCACATGCACATACATATATGTATGATACATATCACATTTATCAATATAACATTTTTCATATGTACAACCCCCTATTGTTTGTTTTTTGTGTGTGCATTTAACATTTTTCACAGGTCTGACGCAATGAGGCCCCTCACATTGATCGTGTCATTCAGCCATCAGGCAAGTGGAATTTGAGCAGGAACCACAGCCTGGAGGGCAGAAGTCGGGCTTCAGGGCCCAATGGGCCATGCTCTCCCCACCGGTTCTAGCAGTGGGGAAGCCCTTTTCTTGTGCTCTGGTCATCCCACTGTTCCCCAGAGTCCATCTCCACCTGTCTATGTCTCTCTGTATCATCTCTAGAAATCTACAAGGAGTTGCTCGAATTGGATTAGGACTCACCCCACTCCTTTATGACCTTATGTTAATAGATAACATTTCCAGACAGGGGCATATACATGGGTATTGGGTTAGGGCTTCAATGCCATTTTGTGGGGAAGATGTGATTCAGTCCAAAATAGAGTGAGAGAGGAAAAGAGAAAGAGGAAAATAGGCTGATGGGTAGCTCTTTAAAGCGCCCAATTCAGCAACACACACGAAAATCAGGGAGAGTAACTGAACTGGGGATGACATTGATGTCACTGGGACCCACGGGGAGTGGGGTGGGGACCAGACCAGACTGCACACTGTGGCTCAGAGACTAGCCTTCTGCCTTGTCAGATCCAACTCAAGTCTGCTCAGAACTGGCCGGGGTCCACCCAGCAGTTCATGCTCCTCCTGACCCACTCAGTACACAGGGTTCTCTGGCCTGGTGGGTCCCAGGGCACCCAGCAGCACATGCATAACCTGGTGTTGCTCCTGCCGGCAGGCAGTCCTGGTGAAACAGCCCTGTGAGGTCTGGCTCCTGCTTGCCATTCCATATCCACCAGGCCATGCCACCCTGGATGCCAGGGAGCAAACCGCCATTCAACAGATTGACATCACTTGAAAGTAACTCAAAACACGCACATGCCCGTCAGTGTAATCTGCTCAGCCTGCAAATACAACTAGGTTTGGGGAGACACCACCACAAGCACCCAGCATGATCCAGCCATTCTGGGAGTACTGTCTGGAAACAGCTACTCAGGCCAGAGAGTTTGAAAGGGTGGCATCCCCACACACAGAGCACACCCACTCATTCTGCTGTGAGAGTGACTGTCTGCCACGGTGACGAGGTTGACACTGGGTATCAAAGACATATTTTAATGACATCTGTGCTTTGACACCAGTGACAAGGCTGAGATCCAGGATGTGAGTGTACCTCAGTTCCTTGCTTCCCAAATCAGGAGTGGTTTAATCGCCAGTCCTGATACAGGTCTGACACCCACTCTGCCTGCTGGTCTCAGCCTGCCTCTTACCCCACAATCCACCCTCACTAGGGAACATGCCTAAATTTTACAGGGCGGGGGGGGGGAGGCGAGTGGTATATTTGCATCTTCCATTCAGGAGAACAGGGTTCAACTCCAAGTCAATACACCTCTGTGTAGCCACCACCTGTCTGCCAGTGGAGGTTTACATATTGCTGAGCCCTGGTGGTATAGTGGTGACGCGCTGGGTGGCTAACCACAAGGTAAGCAGTTTGAAACTACCAGGTGTTCTGCAGGAGAGAGAGGAGGCCATCTACTCCGATAGAGAGTTGCAGTCTCAAGAATTCCCGGGGGCAGTTCTTCCCTGTCCTAGAGTCACTCTCAGCTGGAGGAACTGACTCTGTGGCGGTGAGTTTGGTGTTTGGGGTCTACCAGCAGAGTTTCCAGATGGATTTCATTGGATAAAAGGGTTGGCACCCAACTCGGGACAATCATCCAATGGAAATTCAATGCCTCACCAGGCTCTCCTCTGCAATCGATGGCAGGGATGGCCCAGGGAAAGGCCACGCTTGATTCCTTTGTGCAGGAGTGACCAGGAGCCAGGGGCCTGGACTGTCAGCAACTAACTGTCACCCTGATCCGCTGACTGAGGCTGGAACCACAGTTAATGGGAGACAAGACACCTGTACTGCAAAGTGGCGAGACGTTCGCACGAGGCTCTTTCTTCTCTGTTTCAGTTGCCAATTCCATTTCAGGGCTTCCTCAAATCACTTCTGAAATAAGCCGCTTGCTCTCAAACCCTTCCTTCTGGGTCTCCTCCTGCTGAAAGCCCCTCCTCTGCAGCCAGACCTCTAAGGAGGCACAGTGGCATTGTGTCCTTCAGGAGGAATGCAGGTAGTGCCTATGGTTGGTCCTCTGACCCAAGAGAAGGACTCAGAGGGCCAGCTCAGGCCTGTCCTGAGGTCTCCTTGGTGCTGGCGAAATAAGATCAGTGCATGGCCCAGCATCTTATAAATAATCCTCCCGCTTCTCCCGGGTAATGCATTTATAACAGCTCCACCGGCTCTCTTTCTCCCATTTAGCTCTCACCAGGTGGCATCCATGCGGGGCTTCCTTTCCTCCTTGAGCCAATGTTTCTCGACGGGGAGTACTATTTTCATAAATTTGTTTTTTTGGATCACCCACAGCTCCTGGCTTTGCATTTGACATGTCAGTGATAACCAGTAGATTCCTCTCTGGGGCACGGTGACTCAATCACAGTCAATCATGGCCACAACAGCACCCTCTCCCCAAGGCAGGCAGAGTGGACAGTGAGCCATGCCCTTTACTCTCCTTCCTTCTTCAGGATGATGAGCTTCTCCTCCTGCTCCGGTCTGGGCTCCTGGGGCTGCACCGAAATGCCTCCCTGTGCAATGAAAGCTTTGCTCTGACACCACCATACCGGCTCCTTATAAGGACATTCCTGGCTGCTGTGTGTGCCAGGCAGTCTCTGTTGTGTACACATAAGTGTTGGAGATAGACACAAGTTTCATCTGAGGGTATAGTGTAGGACAGAGACCAGCATGGCCTTTCTCAATGTATGCAGGGCTCAGCACCAGAGAAAGGAGAGTAGTTGAGGACACAGTCTTTCCAAGTTCAAAGTCAAGCTCTGTCCATTGCAAGCTTTGTGACCTTCAGAAGTTACCTCACCTTCCCAGAGCTCGGTTGTTGAACGTAACATAGAAATATCTATATTCAAAGCATGACACACTGGCTGGCCATTAAAAACTAACTTCCATTGAGCCAATTCTGACTTATAGTGACCCTATAGGACAGTGGTTCTCAACCTTCCTAATGCCACGACCCTTTCCTACAGTTCCTCATGTGGTGGTGACCCCCATTAAATTATTTTCATTGATACCTCATAACAGTAATTTTGCTAGTGTTATGAATTGGGTGACCCCTGTGAAAGGGTCGTTCGACCCCCCCAAAGGGTCGCGACCCACAGGTTGAGAGCCGTGGCTAAAGAACAAGGTAGAGCTTCCCTTGTAGGTATCCAAGATTGCAATACATTTTCTTTCCTTCAAAATCAATGCATAGAGTGATAGTTATCTAATCAATATTTACTTTTACATTTATTTATATTTGTGTTTAATACTGTAAAATAGCACCTTGCATGAATATACATCTTTTTGCCTCTTAAGAGTTTTATTGGCACATAATTTACATATCATATAATTCAATAGTTCAATCAGTCAATCATATCAAGGAGCACTGTACAGTCACCACCTGTGGTAGTTACTTAATCTGGTGTCAATTTGGGACTTGAGAGGATTAAGAGTGAAGGGGTGGAGTCTAATCTGTCAATGGGATCATAGCCAATGAGGCCTCTGTGTGGGCATGGCCTTCTCCTGAGAATGCTGGGAACTCCTGTATTTTTCCTCCTTGGAGACGGGAGACACTTTCTCCCTCGGCTCACTCCCCTGGAGATGCTCTACTGACAAGACACATATCACTGTGTTAATAGATCCCCTTCCCTGGGAACTGGAGAAGTCATAGCTGAGATGCTTACAATACCAGGGGATCCACAAAACCTCCTACCCATGAGCTTGTGATCTTCCTGCATTCAGTGTCATTGCATGTGTTTTGTGAGTCTGAAGAGGATTTTATAGATTCGTATCAGGCATATGGGCTAATATCAGATTTATGAACTTGATCTGGACTGGGCTGGGATGTTTTCTCAAAATCCAATTGCTTTTGTATATAAAGCTCTTCCTTATACACACATGAGTGTTTCTGATTTTGTTTCTCTAGTCTACCCAGGCAAACACACCACCATATCAATCTTAGAGCATCCCCTACCCCATGGTAAAGTTGCCTTTCAAATGAGTTGGGCAATCACAATCAGTTCTAGAGCTCCCTCCCCCTTCCACTTTGATTATTTACTCCCCCAAACCCCTTTCCATCTCTATCACCTGCCACCCACCCTTGTGTACCCTATATCCACTTGTGTCAGTTATTCTCATTATATATCCACTCCTCCTGTGCTTCACAGCTGGGAAACCTAACCAAAAACAATAAAGAACAAAATCACACTAAGGTGGTGAGGCTAAAATCATAGTAGTATAAAGACAAAAATGCAAATAATGCGTAAGAAGGAAAAGAGCCAGGGAGGAAATTTCTGTCATGGAACAAGTAAGAGATACTTGCACCCAGAACAAATTCAAGTCGCATCTTTAGAGGGGAATCAATTGGGCGAGCATCTAGTTTTTGATCTAGCATGTTCAAGATTACAATGGTCTCTGCCTGATAATAAGGCTGTTCAAGATTCTTGCCTTTTGCTAGAATGGTTCTGTCAGCTGCTCCATCTGAGTAGATACTCTGCAGATGGGTTTGGGCTCCCACTGTCCTCCATACCTTCTACAAATTGGGAGTTCATAATTTTAGCTCTGATACTACTCTCTTCCCCATATTTGAATTTTGTAATTGTCATCTTTGAATCACACAAGCTGGTGTGCTTCTTTCATGTGGACTTAGTTGACTCCTTGCTTAAATGGCTGTTTGTTTGAATACAAACCTTTAAGACACCCGACACTATTCCAATTGGTAGCTGGGCACCAACTACTTTCTTCTCCACACTTTGCTGTAGCACCCTTATCTTCAGTGATCCTTTCCTGGAGGCGAGTATTGCACGACAGCTGGGATCAATGGGCAGGTGGTGAGTGAGGTGGGTGAGGCTGTCTGCTGAGTGTTAGCCATGTGGATCTGGGGTGAGGTTCCCTAGAGAGGGACGTGGCCCTGTCAGAGGGATGAGGTTTACTGAGGGGAGGGACAGTAGAGGAGAGGGTGGAGGGAATGGACAAGTTTGAGAGAACAAAGGTGCATGTCTGTGGAGGGGACGGGTGGAGAGGGAGGCCTGACTGAGGATGTTCTTGGGAGCATTAGGTGGAGAGGGTCTTTAATGGTGTGCAGTGAGTGGGCAGAACTGACCTAGGGCATCGGGGGGCATCTCAGGAACCCAGGCTTAGTGCTGCAGAAGGTGGGACACTGAATCCTGGATCTCCGAGGCACAGGGCAGGCTCCAGAGGCTGCATCGATGAGACCCCATAAGGGAACCCCGCCGGGTGAACTGGGCTCTACCTCAGACACACTTTTAACCTGAGGAGCTAAGCCAGAAAACACATGGTGTCTGAGGAAGCAGAAGCCAGCTGTTCCAAGAGCGGTTGGCAGACAAACAAGGTCTGGCTACATCAATGCCCTGTATGCTGTATTGAGATGCGTATTATTCTGGACATCCTGGGCTGGTCATTCTGTTACAGCATGCTTATGCATGTTCGCATTAGGGTATATCTCAGAGGTGCACCACCAGTGGGGGGTCACCGGCTGAAGCTGTGTTTCTGGTTGCTCTGTTTTTCAGTAAATGAAACCCAGGGACATTGAGCCTATAGGGAAAGAAAACATAACAAGGGCTTTGAGGGAGGGGCGATTTAGAGGGGTGGGGGAAATAAGAAGAAGGTGATGTCAAGAATCCAGGAAGGAAAAATATGTTTGAAGACTGATTATGGAAGTAATTGTATAATCATGCTTGTCATGACTGAACTATGGGATGTTATGACATACAAATATGTATTAACTCCCAAGTTACAGCCCCCCCCCCCAAAAAAAAAAACCCATAGATCCAGGAATGGGTTTTGGGCTTGAACTAAATTCTAGGTCCAACCTAAGAACAATTAGTTCTTACATCATGGCCCTGCTCAGTACTCGCCTTCAAGACCATAACTCTTTATGGAAGTGGAAGGCCACGTCTTTTTCCCCATGGAACAGCTGGTGGTTTCAAACTACTGACCGTGCGATTGGAACCCAGATGTGTGATGACCACACCACCAGGGCTCCTTGTAATTGCAACCCACCCTTTGGAGCAGTAATTCTCAACCTGTGGGTCCCGATCCCCTTGGGGTCGAACGACCCTTTCACAGGGGTCGCCTGATTCACAAAAGTAGCAAAATGACAGTTATGAGGTAGCAACAAAAATAGTTTTATGGTTGGGGGGGGTCACCACAACATGAGGAACTGTATCAGAGTCACAGCACTAGGAAGGTTGAGACCCACTGCTTTGGAGGAAATGTAAATACACACATCTCAGACGACAGCTGTACTTACATTCAAAACCCCATCCTCAGAGACAAGAAAGGGGAGATTCCCTCCCATTCAGATGGCAGTTGCCAAAGTCAACCAGTTACAAAGGAGCACCACCGATGACCAGCAAATTGGTAGTGAGAAGGTATAAGTGCATGGAATTGTGTCCCCCCAAATATATGTTGAATTCCTAGCCCTTACAGCTGTAGAGGTGATCCTAATTGGAAATAGGGTTTTTATTTTGCTATGTAATGAGGCCTTACCAGATTCTCAACCTCATCACTTCTGAGTTGTTAAATGACCAGAACAGACACAAAGACAGAGAGACATTCATGAGGAAAGGCAGATGCCATGTGAGGATTGTCTACAAATCAAGGGACGAGTGAATACCCAGGTGCAATGCTGTGAATTATTTAATATGGTTCTTCCAGTCACCGCCTTTGAGACTCTCCCCAAACAGCCTTCATATTCACGATAGGTCTGAGTAAAAAGGGGGCGAAAATCCTAATTGGAACATATGATTCAGCTGTGAATGAGTGTCAACAAGGTTGATTGTGATTACCAACCTGCTGGGTATCAAATGAAGAATAATGGAGCATTCGGATTAGAAGAAGGCTCATTAACCATCTGTGAGCAATACGCAGGTGATACAACCTTGTTTGTCGAAAGCTAAGGGGACTTGAAGCTGATGGAGTCTGGCCTTCAGCATGGACTACACCTCAACATCAAAATAAAAGCCTACAAACTGGACTGATAAGCAATATGATGATAAAGAGAAGATTGCAGTTGTCAAGGATTATACTTTATATGGATACACAGTCAATGTCCATGGAAGCAGCGGTCAAGGAATCAAAGGATGGATGGCATCAAACACATCTGCTGCACAAGACCTCTTGAAAGTGTAAAGAGCAAGGAAGTCACTTGGAGGACTCAGGTGTGCCTGACTTAAATTCATGATATTTTCGATCGCCTCATACGCATGTGAAAGCTGACCCATGAAAGGGGAGGATCGAAGAAGAATTGATGCATTTGAACTGTTGACTATTGAATATACCCATGGACAGTCGAAAGAATGAACACATCTGTCTTGCAGGAAGCACAACAGAATGATCCTTGGAAATGAGGATGGCAAGACTTTGTCTCACGTACTTCGGATATATCATCAGTAGAGTTTGGTCCCTGGAGCAGGACCTCCTACTTGATAAAGTAGGGGGTCAGCAAGAAAGAGAAAGCCTCTTAATGAGATGGAATGCCATTGGCTACAGCTAATGGCGCAAACATAGAGATGCTTGTGAAGATAGCTCAGGACTGGGAAGTGTTTTGCTCTGTTCTACACAGGATTGCTGTAAGTCCAGATGGAATCAACAGCACCTAGCAAAAACAATAACAATAACTTGTGGTATTTGTGTAGGGATCCCTGATGGCATAATGGTTACACATTGGGTTGGGATCCACAAAGTCTGCAGTTCAAAGACACCAGCAGCTCCATGGGAGAAAGACTGCTCTTCCTACTCCCATAAACAGTTCTAGCCTCAGAAACGCACTGGATAGTTCTACCCTGTCCTATAGGGTTACTGAGAGTTGGTATAGACTTTGTGGCAGTGAGTTTGGATTTTTGCTTTTGTCGTTTTTGTGTACAGCTGCACTAGACAACTAAGACAGAGGGATATTCAGATTACACAAGGAAGCACCTTTGAAATTCTCAGAAATATTTGAAATGGGGTCCTGGGAAAGTATAGAACATCTGCTAGATGTGCACACAGGGACTCGGCAGCATTAGGTCTGGGCATTGCTGTAGTGAGGCTGCCTGTCTGCAGGCTGCCGCTAGAGAGGCACTGAGCTACCCAGCGACAATGACAGACCGTAGGGAGCATCGCACAAGGAGCATCCAGCCTTAGTTCTGCTATTTCTCTCCAATTGACTCAGAGAGTGATGCTGATCTTGTCCTCATTCTCAGCCAGACTCGACTTTCCTTTCTGGCTAGTGGGAATACTGATTCCAATATCACTCACGTTCCTTTCGATTCTGACACCTCAGGGTAGAGGCTGTCACATTTCAATGGGTGGTTAAAATGTGGAATTCTGGGCTGTTGGTTTACCCCATGGGGTGCCTAGGAGTCTTTGCTTTCATCAATCTCCCTAAGAAGTGTGTAGCACCCTGTGAGACCCACTGGGGTGCTTCGTGATTAGGGGGGTTGTGGCTGCAGTAAAGCTCTGGGGAATCGTTTTTTAAAGTTTCATTTTGCAGAAATAGCTCCAGGTTCCTTTTAAGGAGCCTGTTTATGAAAGCCGTCTTCAATACGGCAGAAGTGATTAAGGTGCTAAAAAAATGTTTATGACTTTAATTAGAATCAGACCTTGACACCCATGCAAAACCTTCCTTTTGACTTGAAGTAAAGACCCAAATCCTCCTGAGAAGAAGCCAAGAGACTTGAGAAGAGCTTTCTAGAAGAGTAGGTGACCAATATTTACAGAGCCACTAGTGAGTGCCAGTAGCTTCAAGACACAGTGTCGCATACATACCCTGTGAGGTGGGCAGCAGTGTCCCTCTGGCGATTGGTTCCAGGGGGTTACGGTTCTAATTCAAAGCTGCACTGCTAGTGACTGTTCCAGTTACATTGCACCAAGTAATAAACCACCCTAAGACTTAGTGGCACAAAACATCTGCTAGGCTTGGGCTGCTAACTGCAAAGTCAGCCGTTCAAACCCACCAGCCACTCCTAGAGAGAAATATGAGGCTGTCGGTTTCTGTAAAGATTTATTGTCTCAGAAACTCCGCACAGGTTGCTTTGAGTCGGAATCGACTAGATGGCAGTGGGTTTACGTCCTCTCCAGAGCAGCAAGTGAGGCAGAGGGAGGCTGGTTTCTCTTTCCTCAGTGTCTGAACTACAGGTGGGAACACTCAGAAGGCTAGGGTGGTTCACTGGCTGGCAGCTAGAATCATCCAGAAGCATACGTATTCACACACCTGGTGGATAACACCGACTGTCAGCGGGGACCTCAGCTGGGACTGTCAGCCAGCACACCTACATGTGGCCTCTATATGTGCCCTGGGCTTCCTCCCAACATGGCAGAATAAGTATTCCTACATGGTGTTTCAGGGTTCAAAATTCTAGAGTCCCAGGAAGCTGTATTACTTCTCAGAACCCAACTATGACACTCTCACAGCATCACTTTATCGTACCTCACTGTGTTAGTCCAGGGGGATGAAAGAAACAAATCCAGATATATATATGTGTATAAGTTTTTATCAAAGAGTAAGTGTATATTAAGAAAACATCCCAGCCCACTATAGATCAAGTCCTTAAGTCTAATGTTTGCCCATAAGTGCAAGAGTAGTCCATAAATTCCTCTTCAGACTCACACAGCATATGCAATGATGTAGAATGCAGGACGATCACAGGCCAGTGCATGGAAAGTCCTGTGGATCCAACGGCAGTGGAAGCATCTCAGGGCTCTGGAAGGTCTCAAGCAGGTAGGTCTCTGAGTGGCTCAACTACAGGAAGGTGAAGCAGAGAGAGTGTGTTGTCCTCCTCCAAGAAGAAAGAGAGAGGACATTCCCAGAATCCTCATGAGAAGGCCAGGTTCACAAAGAGGCACTGTCCGGCTGTGACCTGATTGACAGGCTAGACTCTACACCTATATTTCTTTATCAAGTTGACATGAAAATATGTCACTACCACACCCACGGACTAGTTGTGGTCCATTGAGATTCAAGGGAATGGGAGAGAACCCTTCTCAATGGGAAGAGGAGCATCAGAGAATCGGAAGGCATATTGTTGAATAGCTACAGTAACAGGGCCAGTCTGAGCTTACATCCAGCTTGCTCCCCAGCTTCAGGGCGAGCTGACTTTGCCATAAAAAAAACACCGTATATGAGTTATATTATCAACCATGGCCTTTTCCCCACAAAGAGGAGTGAGGAATCAGTCAGAACTCTGAATGCCAACCAATAAAACCCTGTGGGTAGACCAGAGAGCCCAGCTCCTTTTGTTTTCTTTGTGCCAAAGCTGGAGAGGAGTTCTGGTGCTACACTGCTGAAGTCCTTGGCTAGAATCAAAAGGCCAGCAGTTTGAATTCACCAGCTTATTTTGTGGGAGAAGACATGGCAGTCTGCTTCCATAAAGAGTAGTCTTGAAAACCTGATGGCACAGTTCTACTCAGACCTATAGATTTTTCTATGAGTCAGAATCGACTCGATGCACTGAGTTTTGGTGCCAAGCCACGGTCACATAAGTAAGACAAAATTAGGAAACCCTCATATCCACCTATATCATCTCAAGGGCAGAGCACAAGTTACTGTAGGCCTGCATGTAGACCAAGACTTGGACTGGGGATGTATACAGAGATCACGAAGAATAACCGTTACTGAGTCGGCAGATAAAAGGCCCATTGCTGCCTCCATCAATACAAGGAGGTCATGGCGCAGCACCACTCAGAAAACATGACTGACTAATCTCCCATCAAGAGAAGCCACCAAGCATCACTGTGTGCATGGTTGTAGCCTCAGGTTTTGAAAACCTTGTCCTTGTCCAAATTGAAAGGGTACCATCATTCCTTGGGGTTTGTTAGACTCATCTTTGCCAGGCTTATAAGAAGCTGATGAATATACTCAAATGCCAGTAGTCACATTCATCATGAGAAGGACCAACCAAACTCGCTGTCATCGAATTGATTCTGACTCATACAGACCTTATAGAATATAGCTCATAGAATAGAGCTGCCCCCTTTGGTTTTCTGAGGCCATAAATCTTCATGGGATCAGAAAGCCTTTTCTTTCTCTAGCAATATCACAAACAGGATATGTGTGTATAAGCCAGGCTCAGAAGGAGTTGTGAGTTGCCTGGCCTCCAGAAAGTAATTTTACCACCTTAAGCCTCCTTTTTCCCATTGGAGAACTCCGCTGAGCTAATGCAAGAATTAACCTCCACATCACAGTGCAGAGCCTGACTGACGGGAGGCACTCAGCTAACAGCAGCTGGCAAATTTTATGTGACACAGTAGAGACTGCCCGATGTCCCAGCTCATCCTGGGGGAGGCTGGACCTTGCTGCCATAGCAGCCCCGTAAGGGAACTTCATCCCTTATGCACACTTCTCTGATTGCTGGCAGAACCCAAAAATTCTGGGTTT
Organism: Tenrec ecaudatus; assembly: GCF_050624435.1. NCBI lineage: Eukaryota > Metazoa > Chordata > Mammalia > Afrosoricida > Tenrecidae > Tenrec > Tenrec ecaudatus. The sequence goes on from NC_134541.1 coordinate 20,170,295, forward strand.
GCCATGCAACTCGGGCAGACACACTGTTTTGCGTGGCAACCTTTTGGATGTGTACATGCAAAGAGCAGTGTTCTTCTTTGGCCTAACAAAACAAATTGATCAAGAGTCAATATGGACCCTAATTACGGGCTCTGCACTGGAAGATTGATGGTGGGAGATGAAGGGGGGAAGAACAGGTCCTTGATGGGTGCCTGTAATGAGGTGTCACTGGTCCCCACTGAAAGTCATTTGTAAACATGGTCTCACATCTGCAGCTGTCAGCATCCCCACCAGAGCTTAATGAGCTGCTCCTTCCTGCCCTGGGGTTAATGTCAGCAGCTGATCATGATTTCTGCTGAGAGAGGTGCTGCCTGATGGTTGTGGAGTTTCATCTACGAATGTTTCTGTTCACTCAGGAAATGGAATTTCCCCAAACTCCTGGCAGCGCAAGGATATATTTTCCCCATTTGAGCTTCAGCCACACCCAACCCCCAAGAAGTACCTGTGTGAAATTCTCTACCTGCAACTGCTATCCCTAGCTCAGGGGGAGTCACGAGAGCAGTGGCAGCCAGCCTGGAATTGGAGCGCTCAATTTAGGAGAGTAAAGTGGGTAAGAATACAGACAGGGCATGTACCTGCTCAGATCAGAATCTGGGCTGTCATCGATCACCAACTGTGTGAATGTGGAATCCCTCCAAGTCTTAGTTCCCTCATCTGTAAACCAGGGGCAATAACTATTGTTTGCTGCTCACTCGGGGCCTTGCTTGGGCACAGCAGACAAAACACTACCAAGTCTTGCACTATCCCCATGACTGGCTGTGACTCAAACCTTGTGATCCAGTGTTTTCATCAACAGAATCATGGAAGTGGATCTCCAGGCCTTTCTTCTTAAGTCTGTCCCACTCTGAAAGTTCCACTGAGATCTGCTCCATCTCATAGTAGCATGCAAGCCTCCACAGACAGATGGGTCGTAGCTGCACATGAAGTACCATGGCTAGGACTTGAACTCGGGTCTCCTGCACAGAGGTGAAAACTCTGCTGAACCACCAGTGCCTCTTGAGACCACCAGTGGACTTCTGGCAAAATGGCAACCGAGTAACACATACAAGAGGGACTCCACCGAGATCAGCGAAGGAGAGACACTGAGAGAGAAATTCCACTCTGCCGTGCCGCAGGAGAAGCATCATAAAGATAAGTAGACACACATCCACTAGGTTATGAGGACCTATGGGTTTTTGGCTTACCAATGTGGAGGCCGACTAAGGCTTAACCTTAGCCCTGTCACAGTCTCAGCCAGAACCGGCTCCTCTGGCCAGCCAAAGGGCTTTACTTCAACACAACCACAGCTTGCCACCGCCTCTGGGAAGGGTTTAAACCCCTCCAGCCCCACGGTCAGATGATTTACTTTTGTTTCTCTTCTCTCTTTCTCTAACCCACAGTCTCAGTGGCGTCACATTTTTTATCTTTTCTCTTTCCTCTCACACACCACAGCTGGCCTCAAGGCCATTCCCTTTTACCTAAGGGAACTACACCCACCCTCCACCCAGTTGGGGGAGCTGCTACCCTCTGCCACCTTATGTAACACAGGGGAAATCCCACCTACCCTCCAAGGCCCTTTAAGTGGCTAGGGGAACCTCTGCTGGCCTTCCAGAGCACTCCACGTGGTTAGGGGAGCCCCTGACCATCCTCTGCAGTCCCACATGGCTGAGGGAACTTCCTCCCACCTTCTGTAGTGCTTTCACATAGCCTAAGGCCACTCTGCCAACCCTCTCTAGCCCTCCATGCTGCTGGACCTATGCAGAAATCTTGCTGACTTGGGCAATTCCATCCACCATCTGCAGAACTCTACACCAAAGCGGGCACAGCCACCTACCCTCTGGGACACTCCAGTTGCAGCAGGCATCCCCGCACGCCCTCTGGGGTGTGCCAAGTTACTCTGGGGAACACCACTATGGCTTCCTGTGAGATGATCCAGTGCAGTGCCATCCTCGCAGGTCCACAACCACCCAACCAGTGTCCCCTGAGAGGACCATCCAATTTCCCCTCCAAATAACAGAATACTGGTTGGGTAGGGAAAGAGCGAAACCAGAGGAGAGAAAAGCAGTAGTCCAACCCCACAGTGCAATTAACTTCAGGCAGTTCAAAGAAGAATTCCTACGAGTCTCTCAAAGAGAGAGCCCAATGCTCTTCTACTCTCTAGAAAAAAGGTGCCAGGCTCCTCTAAAACAACACAACACAATTGGCTCCAACAAACTCAAAAAAACAACAACAGAAGAAACAAACGGCACTGTCGGAAGAAGTTCTGAACCTAACGAGGTACATAGAAGAAACAGACATTAATCTGTCACATAAAGAAATCTTTAGAACACTGCTTGGAGTTATACCAGATATTAGGGAAGCAATACAGGAAAAAGGATGAAATGATAGCGGACATAAAGGCCACACACCAAAGGGAAATATAAGACATAAGGGACAAGATAACAAAAGCCAGTAACAAATTCACAGACTTCACTAACCGACTTGAGGCAGAAAATCACACCAGTGATCTAGACGATAATCAGACAGACTTCAACAAATGGGAAAGGCAGTCAAATATGATAATCAGAGAAGCTGAAGAAAAAAAAACCTGAGATGCTATAAGAGGAACAACATTAGAATAATTGGACTTCCTGAACAAGACACAACGAAGAAGTTAATGGCAAAACTAGCGAGGGAATTCTTAGAGGAAATTTTTCCAGCCTAATGAATAAAAACCAGGAACTATTAAGGAGGCTGAAAGAACAATGGCTAGACTGAATCCCAAGAAGAAGTCACCAAGGCATAGAATTGTTAAACTATCCAATTTTGAGGAAAAGGAGAAAATCATAAGGGAAGCTACGGAAAAACAAGCAGTCACTTAATGTGTTAGTCTGGGTACTTTAGAGAAACAAATCCACAGAAACTCATATATAAGACAGAGTTTTATATAAAGGTTAAGTGCACATCAAGAAAACATCCCAACCCAGTGTTGCCCAAGCCCACAAGTCCAACACCAATCCAAAAAGTCATCCATCTCACAAAACACAACTATGACGCCGACTGCAGGAGGAAAGCCGAGTCAGTGAATGTGTAAGCATCTCAGCACTGGCAGGTGTCTCCACATGGCTGCTCTAGCACCGAGGGCTGCAACAGGATAAGTCCATGTGATTTCTCCTCAGGGATGTTTTTCAGGAACTGAGCCTTGCAAGCTGAAGCAAGGGAACTGGCTAAGACAGCTGCAACCTGGTGCAACCATAACAAAGCAAGAGACCCGAGAACTAGAAAGGTGAGGCTCACTGAGCCATTTATCTCTGCCCTTCAATTAACACCACATGTGTTTATCAGCCAGGTTGGCATGATAAACTTTAATTAACTCAATCCACCCCTTACCAACCTGGCACCTGTACATTATTCTTTAGCCTCACAATTGCAATGAAGTAACACCTACACTTTAATCCTATAATCCCCCTACCTATGAAAGTTTGTAAGATAACCACTTCATGCCTTTTTGCCTCCAAATTTTTGGTATCCAATTTATATACTGCCCACTTACATCAACCCAGTGCTCTGAGGAGATAATCATATTTTTCAACATGAAGATATCTTCATTCCAGTTGAAAACTTGTGAAGTCTGCATCCATAAGCAAAGTGAAATCTAGATAGGCCATCCATAAAGTCAGCAACAATATGCACCAGTTCACAGGATCAAACATCTCCACCTGGTAGGGTTCTGGTTAACTCAATGTATGCTGCCTCACTCATACTACACAGTGTGCCCATTGGTCACCTTGCCTTTAGACCACAGGCTCTCACCAATACTCAACAAGCCTAGCCCCCTCTTGATAGGTCATGAACTTTAGACCAGTCAACACGCTCTGGTCTTTTCCTCTTTTTCATGTAAACCAAGCCCCCAGTTGTCGGTGGCTAAATTCAACCCATCTCTTTATTGCTGCATTTCTCCCACTTCCACTCAGCAAGTAGATCCAGGTGGCCACCTAACAAGCAACTCAGCCTGCCCATAGACTCCCTTTAACGTTAGTCCCAGAGAGGAGTTTTCTTCATGGTTCCAGATTTTTTCCCAGCTTCTGACAAAGACCATTGGTTCCTGAGTACTCCAAAGCATCGGGTGGGCATAACTTTTCAAAGCTTTCTTTACAGGCATGGCCTAAACCCATCTAAAGACCAATTTTAATCACTGAAAGCAAGTTGGCTTACAAGCTTTCTATTTTCATATTTCCCATATTTTCCCCAGAAACAACTGAGTAAACAGGGTGGCTTCATCTTATCTCTGCCTAGACAAAGAAGAAGAATTACCCTGAGGGATTGGTCCAACAAACATCTATCTGCTCTCCATCTTATGATTTGTTTCTCCAGTACCCCACTCCCAAGGTACCATAATGTGTTAGTCTGTGTATATTAGAAAAACAAATACACAGAAATTCATGTATAAGAGAGAACTTTATATACAGGGGAAGTGCACATCAAGAAAACATCCCAACCCAGTACTTCCCAAGCCCACAAGTGCAACATTAACTCATATGTCTGACACCAATTCACAAAGTCTTCCTCCATCTCACAAAGCACACACTATGATGCCAACTGCGGGAGAAAAGCTGAGTCAGTGAATGTGTAACCATCTCACTGGCAGGGTCTCCACACGGCTGTGCCAGCACCCAGGACTGCATCGGGGTAGGTCCATGTGGCTTCTCCTCAGGGATGTCTTGCAGGAAGTGAGCCTTGCCAGCTGAAGCAGGGAACTGGCTAAAGCATCTGCAACCATCAGAAAGTAAGAGACTCAAGAACTAGAAAGGCAAGGCTCACTGAGCCATTTATCTCTCCTCCCTTCAATTAACCCCACATGTGCTTATTGACCAAGTTGGCACAATAAACTTTTTTTTTAATTTTTTTATTTTAACAATTTATTGGGGCTGATACAATTTTTTCACAGTTCATACATATACATACATCAATTGTATAAAGCACATCTGTACAGTCTTTGCCCTAATCATTTTTTTCTCTTTTCTTCTTTTACATTTTATTAGGGACTCAAACAACTCTTACCACAATCCATACATATACATACATCAATTGTATAAAGCACATCCATACATTCCCTGCCCCAATCATTCTCAAGGCATTTGCTCTCCACTTAAGCCCCTTGCATCAGGTCCTCTTTCCCCCCCCCCTCCCCATTCCCCCCTCCCTCATATGCCCTTGGTAATTTATACCTCGTTATTTTGTCATATCTTGCCCTATCCGGAGTCTCCCTTCCCCCCTTCTCTGCTGTCCCTCTCCCAGGGAAGAGGTCACATGTGGATCCTTGTAATCAGTTCCCCCTTTCCAACCCACTCACCCTCCACTCTCCCAGCATCGTCCCTCACACCCTTGGTCCTGAAGGTATCATCCACCCTGGATTCCCTGTACCTCCAACCCTCATATGTACCAGTGTACAGCCTCTGTCCTATCCAGCCCTGCAAGGTAGAATTCGGATCATGGTAGTTGGGGGGAGGAAGCATCCAGGATCTGGGGGAAAGCTGTGTTCTTCATCGATACTACCTCACATCCTAATTAACCCATCTCCTCTCCTAAACCCCTCTATGAGGGGATCTCCATTGGCCGACACTTGGGCCTTGGGTCTCCACTCTGCACTTCCCCCTTCATTTAATATGATATATATACATATATACACATACATATATACATATACACATATATACACATACATACACACACTTATATCTTTTTTTTTTTTTTTTGCATGATGCCTTATACCTGGTCCCTTGGGCACCTCGTGATCGCACTGGCCGGTGTGCTTCTTCCATGTGGGCTTATTTGCTTCTGAGCTAGATGGCCGCTTGTTCACCTTCAAGCCTTTAAGACCCCAGACACTATCTCTTTTGATAGCCGGGCACCATCAGCTTTCTTCACCACATTTGCTTATGCACCCATTTGTCTTCAGCGATCCTATCATGGAGGTGGCACAATAAACTTTAACTCACTTATAAATGCACCCAAATAGGAATATGTTCAGTCCTATAAGCAGACACTATGAAAAAGAGGAGTGGAGTAAAAATGAAGGAAAATAACACAAACCCAAGAATACTCTATCCAGCCAAATTATCTATCAAGATAGAGACAGAAGAGTCTTCTCAGACAAGGAAAAACTCAAAGAATACATTAAAAGATACCCAGCCCCACAACAGAACCTTGCCGACCTAATATGGGTAGAAGAGCACTCACTGAGCACCAATAAGAGATCGCCACATAGAACAATCCCACCCCAGAAGGCAACAAAGATAAACAGCCCCCAAGAGAGCATTGGCTCAAGGGTAGAAAGAAGGCAAGAATAAAACACAGACATGTGCATGCACACTTGCATGCACAACACACTAATACAAAAGGGAGGTAGAAAAACACCCAACACAAAAAGTACAAGATGGCATCAGAGAGTTCACAGATGGATATTACAATCCTTAATATCAATGGACTTTACTCAGTCATTAAAAGGCAGAGGCTAGCAGACTGGCTCAGAAAAGATAACCTGTTGATCTGCTGCCTGTCAGCAACACATCTCAAGATAACAGACAAAAAATAGGTTCAAGAAAGATATACCCAACAAATGATAATTCAAATAAAAGCTGGGGTTGCAATCCTAATCTCAGACAAAATTGATCTCAAGGTGAAAGAGATAAGGAGGAGCACTATATAATGCTCAAAGGAACAGTGAAGACCAAGAAGCAGTGATCATAATAAATATTTACATGTCCAATGAGAGACCCGTGAAATTCGTGAATAAAGGCTCCCAAGAGATAAATAGAAATTAGTCTCAGCAATTATAGTAGGTGACTTTAGTACACAATTCTCTGAGAAACATGGATCACAGGGAAAGAAGCTTCACAAGGATTCTACAGATCTAAACATTATGATTATATGACTTGATCTCATGTATATTTTCAGAGCTCTATACCCAAATGCAAAAAAAATCACATTATTTTTAAACCCACATGACACATACTCAAAGGTAGACCACATGCTGGCACACAAGTCGAATCTGTAAAAATTCAAGCACATAGAGATTATACAGACTTCTATCTCCAACCACAACGCCATAAGACTAGAAACCAACAAAGGATGATTCAGAAAATAAGGACAAACAATTGAAGGATGAATAACTCTGTTGCAAAAGAAGTGGGTACTGGCTCATATCAGAGATGAAATTGTGATGTTTCAAGAAACCAATGAAAATGAGAATACGACATACTAAAACCTTTGGGACACAGTGAAGGCAGTTATCAGAGGAAGTTTGATAGCAATACATGCATACTTGAAAAAGGAAGAGAGACCTAAGATTGATAGGCTGACACAAAACTTACAGCAATTACAGTAGAACCTACAGGACAATCCTACTAATAGCAAAATAAAAGAAATAATAAAAATCAGGGCTGAGATTCATGAGAGGGAAAACAAGAAAACAAGGGGGGAAATTAATACGCTAAAAGTTGGTTTTTTGAAAGGATTAACAGAATTGACAGAGCACTGACAAACCTAACAAAGAAAGGAAGGAACAAATTTCAATAGCATCGATGAGGGATGAAACAAGGGACATTACAATGGACCCTAATGAAATCAAAAGGATAATTACACAGTACTACAAAGGACTGTACTCCAATGAATTAATTAAACAACTTGAAAGACATGGACAAATACTTGGAAAAACAATACCTCCCTAGACTCTCCCAGATGGACGTCAAGAATCTCAACAGACCCATGGCAATGGAATAAATAGACAAGGTAATCAAGAGATTACCAACAACAAAAGTCCCCCTGGCCAGATGGCTTCACAGGGGAATTCTACCAAGCATCCAGGGAAGAACTGACACCAATCCTACACAAATTCTTCCAGTGCATAGAGAAAGACAGCAAAATCCCGAACTCTTTCTATGAAGACAGTATAATTCTGATACCTAAAGCGGGCAAGGATCCCACAAGAATTGAGAAGTACAGACCAATATTCCTAGTGAACATAGATACAAAAATCCTTTTAAAAATACTGGCCAATAGAATACAAAAGCATATGAAACAACAGGGCCATCAATGAGGGAATTGGACAAACATAAGAAATTTGGCACAGGGAACACATAGGTTATCAGAAATAGGAAAGGGCACAAATACAGATGGAGCACAAATTGACACGTGGGATATACTGAAAATAAAACACCTGTTTACATCAAAAGAATTCACCAAGAGAGAGTAATAAGAGAGTCCATGGACTGGGAAAACATCTTTAGCAATGACACATCAGACAAAGGCCTTATTACTAAAATCTATAGTACTCTGCGAGCTTCCAAAATGAAAAAACTAATTGCCCACTGAGGAGGTGGTCAAAGGATCTGAACAGAAGTTTCACATGGGCAGAAATCCGAATGGCCAATAAAAATATGAGAAAAAAATCTTCCCCATCATTAGCTATAAGAGAAATGCCAATTAAAACAACTATGAGACATCACCTAATACCTTTGAAGATAGCCCAATTCAAAAAATCTGAAAGGAACGAGTCTTGGATGGGCTGTGGTGAGACAGGAACTCTTGTCTACCACTGGTGGACCTGTAGGTATGTACAACCACTATGGAAATCAATTTGGCAATATCTAAAACAGATGGAAATCAAACTACCATATGACCCAGCAATCCCCCTACTGGGCATATACTCAGAAGAGGCAAGAAACAAACCATGGTCAGACATCTGTGCTCGAATGTTCATCATGGCACAATGGACAAATGGATAAAAAAACTGTGGTACATACATACAGATGGAGTACTACGCATCCCTAAAAAGCAGTGAATACATGAAGCATATCTCTACATGAAAAGATTTGGAGGAAATTATGCTAAGTGAAGCAAGCCAAGCACAAAAGGAGAAGTACAACATGAGTCTGCTGAGATAAGCTTAAAAATGCAAAAGGGGCATAGGGGAAAAGCTACTGTATACATACATTCCTGGAGTGAGGTCTAGGTACTATGGCAGGGGCCAGTCCCAATCCAGGCATATCTATGCCCGCCAACTAAAAAGGAGGGGAAAGAATGAAAGAACGAAAGAAGGGAGGGAGGGGGGGAGGGAGGGAAAGAAGGAAGGAAGGAAGGGAGGAAGGAAGGAAGGAAGGAAGGAAGGAAGGAAGGAAGGAAGGAAGGAAGGAAGGAAGGAAGGAAGAAAAATAAAACACACGGGTAGTGGAGTAACAGGACACTAACCTACGAATGGGGAGGGTGTTGTTTATATCTCCACAGGAAAAGGAGAGAGGAACCAGACTTCAACCTGGCGCATCAAGACATGAATGCAATAAACTGGCACGAAGCAGGGAACCAATAAAGCAGGGAACCCAATCCCAACTATCTGGAGACACATACACACACACACACACACACACACACACACAAGAATTCACTTCAGAGGACAGCACTGAAGCTACAGCTCAGGGAGACGGGCATGCTTTTCAGAGTACACAGAAGCAAACAAAGAGGGAAGGAGAGAGAGTGGAACAAATCCTGGTACACCAAGGATAATATTCCTGCTCAGAGCAGCCAATGCACAGAGAGGACCGTAGGGTCAGCCCCACCAGGAGACACAACGTCCCTCACTGACCCACAGCACTATAGGGGACAACACTGGAGGCACAGTGCAGGAATTGTGCTCAATCTGGCCCCAGCACACCTAGGCGAAACACTAAGGACATGCAACAGAGCAACAAGGGGAGGAAAGCAAAGAAGTCCCCAGGAAATAACAAAAATAGACTTTGGGGCCAGGGCATAGCACCCCATCAGAATTGACCAGAAAATACTCCTAAAGGTCAACAAACAGAACTGGAACTATTTACAGACTTTCCTTTTGTTGTTGTTTTGATTGGTTTTATTTTGTTTTGTTTTTCTCTGTCTTGTTTTTGTGCTTATTATTGTCTCTGCAAGTCTATATAGATAAGAGGATGAACAATCCAGAGGAGAAAACAAAGGGATTGATGGTTCCAGGGGGACATGGGAGACGGGGAGGCAGGGGAAAGGAAGTGGGTGTTAAAAAACCCAGGGACAAGAGAACAACAAACAATCTAAAATCAATGGCGAAGAGGATATAGGATGCCTGGTGGGGCTTGATCAAGGGCAATGTAGCCTAGAGGAATTACTGAAACCCAAATGAAAGCTTAACATGATAGTGGGACAAGAGGAAAGTAAAAGGAAAGAGAGGAAAGAACTAGGAAGCAAAGGGCATCGATTGCTATGTACAGGCATGTACATATGTAAATATATTTATATGTAATAGGGAAATAGATCTATGGACAAATATTTATATGTTAAGTATTAAGGTAGCAGACAGATATTGGGCCTCGGCTCAAGTACTCCCTCAATACAAGAACACTTTGTTCTAATAACCTGGAATTCTGTGATGCTCACCTTCCCAACACAATTGCTGAAGACAAAATGGGTACATAAGCAAATGTGGTGAAGAAAGCTGATGGTACCCGGCTATCAAAAGATATATCTTCTGGGGTTTTAAAGGCCTGAAGATAAACAAATGGCCATCTAGCTGAGAAGCAACAAAGTCCACGTGAAAGAAACACACCAGCCTGTGTGGTCATGAAGTGTCAATGCGACCAGGTATCAGGCATCAAAGATCCAGAACAAAAAAATCATATCAATGTGAATAAGGGAGAGCACAGAGTGGAGTCCCAAAGCCTGTCTGAAGACAATTGGACATCCCCTTACAGAAGGGTCACAAGGAAGAGACAAGCCAGTCAGAGTTCAGTTTAGCACTGATGAAACATGGAATGTTCCTCTAGTTCTTTAATGCTTCCTCTCCACGCCTCCACTATCATGACCCCAGTTCAACCTTACAAATCCATCCAGACCAGAGGACACCCACTGGTTCAGATAAGAGCTGGACAAAGGGAATCCAGGACAGATAGCCCCCCAGGAACAATAATGAGAGTAGCGATACCAGGAGGGTACAGGGAAGGTGAGGGAGTTGGGGAGAAAGGGGAAACTGATCACAATGATCTACATATAACCCCCTCCCAGGGTTATGGACAACAGAAAAGTGGGTGAAGGGAGACATCAGTCAGTGTAAGGCATGAAAAAATAATAATAATTTATAAATTATCAAGAGATCGTGAGGGAGAAAGGGTGGGGAGAGAGGGGTGAAAATGAGGAGCTGATACCAAGGACTCAAGTAGAAAGAAAATTGAGGTAGTTAGTTTATTGTGCCAATCTAGTCAATAAACGCATGTGGGGTTAGTTGAATGGCAGAGAGATAAGTGGCTCAGTGAGCCTTGTCGTTTGAGTTCTCAGGTCTCTTGCTTTGTGATGGTCGGATCAGGGTGAACCTGCCTTAGACAGTTCCTGCTTCAGCTGGCAAGGCTCACTTCCTGCAAGACATCCCTGAGGAGAAGCCACATGGGCCTACCCCGATGCAGTCCTGGGTGCTGGAGCAGCCATGTGGAGACCCTTACAAGTGCTGAGATGCTTACACATTCACTGATTTGGCTTTCCTCCTGAAGTCGGCATCATAGTTTTGTGAGATAGAGGACTTTGTGGATTGGTGTTGGACATATGGGTGAATTGGTTAATGTTGAACTTGTGGGATTGAACAGCAGTGGGTTGGGATGTTTTCTTGATGTGCACTTCCCCTTTATATAAAACTCTCTCTTATACATGAGTTTCTGTGGATTTGTTTCTCTAAAGTACCCAGACTAACACAAAAGTGTTTTGAAAATGACGATAGCAACATATGTACAAATATGTTTGACACAATGGATGGATGGATGGATTGTGATAAGAGCTGTATGAGTGCTGAATAAAATGATAAAAAAATAATCTCTCTCCACTGAAAGCCGCATCAAGTACTGCTCTTGCCACTGGGCCAGTAAAACTGATAAACATCTATGATTTTCACTGCCTCTGTAGGGAGACCCTTGCTAGTCCTAAATGAATGTTCTCCCATTTGGGGTGTGACTTGCAGGTCTTAATTCATATAATCATAATGAACCACCTTCCCTTCCCTGCCTCATAGAGCCTCCTGATTTGTTTTTCTGTTCAGGGGCCCCTTGCTGAATTTCCTCTCTTGTATGTCACCTCTTGGCTGAAAAATAAGTAAACTCGGTACTGACCCTTCATGGTAGTGGGCTTTCTCTCCCCTCTTACAGTACTTCCAACATCCACAATAGGATAACCAAGCAACCAAGCCAACCCATGCCATCAAATTGATTCCAACCCACAGCAACCTTGTGTAGGCTGTACTCTATCAGCCTAATAATCCCCCACCAGTCAAAGATGCCGTCTAATTCCTAGAACGTATAAATATATTAAGTTACATGGCGAAGAGAAAGTATGGTTATAGATGGAATTGTTTCCTAATCAGCTGGCTGTAAGATAAACAGATTACCCTGGTGGGCCCACTATTACCATAAGGATCCTTAAGAGGGAAGGAAGTCAGGTAATCTTGGTGGCTTTGGAGATGGAGGAAGAGGCCATGTGCCGAGGAATGTAAATAGCCTGCCAGATTCCCACTGTCATTGAGTCAGTGCCGACTCACAGTGAGCCTATACACGGGGTAGAACTGCCCGTGACTTCCTGAGACTGTAACTCAGCCTCAGAGGTTGAAAACCCCATCCTTCTCCAGCAAGGTAGATGGTGATTTTGAACTGCTCACCTTGTGTTTAGCAGCCCAATGCATAATGACTGCACCGCCAGGGCTCCTGCAAATAGCTAGAAGACCTGCAAAAGACAAGGGAGGCGATTCTTTCCTGGAGCCTCCAGAGAGCCCATCCCAGTAACATTCATGTCAGACTTCTGACCTCCAGAATTGTCTGATGGTAAATTTGTGTTCTTTCATTCTACAATTTTTCTTTTCATTTATCACAGCAGCTAAAGAACAGGAATACAACATACTTTCCTCATGGGTTTTTTAGTGAGAATTTGGTGAGTTCTTACAGGTAAAATGCTTAGCGCTATGCCCAATAGTTCATGTAGATTCCATAAATATTGCTATTATCTTCACACTCAGGCTGATAGTTACAGGAGGACGTGACCTTTATTCAACACGTCCAAAGAGCCTGGCTTTGTACTCCGCACTTGGCGCGTGTCCACTCGCTTGGGATGTCTGAAATCACCCTCACTGTTGTTACTTTTGTTAGGGGCCATTGAGTCATTTAGCTTCGTGCTGACCCACGAACAACAGAATGAAACTCTGCCCACAGCTTGGCTGGATTTGAACCCATAGTTGCAACTGCTCTGTCAATCCACTTCTTCAGGGTCTTACCCTTGGTCACTACCCTCTACTTTACCATGCAGGATATATTTCTCCAGGAACCAGTACCTCCTGATAGCATGTCCCAAGCACGTGAGACCCAGTGTTGCCACACTTGCTTCAAAGGAGTACTTGGGCTGCACTTCCAAGGCTTTGTTCCTTCTCCTGGCAGTTCATGGTGTATGCAGTATTCTTCAGCAACACTGTAAGCCAAACAAACCAGTTCTTCTCTGGTCTTCTTTATTCATTGTCCAGCTTTCTGATGCATACGAGGCGATGGACAATACCATGACTCGGGGAAGGTTCACCTTAGACCTCAAAGGATATCTTTGCTTTCTAACAACTTAAGGAAGTTTTTTGGGTAAATTTTCCAAATGCAGCATGTCATTTGATTTCTTTATTACTGATAAATCATTTTATTGGGGGCTCTTACAGCTCTTATAGCAATCCATACATCAATTTTATCAAGCACATTTGTATGTATGTTACCATGATCATTTCCAAAACATTTTCTTTCTACTTGAGCCCTTGGTATCAGCTTCACTTTTCTCCCTCCCTCCTAAATCCACCCTCCCCGTGAACCCTTGATAATTTATAAATTACCGAATATACTTGTGTATAAGCTGAGATTTTCAGCACAAAAAATGTCCAGAAAAACTGGGGCTCGGCTTATACACGGGTCAGTGGCATGAATGGATGTCATCTGGTCAAGCCCGACTAACAAAAGGAGATCTCATGAAGTCCGACATAGAGTTAATAGCAAAGTGGGTTCGAGATGCATGGGAAGACATTCCAGAAGACATGGTGCAACGTGCCTTCCAGAAATGTAGTATTAGTAATGCTATGGATGGCAGTGAAGACTGTGCTTTGTATGAAAATGACAGCAGTGATGGTGATGATGGCGATCTCAGTGAAGACAGCGTCTATGATAACCTCACACCAACTGAAGCTCTGCATTGGGATACGGATGATGATGAGGAATCCAGTTTTGAAGGATTTTAACTCTTTACATTTTAGCTTGGTTGCTGATTGATCTCAGGGAATAGTACTCTTAAGGTATCATTGTTGATACCTTATTGTTTTTGTTGAACCTATTTTCCATTTACTGTGCTGGGTTACTAGTGTTAAATGAGTTGTTGTCCTTTTATTTATGTTTTTTATTTAAAATAAATATTTAAATACATTACCCCACTGATGTCTCAATTTTTAGTAATTTTATTTTCATTTGTTTTGATTATTGAAACTTACCAATAGCTTCTGCATTTTCAACCTTAGGCTTATACTCGAGTCAATCAGTTTTTCTGGTTTCCCAGGTAATAATTAGGTGCCTCGGCTTATACTCAGGTTGGCTTATATTCGAGTATATACAGTATTTTTATTTTCATATTTTACACTGACCTCTGTCTCCTTCACCCACATTTCATTCCCTTGGGGGCAGTGTTATACATAGATCATTGCTATTAATTCCCCTTTCTCTCCTTTCTCCCCCCCCCTTCCCCTTACCTTCATGGTATCACTACTCTCATTATTGGTCCTGGGGGGTTTATCTCTCCTGGATTCCATGCGTGCAGAGCTCTCATCTGTACCAGTGTACATGCTCCAATCTAGCCAGATTTGTAAGGTAGAACTGGGGTCATGATAGTGTGGGTGGGGGTGAATCATGGTTGTTCTTAACATAGTCCATATTCTCTGATTATTTGTTCAGCATACAGATCGAATAAGTATTATGAAAGGATACAACCTTGATTCTCACCCTCCTGATTGAAACCACAGCGTCCCCTTGTTCTGCTCAAATGCCGCCTCTTGCTTCCACATGACACACTTAGGTGACTCCTAAATTCCTGCTCATCAAAACGTTTTCTGTAATGTGTCATGACTGCATGTCTTTGCAGAGTCACTAAAACAGAGGTACACATATTTCAGGTCTCGTCTGCTTCCATCTAAGATCCACCTAGCCTCGGCAACACTGCTCCTCAGACCACATCCTCCTCTGAATCCAGCTGGACTTTCTGGCATTCCCTCTGGGTGCCTTGCAGCAACCAATGGTGAACTTCACCTTCAGCAAAATGAGACTGTGCAGTGGTGTCTGCGTTCTGCTGAATCGCCTCTCTTTGGAATGCATCGATGTGGGCAAGTGAGCACTTCCGGCGTGGCATCTGGTTGTGAGAAAGTGGCACCAGTGGAGGGGCTCAACCCTGTGTGGTCATTCTCACAACAGCTGCCATCCAAGGGAGCAGCTGACCGCAGAGCCCAGCTAAGTTGCTGCTGCCTCTTTCTTTTCTCCCCAGCTCTTGGCTCACCCCTCCCTCTTGGAACCAAGTGCAGCACTGTGTCATTCTTGTCTGGATGCCTCCTCCTCTGGCTGTGTCATCCTTGAGGTCTGGGATGGTGCCTGTGGACCCTTATCCCCAGTGTCAAGTGTGGAGTTGCAGTCTCAGCTAGTCTTGACTGCACCAAGAGGGGCGTGGTTACAAACCAGTGTGGTGTGTGCCTTTGAAAGGCAGAGGCTATCACAGAAATGCTTAGATCAACACTGTAGAGCCAGGGCTAGGGTGAGGCAAGCAATTTAAGGAGGTGCTGACCCTGTACATTCATAAACCTGAAAGTTAGTGTCTCCTTAAACTTTGCACCCTGTGATGTCTTACGTGCCTTGCTCTGGGCCCAGCCATTTCTCTGCAGTCAGATCATTTGTTTCACCAGCGACTATTCCTTGGGCTTTGAGAACATCTTATCATTAAACTTCTTAATGTGCAATAAATTAATTACCCAGTATTACAGAAAGATGATGAATTTGGCTCTTAAAGAGATGCTAAGTTATATATGGCAACAAATCAATCTTGAGAGTTCAGTGGCTAAACACTCCCATTGTCATTTAGTCAATTTAACCCATCGTGATCCTATAGGACAGAATTGAACTGCCCCGAGGCTGTATACCTGATGGAATCTTGTGTGAGTGTATGCACACATGTGGTCTAAGTGAAAGCTTACAGAGCAAGTTCAAACATTTTCTACTCATCAGTTTATCCAGCTTGCATTTCACAGATCAGTCCCACTTCCCTAAGTGTAGCAGGGCTCTTTCTGCTTCCTCTTGGGGTTTCCTGCCTCCATTTGTATTTCTCTCCTGCCCCTTCCTGCTTTCTGCTCTTGGTTTGTGAAGTGGGTATGGCATTGCCCCCATTTTGTGAGAAAAATGCACGCTGAAATAGCAGAGCGCCTCAAGGTTACACAGCCGATAATGGCAAAGCCTTGATTTGAATTTAGGTAATGTGCCTTCAAAGCCTGGGTTCTAGGCCACTGCCTCTAATCTATGTGAAAGTGCTTTATTAAATAAACTATAAAGTGATGAACAATGCAATGTGTCATTAGGCTCCTAAATGTCTAGAGAAGAGATATTAATACAGAAGAAAGTAACAGGCGATCCAAGATCGGAGGGCTGTCTGGAATTCTGGAATGCAGAGAACATCACCACTTAAAGATGCTCTCACCTGGCGTGTGGCCTCCCACCGGTGGGCAGAAATGAGCCCCATGCCCACCTTCTCTGTCCTGTTTCACAATAACAGTTGTGTTGGTGTGCGTGGTTTTGTCTTATTTTGCTTTTTAGGCAATTCTCTTTGGCAAGTCACAAGAGTCAATCCTGAGGAACTTCAATGAAACAGACCAGGCATCATTTGTTCTCAGCAAGTCATAGCACTGGGCAGAGAAGCCAGGTCAAGGGCAGAAAGCCTTCTTCGCAGGGGTGGGTTTATTCGGCCCCAGGAATCGGTGAACATCAGACCATCTTGGTGAGAAGGGAGAAGCAGGCTGAGAGCACTTGGTCACCAGAACTAGGGGTGTGTGATAAAAAGCTGAGCTCCCTTAGTGAGTGCACCCAGGAAGTCCAGAAGCAGTCCCCAAACAGGGTGACTGAGTCCGTACTCCTGCCCATTGGAAACACATGTATTCACTCATGGTCATCATGTTGATTCCGACTAATGATCAGGAACATATTTGTTGTAGGCATAACATTCCTAACATCTGGAACGTTGTATTGAAAACCTGACACCTCCAGGCCCAAAGATCAAAGCAATGTGGGCTTTTCCTGCCAGTAGCCAAGAGCGAGACCAGTCCAGCCCCCAGGATGTGCCCTTACAGCTGTGCTAGATGAAGAAGAACACCTAGGGACACCCTTGCCGTGTGTGAGGAAGGCTTTCCTGACTTCTGTGCCTGTGTTTAGTCTTTGTTGGTGCATTTATTTATGCCAGATATTGATCATCAGACAGTTCTACAATTTAGGTTATTTTCTTTCCAAACACATATTTTGCCCACTTATGGGCATGGTTAGGTTCCAAAGGCCAGCTGGTTACACAAAACTGGCTGTAGTGTGAAAGTAGAGGATGACAACATCATTTCATAACTGCCAATTCCTTCGTTACGTGAGGGTCCTTCACCACGCTGGACCAGCTACAGAATCTCTCTAAGTCTGAGCTTCCCCATCTGTTTGCAGGCTAATTTTAATAGCCCCATGGTTGTGAAACTTATGGAAGATCATGTCTGTGCTCAAAAACACATCACACAAGCCCTCAAAAAATTGTTTCAGCTCTGAATCTTCATAAAGAACTTACTGACCAGATGTTCTCGGTGAGCTGCTGGTGTATCCTTCCCCAGAGGTCATCGGTGGACACTTCACACCAATGGCACTGGGCAGATAGGGAGTGCTGGGGAGTTAATACCCAGGAGCAACCCTCCCTCACTGAAGAACGGGAATTGATAAGAAAACTTTTCAGCTTCCTGGCTCCTGTGAGAAAATCCTAAGGTATATGTCACACTCTTCCAGAAGACTCCAGCAGGCTTGAGCCCAATTGTCTGCAGCTACATCTGCTCCCTTCATACTTGCCACACTTCCACGCCCCAGGGACAATCCATTCTGTTATCACTTCCCAAATAAACTCCTGGCACCCAATTCCTTGTCTCCAGGTCCACTCTGGCTGTAACACAAGCTAAGACAGGAGGCAAACTTGTGAAGACCCCCTTGCACTCCAGTGCATTCGGGCCACCTTGGAGAGAGCTGTGGGACGAAGCTGCCATTGCAGTTTACGGGCTATGTCAAAGCAGCCACTTACGGAAGCTTCCACTGGGAAATGGCTGCAGTCAAACCCTAAGCCTCATCACTTTTTACTGAGTGCCTATTTTGTATCAGCCAGGTGCAAGCGATAATAACCAACTTCTCTCCCACAGCTCTCACCATCCGGCCAGATGGTAAGTACTTCCAAGTCAATGTGCACAGAACTGTGGAGGAATCCAGACAGGGACTGAGAGATGGGGGCTGTGTCAGAGACGGGGCTGTCAAGCTGGAGCATGGGGTGGATGATGGGAAGGGGAGGGCTCAAGGCGGATGGTCTCTGTGCTCTCATCCATGAGAACAATGGTTAGAGATGACAGATGTTTCTATTACATACTCCATGCATGAGAATGGATAGACCTTCTGGTAATCAGAGGCTAGGAGTGGGTGATCTTTTGGAAACAGCCTAGAATAAGAGTCTCCTAGACAAGGATCCCAACCACAGTCACTGCATCTTTCTGGCCCTCCATTCCTGCAGACATACAATTGAGTCAACACTGTGTTCCTCGTCCGCTGTCACACTGATGAGATGAAAAGAATTATGTCTGTGTACAGGGACAGAGGCCTGGTGACCAACCTGAGAGAGAAACAGGTACTGGGGGAAATGCTAAATTAAAAACAACAACAACCTTGAATGAGGACATGGACATAGACAGAACACAGCCTTCTTGTGGAATGCCTTTAGGTTGAGTTCTCGTTGAAGACTTGGGGTGGTGAAGACTCCGCTTGCCCTCTCCACTCTGTTTTAGAATCCAGGGCTACTACCCTCCTTCCATGGACTTTCACCCCAAGATACCTAATGCTCTGACTGGGCGTGGAGTCAAGGGAACCAAAGAGGGTCTAGGTAGGCCAATGACCACAGATTCTGAATGAAGAGAGTGATCAGCATCAGGGTTCTAGAAGGCTCCAAGACCGGTTGTGAGTGAGCATCATGACATTCGTGCCACTGTTTTTTGATATAATAATAATAAGTCATTGGAAAGTAATCTTTTCAACTAATTTATAGTTCTCATGGAATTTTCCACATAAATCATCAAGTGTATCTAAAGGAATCATTCTTATTAATACACACACTACACACTTCACCAGTTGGGTGTGGGATGTTGGGGCTAAAGGCCATACCTCCTTAATTACTGGTTAGATTCTCAGAAAATCTCTCCTCCTGGAAGCTTTCTCGGCCATCACTCTTTGTAGGGCCTTGAATAAGGACTCTTGGCCCAAAGAGG
The DNA here is from genome assembly GCF_050624435.1 of Tenrec ecaudatus. NCBI lineage: Eukaryota > Metazoa > Chordata > Mammalia > Afrosoricida > Tenrecidae > Tenrec > Tenrec ecaudatus. Next base: position 20,189,907 of record NC_134541.1, read on the forward strand.
TGCATACCTCTGACTAGAGACTCAATCTTTTAGTGTTAAAGAACAAGAGATAGCATAGCTCCCTGACCTGGAAACAGTGTCATGAGCTACAACTTCTATTCTAATATGTTGGTCGCAGTGCATAGGCCAATTGAAGCCACGCCCATCTAGCTACAGATCTTACATATGTGCAAATTAGGCAACCTTAGTGTGGTAGGCACTCTGGCCACCACTTACTTGTCTTACTGTGGTGGTTTGTGTGTTGCTACGAGGCTGGAAGCTAGCTCACTGGTATTTCAAACACCAGCAAGGTTACCCAAGGTAGTCGGGTTTCAGTGGAGCTTCCAGACTAAGAACAGACCACGAAGAAGGAATTGGCTGCCCTCTTCGGAGGAAGTAGCCATTGAAAAATCTTATGCACAGCATGGAAACATTGCCACATACTGAAGACCTACTGCATGCAAGCAAAGACAGTGCCAGGGGATGCCTCTCAGGTCCGAAGGCACTGCAAATGTGACCGAGAAGGAACGGCTTTCTCAAAGTAATCGTTGACCCTGGTGATGTGAATGGAGTAAAGGCTGTGGAAGAAGAACCTTCAGAATCTTCATTTGCCGATGAGGCACAACTCCTGGTGAGAAGAAACAGATGCAAAAACCGACTGGAAATTGGAATTTGGAATGTACAAAGTATGAATCTAGGGAAATTGAAAGTCATCCAAAATGAACTGGAATGCCTAAGGACCAATACCCTAGGCATCAGTGGGCTGAAATGGACTAACATTGGCCACTTGGAATCAGAAAATGAGATAGTTTGCTATGCTGGGAATGATGCAGTCAAGAGGAATGACATTGCATTCATTGTCAAAAAGGACATTTCAAGGTCACCTTGAAGTACAATGCCGGAGTGCTCTTTAGAGGTAAGTATGGTGAGACTTTGTCTTACATCCTTTGGAAATGTCAGGAAAGATAAGTCCCTGAAGGAGGACATCATGCTTGGGAAAGTTGGGAGGCAGAGAAAAAGAGGCAGGCCCTCGATGGGATGAATTGACACAGAGGCTAGAGCATAGGAACCATTGTGGGGATGGCCCACGGCCAAGTAGTGTTTCATGCTGTTGTGCATAAGGTTGCTATGGGTCAGAACTGACTCAATGGCACTTGATAGCAATAGTGTGCTAGGCAGCTCCTAACCTAGTCCTCTCCCGCCACCCCTGCCCCAGTGATCTCAAGTATTTGTTGTCTGGTATAAACACTTATGTGTTATCTCCTTGCCTTGAGCGCAGGCTGGATCCAGTGACTTGTTTTCATGAACAGAATATGGCAAAGGTGGCAAAGATTACTTCTGTGAGTAAGTTCCAAAAGACTATGACCATCTCTCTCTCTGGCTGGCACACTGTCTCTGGTTCTAGTGTGCATGCTCTGGTGAAACAAGGTAGAAAGGTCCACCTGGCAGAGAATTGAAGGTAGCTTCCAATCAACAGGAGGGAACTAAGGCCCTCAATCCAACAGACTTTGAAGTGAGTGATCTGTGAAGCAGAACCTCCTCAATTGAGCCTTCAGATGAGACTACACCACAGCCAACTCATTGAGTACATCTTCTGAGGGCCACTTTAGCAAAATGCCCAGCCAGGCCATGTCCAGATTCTAGATCCACAGAAATTGTAAAATAATATGTGTATGGTATTTTAAGCTACTAAGTTTGGGAGTTATGAATTACAAAGTAACAGCTAGTACACCCAATAGGTTGTTGTTACGCCTTGATCCAGAAGACAACTGAGACAACAGAGTGGAAGAGGAGCAATGGACTGAACAATGGACTTCTCAGCCCACAGAGCAAGGAAAGCTGGGTGCCTTTATGCAGGAAGTTGGCTTGCTGAGCAGGGTGCCTTCAGGAACTTAACTGGGGGACCTAGGTTTGGTGATCCACAGAGCCAGAGGCAAACATCTTCAGGCTCGGGTTTATGTTGGAGTAGCATGCCCTTTGAGTATTTATTGGCAGCCCCAAAGTAACTTTGTAATATAGCTCACAAAGGCAGAGCCCAGAGCAGGAGGCACAGTAGAGAAGAGGCTGTCCTGACTGAAAAACAAACAAACAAACTGTATCCTAAGTATTTCTGACCTAAATTATAACCTATTAATTTTCCCTATAAATTCTGTAATTGTATTGTCTGTGAGTTCCATGTGGTCATTACAATGGGTTGTCAAACTGAACTGAGAAATAGAGTGGTGTGTGCGAGATGGTTGGTGTCAGAACTGGTGATGGTGAGAAGATTTGAGGGTAGAGTCTGATCCCAGCTTCACTTTGAATGATGCTGATGTGGAGTTTAATTCTCCTTACCCTTGGTAGTGTAGGGTGGGGGAATGGTGATAAAGCCGCACACATTTATTTTTATAGCGATATCGGTACCACTCCTATACTTATTTTATAGAGGAAAAACGTAAGGGGAAGAAATTGAGAGATCAATTGTTTCACCCAAGTGCTAATAAATAGTACTGAAAATCAGAATTTGAACCCAGGCCTTTATGACTTTAGCATCTACTCCTTAACCAAATCCCAAACCCCTTCCAAATCCCAAACCAACCCCATTTTGGATAGGTTAATTCTGACTCATAGGGAGCCTCTAAGACAGAAGTGCCTCACCTGGCTTCCAAGGTTGTGAGTCTTTATGGAAGCAAACTACCACATCTTCCTCCCAGAGGGCAGCTGGTGGGTTTGAACCCCCAGCCTCATGATTATCAGCCAAGTGCTTAACAACAGCACCATGAGTTGTTCTTTATAACTCTTCCTCTGGTCACAGTCAATTCCAATGCCCAGTAACCCTATCCGACAGGCAGAGCAGTACTCCCTTGTTGGATTTCTAAGACTGCTACCTAGTGGCCCAATATGTAACCTACTATGCCACCAGAACGCCTTGTATAACCCTTAAGGACCCTGGTAATGTAGGGACTATGTGCTGGGCTGTCATCTGCAAGGTCAACAGTTCAAAACCACCTTCTGCTCCATGGGAGAAAGATGGGGCTTTCTACTCCTGTGAAGAATTAAAGGCTCAGAGACCCACAGGGGCAGCTCTACCCTGTCCTGTCAGGTTGTGTGAGTTGGCATCAGTTCCATAGCAGTGAGTTTGGGTTTGGTTTTGAGTAGGCTGCAAATGGGTGGGAACCTCCTTCAGGCTAGGAAACAAGGAGCAGGCGCCACTCCGTTTCCACATCCACGATGGGAAGATTTGTCTTGGACTGGGGGTGCAACACAGTGGCCAGGAAGCCTTCAGCAGGCCAATAATCATGCAATTAGGTCCATGCATTGCATTTTACTACAGCAGCCATGACAATAAAGAATGATTAGATGGATAAAATGAAAACCCCTGGAGCAGAGAGAACTCTAGCCTTGAAATCAACGATAGTGAAGGTTGCTGAGTTTTCAGGCTGCTGAATGTTCCGGTTTAAAAGGTCCAATCGCATTACATTTGCTACCACACAACCGTGGCTCTTGATTAATACCTGATCCTTTCTCATTTCTGCCTTGGAAGAAACACAGCCAGAATGGCCTTAGAAACAAGGATGGCGAGACCTGGGTCTCACATACTCCAGGGATGTTATCAGGAAGAACCAGTCCCCGGAGAAGGAGTCCTGTGCAGTGGAGGACCAGCAGAAAAGAAAACATTCAAGGAGATGCACTGACACCGTGGCTGCAACCGCGGGATCGAGCGCAACAGCCATGCCGAACATGCGAGACCAGGCAGTGTTCGCTCTGCTGCACATGAGGTCTCTGTGCGCTGGAACCGACTCAATGGCATCGAACAACAAGAGCAAACTAACTCCCGGCCTCCTCCTCAAATGACTCCATGTCCTAGTCTTGCATAAGGGAAACAGCAGTGAGATGAACAACACGCTTCCCCTGAGAGACTGAGAGAGGTCCCTGTTGGTAGAGTCAGCTCACAGTAACATCTTTTTGAGGATGTTGGTTAGTTATAGAAATCTTGGACTGCCTGTAAAGGTTGGAGATACAGGTGAGTCTAGGCCACCATGAATTGGCTCAGACAAGGGGCCCAGAAGGCTCTAGAAAGGCTCAGATCAAATCCACACCTGCCCATCATTGGGGATATCATTTGCTGTTACTTCTGTATGTGTTTCTTGCATTTTCTGGTATGTGATGGCTCTGCTGAGAAATGTCGAATCGGGTTACGATCCGCAAAATGAGGATGTGAAATTAGCTCCAATCTTGAAGGAAAGAACTTTCTTACCTAACCTCGCATCCCCAGCATCTTGCCCGTGCCTGATGAAAGCATTGGGCTATTAACTGCAATGTGGGTGGTTCAAATCCACCAACTGCTCTGTGGGAGAAAGATGAGACTCACTGCCCCATCAGAAAGCCAGGTTAGGGTCACTATGAGGGGGAACTGACTGGAAGGCAGCAGGGTATTTTTCTTGTTTGTTTTTAAACAGTGTCTGAGGACTAGGGGCTCTGTGGAGGTCCGCTGATAAATGGTTTTTCAAAGACCCTTCCAGCTGTCCAGTAAACACAGAGACAGAAACGCACAAGTGTTGTTAAAACCCCACAAGAATTCAGAGTGCAGCCATCCGAGGCCGTTTATAAAGAACAGATCACCTTTGCTCTCAGTAATCCCTGAGGGGATCAGTGTATCCCAACATAATCAACAAGGCCATGGTCATCTGCTACGGGGAGACCCTGATTTCAAATATATTTTATAGCGATCCCTTGATGACGTTTGAAACAGGATAAAGGTGAGACCAAGACAAATCTTCAGGATGGGGGAAACCAACGGCACGATGCCAGTATGGCGCCCAAAGGGCTCATGGCCATGTTGCTAATTATGGAACGCTAAATAAACAAAGGAAACTCATCACAGAATCATAAATGGTGTCAGATCACTTCATCACTGTTCGAGGTGGGAATAGGAAAGCAAGGAAGGGATTCAGATTGGGGTATAAACATTATAGCAAATTAGAAAACCTTAAAGGACTGGGTCTGGACACGCTAACACCACCACCTTGGTCAGGGCATGACTCAGACCCCAGTACCCCCATTTCTATGAGAGGAAGACCCGGGCAAGTCCCATAGGTTGAGATTGTCCCTTCCTGTTTACGACGTAATAAAAGGGTCTATATAAGGGGAGGGCTAGCAAAAAGGAGGGAGGCCCTCAATGAGATGGACGGACACAGTGGCTGCCACAATGGGCTGAAGGATGAGAAAACTGTGAAGATGGCCCAGGACCGGGTCGTGTTGGTTCTGATGTACACAGGGTCGCTATGGGCCAAACTGCCTCCAGGCCATCTAACGACAACATAAAATGCATGGGAATTTGGAGAATTTCCCCCCTGGAGCAGAGTCCCCAGACACAGTTGGAGGAACTCCACGTTAGATCTAACCAAACCAAACCAAACTCACTGCCATCGAGTCGATGCTGACTCATAGCAACGCTATTGGCGAGGGTCAGAATTGTCCCGGTGAGTTCCTGAGACTTTAACTGTTTACTGGAATAGAAAGCCCCACTGTTCTCCCTCAGAGCATCTGGTGGTTTTGAACTTCAGACCTTTAGGATCACAGCCCAACAGGTAAGAACGGCATGATTCCCAGACTCCTGCTGTGCTCAGTCTTGGCAAGAAGACTCGCCAGAGAAGCTTGGCCTCAGCCAAAGGTACAGGAGCCAGCAGCTACACCTCACCCATCAGCAGGTTCTGTTGATGAAAGCGCCTCACCTGCATGGCTCTTAACTTGGTACCGATCGGGAAAGACAGTGTTCTCTGACACGTCTTCTTCTTGGAAATCACAATGATCAAGCTGTGAGCCGTGGCAGAGAACAAAGCATCATTAACTCACTTGGGCAGAGGGTGGACCTGGGAGAAAGACGTGCTGAAGGCTTGAGAACAGGTCAAAGTGTTTCGACTTCGTCGTCGAAAGGAGGTGGTAGCAGGAAGCAGATGTGAGGATGAACGACTCCGTGGGCAAGAAGAGATTTTTAGGATCAAACTGCCTCTGTCTGTGAAGGGTCCTCATCAAAGACTACAGATTCATAAAGGGTAAGAGGGAGCAGAATTTGCATATCAAATCCCACAACCAAGGAATGAGGACAAAGAGGGTTAGAGCAGATATTAAAAGGCCCATGTCCCGTTGAAAGCTGTCACCTTTTACAGCTAATCTAAATGAATGGAAGATCCTACAGCAATGTCCCAGTCATCTGATCCTACCCAGGGAAGACTTTTTCCATGCATACAAAACTTCCATATGACAGCATATGTCCTCTTTGAGAGACAACTTAAAAAAAAGGGCAAGCGTATTAGAAATCTTTTGAAAATGAATTCACTGATACTTTGCTTTCATAAACACCATTATTTAAACTTTTTTTGGGTGATTTGGGTAGGCTGACTGTGGGCTGACTGTGTCCACGAGTGAGTGTATTGAGATCCAGCGGTACCCACAGATCCAATAAAGTGGGGGAACTCCACATGTTTATTCCAAATAGTGCCAGTTCCCCACTTCTGAACATGCCTCTCACCTTCTCCTGCTGCTACCAAGCAGAGCCTGCTAGCTACTTTCAATGAATTTGCTTTTAGCAAATCTTCACCTACGATAGCTTCTTGCCCATTGCTTCTAATCTCCTCTGGAATGGAAAATCAGTTAACCATTCTCATTAAAACTATGCAAATATGGAGAGAGAAGAAGACCAGAATTAGGCAAAGAACTCCTCAAAAAGAAGAATAAAATAGTTGATCTTGCACTACCTGACCCCAAACCTACTAGACAGCCATAGTAGTCAAAACAATCTGATACTGGTATAATGATAGATACATGGACCAATGGATAAGGACAACCCCCCCCCCCAAGAAAAAGCATCCATATACAGGATACAGATTTTTGACAAACGCCAAAATAGCAGATTCCCTCTTCAATAAATGGTGCTGGCAGAGGTGGATACCTCATCCGACTCTGATCAGAAAGTGCTCATAAAGTTCAACAAACAGACCTGGAACTATTTATAGGCTTTTTTGTTGTTGTTGTTGTTTTGTTTTGCTTTTAGTTTGGGGATTTATTATTATTTTTGCATATCTATCTAGATAAGATGGGCATGATAAACAATCCAGAGGGGAAAACAAAGCAACCAATTGTTCCGGGGGTGGGGAGGACACCAGAGAGGGGGAGGCAGGGGAAAGGAAGTGGGGAGCCAACAAACCCAGGCATAGGATGCCTGATGGGGCTTGATCAAGTCCAATGTAGCCAAGAGGAATTAATGAAAGCCAAATGAAGGTTGAACATGATAGTGGAACAAGAGGAAAGTAAAAGGAAATGGAGGAAAGAACTGGGAGGCAAAGGACATTTCTAGAGGTCTAAATACAGGTATGTACATATGTAAATGTATTTACATATAACAATAGGGAAATAAATCTATGTAAATATATTTATATTTTAAGTATTAAGGTAGCAAGACAGACACTGGGTCTCTACTCAAGTACTCCCTCCATGCAAGAACACTTTGTTCTAATAATCCGGCATTCTATGATGCTCACCTTCCCTACACAATAGCTGAAGACAAAATGGGTGCATAAGTAAATATGATGAAGGAAGATGATGTTGCCAGACTATCAAAAGATATGCATCTGTGGTCTTAAAGGCCTGAAGATACACAAGCAACCATCTAGCTGAAAAGCAACAAAGTCCACATGGAAGAAGCAGACCAGCTTGTGTGATCATGAGGTGTCCATGGGATCAGGTATCAGGCATCAAAGACCCAGAACAAAAAAATCATATCAATGTAAATGAGAGGGAGAGTGGAGTGGAAACTCAAAGCCCATCTGTAGACAATTGGACATCCCCTTACAGAAGGGTCGTGGGAAGGAAACAAGCCAGTCAGGGTGTAGTGTAGCACCAACGAAACATGCAACTTTCCGCTAGTTCTTTAATGCCCGCCCCCAGCTATCATGACCCCAATTGTACCTTAAAAATCTGGCTAGACCAGAGGATGTACACTGGTACAGATAAGAGCTGGAAGCACAGGGAATCCAGCACAGATACCCCTACCCCCAGGACCAATAATTAGAGTAGCGATACCAGGAGGGTAGGTAGAAGGTGGGGAGAGAAAGGGGAAGCCAATCACAGTGATCCACATATAAGTCCCTGCCCCCAGGGGGATGAATAACAGAAAAGTGAGTGAAGGGAGACAGCGGATGAGGTAAGATATGAAAACAATATACTTTCTCAATAAAAAACACATTGCTTACTCTGTCCTGTTCATCTGGCTCCGTTCCTTATACAAATCCCTCTTCATGCTTGTCTTCTCCTGGAATAACTGGTTATTATTGCTGTTGGGTTGTTAGGTGCCATGGAGTTGATTCTAACCCATAGTGACCCTATGCCCAACAGAACAAACACAGCCTGGTCGTGCCCTGATGTCACACTGTTCCTCTGCCTGAGCCCATTGTTTCAGCTACGGTGTAAGCTTATCTTTCCAAGGGATTTCCTCTTTTTCACTGTCTCTCCACCAACATGCTGGTTGGTAAAGGGACTGGTCTCTTCTGACAACATATCCAAAGTGTGTATGAGGAAGTCTCCCCATCCTCGCCTCTAATGAGCATTCTGACTATACTTCTTCCAAGACTGATTTTGTTCTTTTGGCAGTCTGTAGTTCTTTCAATATTCTTTGCCAGCACCATAATCCAAATGCATCAATTCTCCTTTGGTCTTCTTTATTCAATAACCAACTTTCACATGCATAGGAGGCAAGCGAAAAAATACCTTGGTTTGGATCAAGTGCACCTTAGCCCTCAAAGTAACCTCCGTACTTTTCAATACTCTAAAGAGGTCTGTGCAGATTTACGCAATGCCATGTGCCATGTGATCTCTTGACTGCTGCTTCCTTGAGCATTGATTGTGGATCCAAGCAAGGGGTAACTCGTGAGCCTCAGTGAACTCTCCAGCTCCTCAGCCCTTGGGAAGAGCTTGGACAAGAGAGTCAAGGAAACCTGTGTAGTCCTAGTCTCATCTCAACCAAGACATGCCACTTATTATTTTCTTAGCTGTAAGACAGAAATGTATCTAAACACAGCAGCAGCGATACAGTATGGTCTGATTAAATGCCCGACCTCAGCAGTCAGGTTACATGAGTTGAACTCTGGTATCCCTGTGAGTCAATCACGAAGCTTCTGGAAGCCTCAACTTGCTCCTCTGCAAAGCTAGGCTTGATGCCTCTACCTCGAGAGTGGTGTGGACGCCAAAATGTGTAAAGCAATTAGCAGGATGTCTGAAGGTTCTAATTGCCCAACAAATGTTCATCGTCATGATCACCACTCATCATTAATCACCTACCTCACCAAGTGAAGCGAAGACAATGAAAATAATAGGCCTTAAACCAATTGTGTGCTGAAGCTGGCTTGTATCAGCTTGGGAGCCTCTGACTCGGTGATGAGAACTTTGTGTGTGTGTGTGTGTGTGTGTGTGTGTGAGAGAGAGAGAGAGAGAGAGAGAGAGAGAGAGAGAGAGAGAGAGAGAGAGAGAGAGAGAGAGAGAGAGAGATTGATTTTAACTCTGCCCAGGTATTTTTGCTTGGTCTTATCCATTAGGGTAATACTCCTATCATGGCCTCTCCAGGTAGCCTCACCAGTGGAAGGGTGCCATCTAGTGGCAGGATTGGTAATGCAGACTCTGTATTGTCTTCCGTAATGAGCCCTTGGGTGGTGCAAATAACCCACCAGGCTGCTAACAGAATGGCTGGTGGTGGGAGTCCCACAGATGGGCCTTCAAAGAAAGGTGTGGCCATCTACTTCTGAAATTCAATGAATGGAAACCGTATAGAGCCCAGGTCTACTTGGACACACAGGCAATCACCCTGGATTGGAGACAATTTGAGGCATCGATTTGGTTTGGTTTGGTTGGGTTGGGTTGGGTTTGTCTAAATAGCATCACTATCCCAACGGTCAGAAAACAACCACCTGGAGGCTAAATCTGGCCCTCCTCTTGATGTTTTAAATAAAGTTTTGTTGGAACATTTATATACTGTCCACGGTTGCTTTCACATAGCAATGGCAGGCTCATAGAGACAGGCTGGGCACGAAGCCTGAAATATTTATTATTTCAGACATTTCAGAGTTTGCCACCCCTGCCCCATAGCATGACTGGGTAAGCTACTTTCTTGACATTTTAGTCGTCCCTGTTACACACCACACTATGGAGTGTGCAGTGGCTATAACAAAGTGAAAACGTCAGTGTCCCTTAGCTAAAGAGCTGTCACAAACAATGTAACCTTCCCTGATCCCCAACTCCTTCACATGTTAGATGGGACGAACATTGTCCTCACTGGAGATCAGAAATAATTTTCTATCTCGTCTCTCACCAGCTGTAAAACCAATTCGGCAACGTTGGCTGCTATCACTGACAGAGGCAAAGGGCGTGCATGGCTTTCCTCGTTAATGACCCAGGAATCTGTTGCAAGCACCGTGTCTGATTAGCAATGTGCTTCTGGCGACCCCAACACCACCCGCTCCTTACAGTGAGAGCACTGGCCAATCTCCTCCCTAGACTCAGCTTGCTGCTCAGTGTATGTCTCAGTGGAGACTGGGGAGTAAGGGGCAAGTTTGAGAAGTGGAGAGCCCCAGTGTATTGGGGACTGAGTCATAGACAGAGGCCTTATTCAGAGAACAGAAGCCCATGAATGCCCTCAGGAGGAGGCTGGAAGGAAAGGCCTATACAGGTGAAGGGGGGGCTTGATCCCTCTGGATAGAACTGCTGGTTTGGCCTCAAGCACGTCTCTGAGCCTGCTTCTCCCCAGTCTCCCCGTGGGTATATGCTTTCTTTTCCTGCTTTTGCCACCTCCTCCTTTCATTGTCCCTCCTTCCCCATTGTCTGCATGCACACCCATGGTTTACAGAAGGGGTAGTGGGCGCTACCAATTTATAAGATTCTAAAATATATTCATTTGATTTTCCTTGTAAATTTCATCATTACTAATGTGTGGTAAATCTCTCTTCTATCTTTAAATTAAGTAAGTATCAGCTTGGGTAATTGTCTGAGGGCAGCAGTGGTTCAGAGATAGTGTTTCTTCTCACCTCCCAAACCAGAGACTCGGGTTAATCCCCAGCCAATGCAGCAGCCATGTCCATCTATCACTGGATGCTTGCATGCTGATATGGTGCTAAGTGGGGCCCTGTGGGGCTTCCAGATTAAGAGACTAGGAGAAAAGGCCTGGCTGTCTACTTCCCAAAACTCAGCCAGTGAAAACCCTGTAGATTTCAATGACCCATTCCACCATTGACCATGCTGTGGGCAGAAGCCTGGGGAGTGTTTCAGTCCTTTGTGCGTGAGGTTACCATAAGTCAGGGCCAATTTAAAGACAACTAACAATAGGGACACCCAGCGGAGCAGATGCACGGCATGCCTCACCCACAGTCTCCCTGTACTTCCCTTTCACGTGCATACAAATCTGATGACACCTCCCCCCACCCCCACTGAGCACCTGGGGCTCTTTCCTGGGGACTCTCCGGTCACCAGATCCTGCTTGGCCCAGTGGATATCTGAGAAAGGGAGAGAGATGCCTCCCAGAACCAGCCCTCAAGCAATGGGCGATAGGAATTGGTGGACAGATCTCCAGCAGCCTTGTCTCTCCATCGGAATAACCTGAGCTCAGCTTCCAATAGCCGCCGTATGCTGCATCGTCTGTTTTAACAGCAGCCCCAAGGAGAGGCTGACATCCATGTACTCTACCAATTTTATCTCCCCTCCTGCACCCCCAGGCAAGCTGCCTAAAGGGTCTGGTGTCTAGTGTCACAATCATGCCCTGGTTGAGGGCAGAGCCATGAAAGAAGAAACCAGACTCCACCAATCAGGGTGGGAGCAAATCCTGGGTTTTCTAATCACTCACCTAGGTAGGAACACTCATTATCCTAATTCGGTATTTTATTCTTTTGCTAATACAGGCTGGGCATTGGGCTGCTTAGTGCAAGGTTGGCAGTTCAAACCCAGCAACCATTCCCCGAGAGAAGGACAAGGCTGCCTGCTCTCATGAAGATTTGCGGTCTCAGAAAGCTTATGGAGTAGTTCCACTCTTCGGGTCACTGTGTGTCAGAATTAACTCGATGACAGTATTTCAATGTAATCGTGCTGATCGCAATTTCTAACTGTGGGCTTCAGTATTTATTTACTACGTTGAATGTTGTGTCTTTTTCTAGATGTGGCAGGAACCATATTTGCTTTATTTACTCTTACATTTCTAGTGCCAAGTAGAATGCTTGGCACATCTCAAACCCACACACATATACACACAAAAAAAACCCAAATTCACTGATATCGAGCTGATTATGATTCATAACAGCCCTATAGGACAGGTAGAACTTCCCCGTTTTGTGTTTCCAAATTTTTTTACATTTTCATAATAGTAGACACCCTCATCGTTCTCCTAGCTTGGCACATAGTAGTTACTTAACATATGTTTGTTTGATTGACGGGTGGATAGATAGATGGTAGGTGGATGAATAGATGGACAGGGTTCTGAGTTAGTATTTTCTACCTTCCTTTATGCTTACATGCTCACCTTGTCTTAACTAAACATTCACGTGTAAGATCGAAATATCCTTCGGGACATAGTAATGTTTTTTTCCTCTCTGTGCCTCTCCCATAAAACCCTTGAGGTTCAGCATATTAAATCAAAATGTATTTGTTGAAAGAACAAATTAAAGGATAAAATCATTCAGAAGTTTATAACTCTTTTCTTATCTTCTTTTCCTGTCGTTCTGTGGATGGCCATGGCTTCATTCACAGAATGAACACACAAATACAACAAAGCAAAGCGAAACAAAACCTTGCTTCAATCCCGTGGAGCAGATGGTGTGTGTAAAAGAGTTTAATAAAGTGAAAAGTGGCCCACAGGATTCTTTTGCAAACTCCCTGGTGAGTCTTGGTGCATCGCCCCACCAAGTCCTTCCCTTCAATGTGGCCAATAGCAAAGGCTTTTAAGCCCTGAGTGTTCCCTTGCAGCCACTAATAGTCCCCATGCGTTGCATGTTCCCAAGAGCACTAGAGGCAGGAAGCCAGAACAGAAGCTGCCTGAACCAAATGAGGCCTACCACATGTGCGTGTCCTGAATTACTTACCGCTGGATTAACTAAACCACTCTCCTTGTGAGTCATTTCAGAACGCTGGACAGCGCCAAGGCCCTAGGCTGAGTCTGGAATGGGGTTGGGGTTGGGTGAGATCCAGGGGCATGTTTGATTGGTAGAATCTGTCAATAGCAAGGCAGTGGAGTGAGGTAAGAGGCAGCAGAGATGGTAGCTGACCTCAGTTTTACCTGCAACGAACCCAGCAATGGGCAAGGTATAAGTAAGGGGTGAAGGATGTGAATACGTCAATAGGCAGGTGATTATTTGTGGATGTCTCATTCATCTGAGAGATATATTTGGATACACTGGAGCCAAGGAATGGTGTCCGGCGAGTATCTAAATAGCCTGCTGGAGCGGAAATTTTAGGATGCTTTTTAAGAACCAGTGTTCATGCTCTTATGTGAAGGGAAAGCATGATCTTTGATGACACAACCCTGGATTTGAACGCCTCCCCTCCACCTTAGTAGCTAGGTGTTCAGTTTCCCCTGGGCAAGGTGTTCAATTCCCCCTGAATTCAGATTCCCTCGTCTACGGTGAAATTAACAATCATTGTAGCACATTGGAGTATTGCCCTCAATTATTTGCCCTGTCCGGCATTCACACCCATGCTCTGGCCTCAGCGTGGACAGTGCACATCCCTACCCTATAGTTCTGATTAACCATGCCACTTATCCAAGGATATGAGACAACAAGTACCACCCACGTGGGGTGAACACATCATGGCCAGCTGAGTGATAACTAGTAGGAGGATAGAGATGCTGCTGGGGTTCCGTCCACCAGCCCACAGACTTCCAGTGAGCAGCAGAGATGTCCTAGCCCAGTTCACCTTGAATCAGTTAAGCTCCAATGAATTCAGACATGTATGTTATCATGAACTATGATTTTTAAGACAGTGAGTTGTAGGGGTGGTTTGTTACACAATAGCTGAAAGACACAATAGCCTATACTATCTACCCTGTATGTCTGTCATACACATCACGTTAGATAATGTGTGTTCACTTAGAAAAGAATCTAGGGCATGAAAGAAACCCAGTAAATGGAGACTCTTTCTTCTACTCCAAATGTGATGGTTGACTGGCTTGCCCTTGGCTTTTCCATTATCCCAATGTCCCCAGCCTCTGCTTCTCAGATACCCCCAATGTCTTTCACAAGAAGTATTTTTTCCCTCCATATGGCATCTTCCTGTTACCAATTAAATAAAATCTATGGAATTCATTCTGGTCAATAATGATACTGGGGGAGGTGTTTGGGACTAAGAAACCACTTCACCCCTCCCCTTCCAGAGTTTGCTGACTCGGGGGAAGTCTTCTGGCTGCCCACGCTCAATATTGATGGGAAGAAGATACTCTATTATTTATTCCTATGTTTGTATTTACCAAGAGATATAAGAGATTCCAGACTCTCCAGATGTCTTATTAAAGGAAAGGGCATCTTGCTGGGGGAGTGGTTACGTGTTGGGCTGCAGTCTGCATGGTAGGCGGTTGGAGACCAGCAGCAGCTCCTCAGGGGGAAAGATTGGGCTTTCTGCTCCTGCAAAGCTACAGTCTCAGAAGCCCAAAGGGGGTCAATAGGAGTCAGCATAGGCTCGATAGCAGTGAGTTTGCTTTGGGTTTTGTTTTGTTTTGTTTAATCAAAGAAGAAATGTCAAGAATGTGTCTCTCAGCTTCACTATGTCCAAGTTCAAGCTGAAGTCTATTTCATCATTAAGTCTTACGTGGTCCCTGAATGCCCAAATGGCTCCTTTGTTTGTTCATCTATTTAGTCTTTCTTTCATGTTCTCTGCTGTATACGATAGTCCTAATGTACATGAGCTCTGCATGTTTATTGGCTGGGTTTGAAACCTCTCTCTGCCAATGACCAGGTACGTGACCTTGAGCAAGTTCCTGAACTCCTACGAAATTCCATTTCCTGATCTGCAAAAGGAGCATGTAACAGTGGCAGCATGATCCAGTTCTGAGGTTGAAATGTGGCAGGGCATCTACAGATGGGAAATGTTCAAGACAGCACCAAGGTTTCTCCTGGCTCCCTGTGGGCATCGAGTGAACTCTGCTCTGCACTGCCCTTCAAGTTCAAGAACAAAGGAGACAACACCCATGCTTAGGAGATGGCCTAGTCATGTGGCAGGCACAGAAAAAGGTGATTCATGGAGGAAGAGACATATCATCAAGGTTTTGCAGGAGGGCCTGGTTTTTAGTGTCTTATGTCTGTTTTGACCTCTGATCCCACAAGTCCTTAAAGTCCCGTGTAACTCCACATGACCAGATGAAATGACAGAGACCCCATGGGACCTAGGAAGAAGGAAAATTAACTCAGGTAGATTTGTTTATATTTGATCCTATACACGGCGGAGCAAAACACTGGCTGGTCCTGCAACATGCTCCAAATGGATGCTCTGTTTGAACCCATTGTTGTGGCCACCCTGTCACCCATCTCCTTGAGGGTTTTCCTCTTTGGAGCCGATCCTCTGCTTTAGAAGCACTTGACTGCCCCTCTCGGCCATCATGCCCAAGGTTTGAGAGAAACAGTTTCATTAGCCTCACCTCTAAGGAGAATTCTGGCGGGTCTTCTTCCAAAGGAGGCTTGTCCATTCTTCTAGCTGTTCATTGTATATTTAAAATCCCTTACCAACACCATAATTCAGAGACACCACTAGATCTGCATTCTTCCTTGTATGGCTTCTGCATGCACATGGAGTGATGTAAAATACGATGGCTGAGGTCAGGTGCACCTTAGTCCTCAAATTGACATATTTGTTCTTTAACACTTGAAAGAGGTCTTTTGCAGCAGAGTTGCCTAATGTAATATGTTATTTGATTCTCTTTTTTTGTATTGTTAAAAATTGTATTAATTAGGTGGTGGGGTTACATTCAGATAGTTAATTTTGGATTAAACCATTTAAAGTATTTATCGGTGTCCCCCAATATTTAGCCCACTCCCTCATCCTTTGACTTCTATTCTCCTTCTTTTGATTACTCTTTGTGCCTTCACTGCATTAATTCTGCAGACCCTCCAGACCAAACAGGGTGTCCTTTCCTGTGGTTGGTCTTTCCTGATGGTTTGTGCAAAGTCAACGGGTTGAATGAAGACTTGCCATGCTTGATTCTAAGGAGCTTCTGGTTATATTTTTGCATTTCTCCTAAGACTGATTGGTTTGAATTCTACACACCAGGCTATTATTTAATAGTTATTTCTGAGAAGAAGGAACAGATGTGGTCATCTGTTCATGGGGAAGAGTTCACATTTCATTTGATGCATTTGGACATGGTTTTCATTTTTTAAATGACATTGCCTTTGTGTATTATTCAAAGGTTTTTTGTGGTGGTGGTGTGGGTGTGTAATAAAATGAGGAGGCATGATGTGAGTGTTCTCTAGTTTGGGCCACAACTTCAGATACTGATGATATTCGGCTCATAGCACTCTTCTCGGACTGTGTATATGCTCATCCTGGGTCCAGTCTTCTGTCACTCCTGACCTTCTCTGCCCAGGGACTTCCATGGTCATTGGTGGACAAGCCGAGGTCTTTGAGGAAGAGCTGTATTGGGACACAAGGAGAAGGGTCTCTCTCAAGGTCTCCTGCCATCACTCTGACACAGAACTGGCCTGGCCAGCTGAGCAGTAGGAGCCACCCAGACCACAGTCTGAGGGTCAGATGAGAGGCGTTTCTCGTTCCTAGCCTCCAGCAGTTCCTTGTTCTGCTTTCATTCCATGGGGGACAGCAGGAGACAGAGTTCCGGTAGGAAAAATGCCTGGTGGGAAACTCAAAGGAGAACACAGCTCCAGCAACTTGATGCCGGGTGATCTCAAGTCCCAGGCAAGAACATGCCATGGCTAGGGGAGTGATAAATAGTAGGAGAGTTTCCCCCCAAATGAGCTTATTTATGCCTGGTTTCACTCCAGTTGCTTCTCTATCCAAGAATTTATTTAGCTGGCATTATTTTCAGCAGCAATGAGGTAGAAAAAGCCACAAGTGACATGATTCATTGACTGGGTCTTTCAGGTGATATTCTGACTCATGGGTGAGATGATTCTCTGACCATGCTCGCAATGAGTGTGTGGGAAACTCCCGGCCTTGTGTTTTATTCCATCCACTTCTCAGAGCATGTTTACCTTTTTGTCTGTGATAATGTTCTTCCTTGTGGGCTGTAAGATTTCTTTTCAAGGCAGAGCAGTAGGGGATCTGAGGCTAACAGCAACCTGGTAATGGATATGTTAAAGAAGGGGGGGGGAAAGAGGGGAAGGCACCTGGAAGCCATCGCCCAATATATCTTTACCATGGAGCTTACTTCACCATTTGGCTGCCCCTCTCTCTCCCGGGCTCTAGGGCAGTGGTTCTCAACCTGCCTCATGCCACCACCCTTTCATACAGTTCTGCATGTGGTGGGGACCCCCCAGTCATAAAATTATTGTCGTTGCTACTTCATCACTGTCATTTTGCTACTGTTAAGAATCGTCATGTAAATATGTGATAGGCTGGATGTATTTTCATGGTTACAAATTGTACATAAGTAAACACGATTAAAGTACAGTCATGAATCACAAAATGATCTGTAATTACATATCATTGAAATATTTATGTGGTTTCCGATAGTCTTAGGTGACCCCTGTGAAAGTGTCATTCGACATCCTCCCCCCCAAAGGGGTTGCAACCCACAGGTTGAGAACCACTGCTCTGGAGTTTCCTCTCTTCTTTCCTGGCAACCTTCTTCTCGTCTGTAACTGTCTCACTCCTTCACCCTGGTATGTGGCTCTGTCTCCCTTTCTCTTGGGTCTCGTCCATTTCAAGCAGGCTCTGTCTTTGGTTGTCTGTATTCATCTTCTCCCCTGCTGGAAGCCTCTTTCCCCACTTTCTTCTGCATGAAGTCCTTCTTGTCTCTTTCTTTCCCTTTTCTTCTACCTTAATTTATCATTATTCAAAAATCAAATACATTTACACCCTTGCTATGTTTTTGAAAGAGCATTTATGTTTTCTGTCCTTAATTTAAAGAGAGGAAACAGTTCATGTTTCATTCTATGTTACAAACAAAATTACAACCAAACTTAACCTATGATGATTCCTGTGTAGGACTCTTGATTGTTCTGTTGTGTGTGTGTGTGTGTGTGTGTGTGTGTGTGTGTGTGTGTGTGTGTAGTTGGAAGAAAGGAATAAGGGGTCCTTGATTAGTATAACCTCTTAGACTGTTACAGTTTTAAGTCTGATACTGGTTTTAGATTTTGAAGAATTTAATGATATAGTAATGACAGGGAAGAAATCTAAGTGAGACAAATCCCTCTGTGCATGTGGTTCATGCTTCTTCAGCAGTCAACGCTGAGCTCTTTTTCTTTAAGTGTGACTCAGGGGCACAACACTGACAGAACTGAGCCTCAAAGGCCTAAGCCAAAAATATTATTGCCACAGAGTAGGTTTTGACTCACGGGGACCCTGGAGGACAGAGCAGAACTGCTCCATAGAAGTTCCAAAGCTGGCAGTCTTTACCAGTGCAGACTGCTACATTTTGCTCCTGTCGAATGGTTAAGGCTTCAAACTGTCCACCTTCTGGCTAGCAGCTGAGCATTTTTCTTTTTCTTTTTTTTTTAAAAAAAATCATGTTATTGGGGACCCATACTACTCTTATCATAATCCATACCTACATCCACTGTGTCAAGCACATTTGTTGTCCTCATCATTCTCAGAACATTTGCTTTCTACTTGAGCCCTTGATATCAGCTCCTCATTTTCCCCTCCCTCCCTGTTGCCCCCTCCCTCATGAACCCTTGATAATTTATAAATAATTATTATTTTGTCATGTCTTACACTGTCTGACATATCCCTTCATGCACTTTTCTGTTGTCCGTTCCCCAGGGAGGAGGTTATATGTAGATACCTGTAATCCATTCCCCCTTTCTATCCCACCTTCTCTCCACCGTCCCAGTATCACCACTCTCAGCACAGGTCCTGAAGGGATCATCTGTCCTAGATTTCCTGTGTTTCCAGTTCCTATCTGTACCAATGCACATCCTCTGGTCTAGACAGATTTGTAAGGTAGAATTGGGATCATGATAGTGGGGGGAGGAAGCATTTAAGAACTAGAGGAAAGTTGTGTGTTTCATTGTTGCTACCTGCACTCCGACTGGCTCGTCTCCTCCCCGCGACCCTTCTTTAAGGGGATGTCCAGTTGTCTACAGATAGGCTTTGGGTCCCCACTCTGCAGTTTCCCCCATTCTCAATGATATTATTTTTCATAGTTTGATACCTGATAGCTGATCCCTTTGACACCTTGTGATCACACAGGCTGGTGTGCTTCTATGTGGACCCTGTTGCTTCTGAGCTAGATGGCCTCTTGTTTACCTTCAATTCTTTAAGTCCCCAGATGCTATATCTTTTGATCAGCTTTCTTCACCACATTTGCTTATCCACCCACTTTGTCTTCAGTGATCGTGTCATGAAGTTGAGCATCATGGAATGCCAGTTTAATAGAACAAAGTGTTCTTGCATTGAGGGAGTACTTGAGTGGAGGCCCAAAGTCTATCTGTGACCTTAATGCTAAACCTATAAATATATGTGCATAGATCTATTTCCCCATCATCATATATAAATATATTTACATATGTACATGCCTGTAATTAGACCTCTATAAATTCCCTTTGCCTCCTAGTTCTTTCCTCTATTAATTTTTCAATGAACCACTTTAGTTGAGAAGTATGAACTTGAGCCTTCAGTGAACCAGTAGTGTGACTTGTAATGATCTATTAAGGAAAGTTAAGTGAACCTCTATGGCGCATGTAAAGCAGCTCATCAATTGGACTAGTGACATCATGATAAATGGAGAAATTACTGACATTGTGCAGGATTTCATTTTCCTTGGATCCTCCATCAACACCCATGGGAGCGACAGTAAAGAAATCAAATGACAACAACTTCCAGTTCAAGATGGCCAAGTGGGCAGATGCATCGGGAAATCCCTCTATAAGAATCAGGAGCAAACCAACATGAAAGGAAAACCAGGATCTCTAGAAGCCTGGAAAACCATGTCAATGCTAGGCGGACCAAGTTCTCCACACCCCCATGGGTGCAGGCAAAATGAGAAGGATGAGGCCACCATGAGGGCTTCCTGTGGTCCCTGAACTTCCAGATACAATGCTGAGCTGGGTACGTGCCTGCCTGCCCTGCCCTGCGGCCCTGAGCCAAACCAAACAGACATAGACACCCCCATGGCCATGGAAGCACCATTTGCAATAGCAGGAAACAGACATAACCTATTGGGAGCAGAATGACAGGGCAGACGTCCCACCGTGGGATGCTCCACATCATGAAAGGGCAATGCTGAGATCAGGAAGCACTTCAAGGCGTGGATTCACCTGCGACACAACCCTGAGGGAAATGAGTCACTGGCAAAAGGACAAATATTGTGTGAGACCACTGTTATCCAGAAGAGGGAAAAAAATCCAGACTAAGGCTTTCATACCCAAAGGAACAGCCATTGGAGCTTACCAAGCGGGAGAGGGCGGCGGAGGGAGGTATAGGAACAGGCGAGAGGGTTGGCAAGTCTTCACTCGGGTTAACACCATAGCCTAACAATGGTCTCACCTGTCGCAACCATCATGGCAGACCAGCATCAGGCGACCTTTCATTCAGTTCCACATAAGAAACCAGCTTCATAGCAACAAACCACACCAACGGAGTGGGTGGACACAGTGTGGCCATCCTAGCACTATCAGGCAGGATGATGAGGGGGCCAGAAGGTGGCCAGCAGAGGACAAAGAAAGGAACATTGAGCTTAGAGTCGAAAGCCTTCAATATCACCCCTCGCTCTCCTGCTTGGTGGCCGTGGGACTTCAGAGCACAGAACCTGGGCCTCCTCAACTACAAACTGGGCTTACTAATTTTGACCCTCAGGATTCAAGGTGCTACCCCTGACCACAGTGAACATTTCATGTGTTCTTCCTGTGTGCTGGTTACTGTACTAAATATGTTTCCCTGAGGAATGTCATTGGATTCTTGCAGCACCTTATGCAGTAGGCCCCCTGATTGTGAACATCTTTCAGATTAGGAAACTGAGGCACAGAGTCAGACCTTGCCCAGAGTCATCTAATGAGCAAATTGCACACCGGAGGGTGGGTGAGCTGAACCTGGGCAGTCTAGCACCAGAGCTGCAGGAAGGCATTGGTATGAGTGCTCCACACAAGTGTGAAGTCCATGTCAGAGAAGGGTGTGGCCCTCAAGTCCTCAGGACACAGACCACACCACGCAAGCCTCAGTTGGAATAGAACTGCCCTAGGCAGCAGCCCAGTGCTCAGTCTCTGAGGCTGTGCCCTCGATTCCCCAAGCACTGACAGTGAGGCGCTTACCGTGGCTGCTCCACGCCATAATTAACCAGCTCTGCAGAGAGGCAGCCAGTACCCGGGGCTGGCGGGGCCCTAATGGAAGTGTGCTGGACATAATTGCCTCCATCCATCACCCTTGCCCACAGAATGGGCTGGAGTCTGGCCTGAGATTTAAACAAGCTGTTTCTCTACAGAAACTGGAGCCAGTGACAGCCTGCGTGGCTGGGAATTTGGACAGACAACACAGATCAAACGACTATGCAGACAATTTGGTCACCGAAGAAAGGGAGAGAGGATGGGATGGAGCTAGATGAGAAGATACAAAAGAAGACTGGGGTCACTGGGAGTAGGGAGAGAGAGAGAGAGAGAGAGAGAGAGAGAGAGAGAGAGAGAGAGAGAGAGAGAGAGAGAGAGAGAGAAATTGGTGGGAGAGAAAGGAAAACAATGTGTCAGAAAAGTGTTTCTCAAAGTGAAGTCTGCAAATTCCTTGGGGGTTTAGATAGAAATATAGCTAGCTATATGGATGGATGGATGATTCATACATGCATACATATATACATACATACGATAACAGGCAGGGAGGCTAGGCCGTTGGAGGATAGATAAGATGGATGAATGGATGGTTGGAAGAAAGATAATAGATAGACTAGATGACACATAGTTGATAGGTAGGTAGGCAGGCTAGGTAGGTAGGTAGATAGATGATAGATAGATAGATAGATAGATAGATAGATAGATAGATAGATAGATAGATAGATAGATGCAGAGTTATGCTTTCCTCTTATCCCGTTGTTTTCCATTTATGTTTGTATGCCCATCCGCTTAGACCCCTTGGGCGCCTTGCCTAGTGGTGGGACCTGCTCTACAAGGTATAATTTATGTTCCCGTGCTCCCCCCAGGGTCAGGCGCCCTCTGAAATTACAACCATGCTTATTCCATCGACTTGACGGCAGTGAGTTTGGTTTTTTATTTTCTCTGTACTGTCTATGTGATCCCTGGTCTGTCCTGGGAACCCCTAAGAAATTAACCCTCAGGTCAGGGGCTGCTTGCGGACACCCAGGCTAAGGCACCTCATAGTGGAGTTCTAGACGCTGGGCTGTGAGGAGCGAGATTTCCTGGATTTTCCCATGAGCCCTCGCTGCATTCTGCCCCTGTTCCATCCCACTCCCACACCCGCTACTTGTCTTCTTCATGATTTGCCAGAAATAGCAGTGGCCCAGTGGGTCGGCTTGGACGATCCAAAGTGATGATGGAAGCACCCCTAACAGCGCCAGTCCTTGAAAGTCCACATGTGGGAATGGTACCTGCCCGCCACCACTTTTCACTAGACGGCTGGGGAGCAAGAAATCAATTTTAACAGTGCGAAGCCAAAGGGACCCGGTGGCCTAATGGTTACATTTCCAAAACACCAGTGGCTCCCTGCTCTTGTGATAAGTGGCAGACCCAGAAACCCACAGGCGCAGCTCCGCCCTGCCCACAGGGCCGCTGTGAGTCAGGATCGACTCGCACAGTTGAGTGTGGTTTGGCATCCGGTTGCGAAGCCATGCACGTATTTGTGTTTATTTGTTTGGGCAGCTGGGTCACTCACACTGAAATAAAAAGTGACTTTATCTTAACCCTCCATGAGGTCGAGGGCCACACAGGCAAGAGTGGAAGTACAGGAGCACACACATGATCTGGGGCCTGGAGCTTGGGACGCTGGTGCAAAATATAAGGCCTCTTCCCGGAGAGCCACGATACCTGGAAGACAACTTCATCTAAACCCTCAGGGGCCTGGGATTCTGTCGAACAATGGCCCTTGTAAAAGAATGCAATTCGTATTGTTAGTATTACTACATAACTATACACAGTTAACTGTTTTCCCTCTAGATTCTAAGAACGTAAAGATTTTGCTTCCTGCAAACATGATTCTTACCTGCCGAGAAAAAGCCTTGCGACCCTGTTTGCTGTGGAGAATCTGAGTAATAGGCCACCCAGAGACAACATGAGCAGCAAGAGAAGTAAGAGAAGCGAAAACAATTTACATTTTAAAAATAAAAGAGGAAAAGAGACCAAACCACATGACCTGCCTACCAGGGATTAAAGAGTTAGTTGCTGAAGATGAGATAGAGGGAGAGAGCCGCTGTCCGGATGGAGGGTAACAGTAGAGGCAGCCATCCAGAGGGAGGGATGGCTGCTTCTCTGCTATAAAGATGTTCTTCACCTCTGCCATTTCCCTAAGAGGCTAAGTACAGATATGAAGCACATTTAACTAATTACTGATTTGGGGGACCCCAGGGGATGTAGCGCTTGATGGACTGGTCCATCTGGAACCCTGGGACGTAGGTGCTACAAAACAGGTTGTGACCAAACTCGTTTACAGTCCAATTCCCTTCTTCTAAGAACTTGTTGAAGTGCCCTCGTATTGGGGCTATACCTACTTCCCAACTGCCTCCTGAAGCACATAGGGTGTGTGGCAGAGTCCAGAGCCTTTCCCCTAGGTCCATTCCCATGGCTTCAGGTGTGTCTAAGCCAGTGGTTCTCAACCTGGGGGTCACGACCCCCTTTGGGGGTCGCACAACCCTTTCACAGAGATCACCCAGTTCATCACAGTAGCATAATTATAGTTATGAAGTAGCAGTGAAAATAATTTTATGGTTGGAGGGTCACCACAACCTGAAGAACTATATCAAAGGGTCACGGCATTAAGAAGGTTGAGAACCACTGATCTAAGCCATCCTATTCCGAGAAAACATCCCAAAATCTACTGTTAAAACAGACCACCACCTTTGACCATCTTCTCCTGTGGACCCCCAGCTATTCGCCTTAGTTTCATTATCTGCTAGTCAAGTTAATGGATCACACGTTTGGTTCTCCAGCTAGATTGAAAAAATCCTTGATGACAGATATTATCTTTGGATCTTCATTGCTATGTCTGTCTTGCTCATCACTCTCCGGTGCCTTCAATATTGTCTGATTTATAGTAAATCCTGGGTAAGTGTTCGCCAAATGAATGAAGAAAGCAATCAATCAAACAAATCCATCATGACAACCATAGTGCCCAGGTTAAGCAGGACATACTGCCTTATCATCCGGCAGGTGTGCGGCTCTCCCCACTAACAGCCACCTCTGCCATCAGAGCCGCCCTGCGCTTGCAGGTGGGACTCCTCTTGTTGTTCGACCTGTCTGTCCAACTCACAGCGACAGAACGGAGCCCTGCCCAAGCCTGGACCCTCATCACCATTGCTCTTATGTCTGAGCCCATTGTGGCAGCCACCGTGCCAATCCATCTTATGGAGGGCCTGCCTCTTTCCCACTTCCCCACCATGATAACTTTATCTGGGAACTGATCTCTCCGGACGGTATGTCCAAAGTACGAAGTCTCACCATCCTTGTCGCTAAGGAGCATTCTAGAGAAGGTGGACGGACATGAAGATGGTCCTGTGGAGATGCATCAGCAAGCCACGGAGTGCTGGGTGCTTTGCTCTCAGAGCCTTCCAGTGGAATCAACACGCTGATGCACCAGTTTCAACGTCTAGCCTCTAGAACTGCAAGACCAAAAGAGTGTGAGTGTGCGTGCGTGCGTGCGTGTGTGTGTGTGTGTGAGACACTTCCGGCAGTGCTGGGAAACCAATGCATTATCTCTTAACGCAGGAATAAACTGATGGCTTTGTTCATTTATCTTCAGTCATGTTTACAATTGTGAATCCATTTGTCACAGAAGAGAAATAAACCGTGCCTTTCGCTTGAGTGTTTTTTTAATTATTATTATTCCTTTGAGAGTCTTAGGGAAATTTTGCATCCACAGAGAAGCCCAAAGGTGAAGTCTCTTGTATAAGAACACAGAAAGGAAGACCCAGATTTAATCTGGGGCCATTTCCTTCCAGTTGGGCTGATGTTGATAATACTGGGCAACTCGTGGCTTTGCGGGGACCACCTGCCCAGGTGTTATCTAACCACGTAGTTCAAATGCTCCAGCTCTCCCCTCGTGGGAAATACCCGCACGTCCTCGGGGATCTTATGCCTCAGTGAAGAATATAATTGTCAATCTAGAAAATACTTGGTGTGTTAAAATTATATGGTATGTCAAAATATAGCATTCTCGCCGTGATCGTTAAATTTTCGTGGGTTTTTACTCTCTTTCATAATATTTAAGTTGTTTGGCTTATTTAGAGGAACCAAAAACACCGTAGCCCTAGAAGGGACCTCATGCACAGCATCACGAGAGCCGTACAACTTAAAAAGAAGAATAAAATCTTACAACCCTTTATCTTTTCACCCTCTCAGTCCCCATGTGAAACACAGATCACAAAGCTCCATGTTTATAGGTGAGAAAACAGAGATTCAAAGGGGCAATACACTGTCCAAGGTCACACGATAAAGACATGACAAAGTCAGCGCTGGCCCCCTTAGATCTTCTGACAGCACATCAAGAGCTCCATCTAAATGTCTCTCAGTTCCAGGCTGAGAAGCATGGTTCCAGACCACTGGTGGTGACTCGTGGCTATCTCAAAGTTCATTGAACATTAAAATCGATTGAAGCCAATGCTCAGGTCTCAAGCCATGAAAATTAAATCAGAAAAGTTTCCGAGTGAAGTCCCAAAACAGTTGCAAGTCACTGTCCCAGATTGCTCTTGGCTAAAACAGGTCCCGAGTCTGTCTTGACCCACAACAATCACAGACACTTTAGCCAGGCGTGTCTGGTTTTGAAATTATATTTATTCCAGGTGTAGTGTCACCTGGCAGCCTGAGTGACCCCTGGATTTGGGTTGACCTTGTTGTGGCCAAATGGACCTTCAAACTCTTTCTATGAACACACATGCCGATCCAGATTTCTTTTGTCTTGATTAAGCATGGGAATAAGATGTTTGGTGGGTGATGAATAAAAGAGCAATCTAAATAGGGTGGAATCTCAAGTCCAAAGGGTAAGCCTGGAAGTGGGAGAGTTAGCTGCCAGAACCGGAAGCAAATGAATGTCCTGGGTTCCGGTTCAGTCCACCTGACAAGTCTCAAATGACCAATTCTGGGAAATTCTGGATAACAAAATATTCTTACCTGAATAAAGTTGCAGATTCAATCATGGCTGCACAAATGAACCAATATATGGCATGCATTTGTGTAGGTACCAGGGTGAGTCAGAAAGTCTTACCACCGTGGTTCCAATTCATAGCATGCAATGGCTTACCTCTGAGCACAATGTGTCATCAGCAAATGCTCCGGAGAAGTTCTCTCAGTGATGCACTTGTCTTCCTTTCTTTACACATTTATTCTTTACACCCTGGGACTTAGGGCCCCTTCAATCAACACAGTGACTTCCAAGGGGATCTGCTGAGCCAGTGAGATTCAAAGCAAGAGGTCAGCTCAGAGGTCATGGTGACTCTCTGGGGAAATCCCAGAAGGGTAATCTTGGAAGAGTTTCTAGAAGGACACGGGATGATTACTGGGACTTATTAGGAAGAAGTGTTAAGAAAACTGCAAACTTCACTGATGAGAAAAAGGCCAGGAACATTGGGACAAAGAGCCCACCCCCAGACGACAGTGAACCTACTCATTCCTCAGGGGCAGCAAGGAAGGTCCTGCAACCATTTCCGTGGGAAACCTTATCCCAACCCTGATCTTGCTCTTCAGACTGCTTTTTATCCCCCAAACTCAAAGAACATTGAAAAGGAACAGGATTTGGGTCCATCAAGGATACCAAACCAGGCATTTGACATGGCGCAAAATCAGAGAGGGCAGAGTTCTTCAGGGAAGGGTTCGAGAGAAGGATTCAGAACTCACTGCCATCAAATTGATTCTGACCCACAGTGTCCCGATAGGACAGAGGAGAACTATCACTGTGCGTTTGTGAGAATGTGAGTCTCTATAGGAAGAATTTCCTAGTGGTCAGTGGTTTCAAACTGCTGACCTTGCGCTTAGTCACCCAACGGACAACCCTCTACACTCCCAGGGCTCCTTAGAAGAGTTAGAGAAAGCTAAAAGTTTCAGAACTCTCTAGACCAAGATAGAAGCTGCTCCAAGAAAAAAAAAAATGACTTCACGTTTGATGGTTTTATTTAATAAAGGTTTCTATGAATTTTGTAGCAATGTTTTTTACTTATCTTCATATATTTGTATATATTTTCTTAGAAGGAAAACAGCAAGAAGGACTATTAACCAGGCTCACAACACTGGTTATCTTGGCAGGGGCTTGGGGAATGACAGGGGGGATAATTAGTTTTTCCCTTATACAACCAGCATGTGTCCCATAATTTGAAAAGCATAAAATAATGAAATAGAAGATTGATATATAAATTCATAAGCAGTAAAGAATAAGGATGTAAAACTTTGTAATTTATATTTCCTATTTTATGGCGACATAAATATTGGGGAGGCAGTCGCTGATGTGTTCGGCGAACCTGAAAAGCAGCTTTTATTCCTTACACATTTGAATGTTCTGTTTCTTTTTAAGTAAAGACTCTAAAATCTTGTCTCGTGTCAGCAGAGCGGTTCGGCTGAACCCATTAAACTACCTTCCTCCACCCACAAAGGGAGAACGTAGAAGTAGTTTAAATAGACAGTGGAACTTAAAAGAAAAGGAGGCCCTTCAGATGTCAGAATTGGAGACATAACTACGACTGCAAGTGCTGCATAGGAGAGCTAGTCCTGGGCTGCTTGGGGAGGGCGTGGAGGGAGGCGGAGGGGAGAAGGGGGTGAGGACGGGGCTGCCACTCTGGTCCTAGACACCGGAGCCAAGATTTTAACCACCATGAGATTCTTGTTTCAGCGAGAGAGCTAACAAAAGATGTGATGCAGGAGAATCAGTATGGTGACAGAAAGGATGGGAGTGCAAAAATGAAGAAGGAGAAAGGAAATCGGGAAGCATAGGAGTAGATTGAAGCGGGAATAAATGTATAAGATAACCATCATAGGAACGTATGGATGATGGTGGTGGTATTTAGATGATTTATGTCAACTTGACTTTTTATGCACGTGCCAGGGCTGAGTCCAACCTGTCAATCAGGTCACAACCTCATGAGGCCTCCTTGGGAGTGTGGTCTTTGGAGAAGAAGAAATGGGGACATTACCTCTCGAGAGGGAATTTGCTGTTTGCCTGCTGGAACTCTGCTTGTCTCCAGTGGTGGCCCCATGTGGGCCATCCCACTCTGACAGCTCTTGGTGACCCACCATGTTTCCACGACCTTGAATCCATGGGACTCCGCACCCACCAGTCTGTGATCTTCCCGCGTCACATGTCATCTTTCTACATCATCTTGCAGCTCTGTGAGTCTGAAGGGGGCCCTAGCTAGCATCAAACCTGTGGATATGAGTTGCCCTGGGCTGGGATGCCTTCTTTCGATAGAAGATTCCTTGTTGGTAAAATGTTCTTTCTTATACATGCATGAGTGTCACTGGATTTGTTTCTCTAGACAACCCAGCCCAACACTATAGTATTGATTCAGTTGGAATATTGCAGACAATAATTACTTGCCAGAGAGGCTGATCAGACTAAAGCATTCCCAAGGAATGGGGACTTTTGGTTTCTTGGGTCTTACTCTTAATTCCACAGCAGGTATTAAGCACTTAAGTCTTTGTTGTTAGTTAGCATGGATTCATTTCAGACTCGTCATGACCCTGTTTGAAACCTTGCCCAATCCTGCACTGTCCTCACAAGATGGAATCTGGCAATCCTGGCCTCTAAGGAGCATTCTGGCTGTACTTCTTCCAGGACAGATGTGTGCCTTCCCCCGGCAGTCGTGGTCTCTTCGATATCGTTCACCAGCACCCTAATTCAAAGACATCAACTCCTCTCCAGCCGTCCTTACTCATTGCCTAGCTTTCTCGTGCTTTGGGGCATGATTGAAAGCACCCTGTCTTGGGTCAAGCACACCTTTGTCCTTCAAGTGACGGCTGTGATCTTTAATCCTGTCAGTGGGGTCTTTTGTAGCAAAAGTACTTCAGGACCAAAAGTATAACAGTGAAGGATGACCACTTAAGGGGGACGGGAGGGAAACAGGGAACCTTGGTTTGGTTGGCAGAGGAAAGGCGAAAACAAGAAAGAGCAGCAGACGCCTGGTAGACTGCAGGCGCAAACAGGAAATGAGGTGACAGTAAGAACAATCAGCCTTCATACACAAAGAAGGAGCGCTCACATTCAGAGATTCCCACAT
Organism: Tenrec ecaudatus; assembly: GCF_050624435.1. NCBI lineage: Eukaryota > Metazoa > Chordata > Mammalia > Afrosoricida > Tenrecidae > Tenrec > Tenrec ecaudatus. Next base: position 20,219,410 of record NC_134541.1, read on the forward strand.
GGAATTCAAAACAAACTCAAACTCAAACTTCATTTTAAAATACTATCCGTAAAACACAAGATGCAGAAATGTTGAAAATGAAAGCATGGAAAAGATACTCCTCAAAGAAAACTCACTACATTGAGTTGATCCTAACTCATAGCGCCCCTACGGGACAGAGTAGAACTGGCAGTGGGGTTTCTGAGACTCTTTATTGGAGAGGAAAGCCTCATCTTTCTCCAGAGGAGCAGATAGTGGGTTTGAATTGCTGACCTTCCAGTTCACAGCCAAAGATGCACCATTCTGCCATCAGGGCTCCAAAGTACCGCCAAGATGGAGAAGGCTGTTGCTTCTCTTAAGAATAGCAGGTGACATTTTTAAAAGTAAAACCTGTTATTAAGAATAAAAAGTCATCACCAAGAAAAATTGCAAAAAGAAAAATTCTACCCAAAAAAGATACACTCTAAAACAACGTGCAAGAAGACACTATAAGCAAAGCACAATGCCCAGAGCCCATATTTGCCACCCTTATAGCTGATACCCAGAATCCAAAATCAATAGCAAAAGGATTATATCAAGCTAGGCAAAGATATGAATAATCAAGCCACAGAGGCAGAAAGCCAAACAGTCAATAAATATGAAAAGAAATGCAATCTCCCAGTCAACAGAGAACAGCAATTTTTTAAAGGGGAAAAGGGGATTTGATACTCAGTAGAGTGGTAAATGCTGGGTACTATTGAGGGTTGAAGCTGTGGCATTTCTCGTGGCTCCTGGGAGGGTAAATGGGTACCACCTCTTTAGAAAACAGACTAAACTAGCTTTAAACTGATTCATTGCAGTTTGGCTCCTGCTGCGAATCTGCTTTTCCATCCTTGATATTTCTGAATGCCACGGAGTAGATTACCACTCAGTCACCTGATGGGCCAGGGCAGAACTGCCCCTGTGGGTTTCTGAGACTTTAACTCTTTAACTCAAAACTCAAACTCACTGCTGTCCATGTAGGACAGGGTAGAACTGCCTCTTTAAGTTTCTGAGACTGTAACTGTTTATGGGAGTAGAAAGCTCCCTCTTTCCCCCGAGAAGCGCAGAGTGGTTTCTAACTGGTGACCTTGTGGCTAGCCATCCACTACACTAGCATGCCTCTCACCCCAGATAGACTGAATCAGAATCTACATTTTAAAAGCTCCCCAGGTGATTCTGATGCAAATTCTCAGCAGAGGCCTAAAAAAAATTTTAAAAAAACAGGATGAACCACTTGGAGGCTCTACAAGCCCTCACACAGTCGAAGAAGATACTCACTCCATCCAATTCGGCAACTCCACTGCTAGACCTCTAGCCAGGAGCAGCTCTCACAGCTGTGCACAAGGAGCTCGGGCCAGCGCGGATTGGTGCAATTTAGGTAATGGAAGGAAAGCGGAAACAACCTAAATGTTTCTCAGATGAATGGACACATTGTGGTATACGCATACATTTAGAGTAGAAAAGCCAGGGAGTATGAGTCAACCTAGATCAAGCTGGAAAAATATAATGGTGGGTGAGGGGCGGTGGGGGGGAAAGCCCGTTGCTATTGACATGTTCAACATGTTCCCAAATAAGCAATTTTATGAAACACAATTAACAGTAGGATGTTGTTGATAGACTCATCCACCTGAATGGAAGTTCAAACATGCCAGGGGAGATGATAGAGCAACCCCAGGGTCCCTGGATGGATGAAGGGACGAGGAATATAAATGGATCTGCAGGGTTGCTTCTCACAGCCGACAGTAAAGTATGGACACCCGAGTGGTGATTACATAAATATCCCTCATGCTTTCTTTGTGATGCATGCGTGTTGGAAATATTCCTTCAGAATGATATAAACAAGGCATTTCACCCCCAGAATCCCATTGCTAGAATTCTATTCTGCCTCATGGAGACCCCATCTCTGAGTAGAACTATGCTTGTAGTGTTTTCAATGACAGGTTTGGTTTGATTTTTTCAGAAGTGGATCACTGGCCTTTCTTCTGGGGCATGTCTGGGTAAGTTCAAACCTCAACCTTGCAGTTAGTTCATAGCTGAGCTCCAACCACTGGCGCCCACCAGGGACTCCTTTTGAGTCTCAGGGAGGCTCTCAAGAAAGAACGGAGAAGGAAAGGGCAACGACATTGGCAGGTCCTTCCAGATAATCAGTAAAAGGCTCCCTGGCAGTCAGCCTCCAAGGAAGAGGTCAGAGGACAAGCAAGGAGAGGACAGAGCCAGCCTGGATTTTACTCAAGGAGAACCAGGAGCTGTGAATGGGCGAAGAGTGCCCAGGACTTCAGAAGCAAAGATGAAGGGGGCCTGGCTGTGCATGGATGGATGCTGGTTCTCCCTGCAGCCCTTGAGATGCCCTGATTTGGCCTGAGCTTGCTTATCTTTGTTCCCACGAAATATGAAGTCCAAAGTACAAAAGCCAAGAGCCCAGCATTTCTGAGTTGTTAGGTTACAGTGCACACCGTTCCTCTTTTTACCAAAACAACAGGTGCTGAGAGGTTAAGTGACTTGCTTGAAGACAAACAGGAGGGACCCAACCATCATCACCATGACAACTCAACTCTGTCAGAGTCCAAAACCCATGGCCCATCCCTTACACCCCACGCTTCCTTCTGGGTTCAGCTTAGTCTTCTGCCACTTTATCCAATAGATCCCTAACAGCTTGAACATGGCCATGGAACTACCCCTCCCCTCTTTCCTCTCCCATGCGCTAAGGCTTGGCTAGAAGGAGCTCTGGTGGCACAGTGGGTTACGCACTGAGCTAACCCCAAGGTCAGAGGTTTGAACCCACCAACCAGTCCATGGGAGAGAGATGGGGCTCTCTACTTTTGTAAATATTTAAGTCTCAGCAACCCAACGGGACAGACAGTTCTACTCTGTTCCACAGAGACACTATGGGTTGTAATTGACTGACTGGCAGGGACTTTGAATATGGCCAGACAAAAGCATGATTTAGAAAGAAAGCAGGAGGCACTACTATAACCACGGTAGTAAGTCAACAAGCTTCTGTCGGGACTATTTCAGGAATCCTGCTTCGAAGTATAAGGAGTTTCGGGAGACTTATTAGTGATTGGCTTTACCTGATCTCAAGGAGTGATCCACTCTGGCAGGTAAAGATGTTCTCTTGGTCCCCAAGTGAGACTTCCCACTTCCTAACAGGCTAGAAGTGTTGGCAAGAATATTTAAAGCCCCATGGTCTGCCTGAAGAACAAAGAAATCTGTTTTTGGAAGAAATACAGCCAGAATGCTCCTTAGCTGGAGAAGGGAGGGCTTCATCTCAACTGCTTTGGACATGTTGTCAGGAAAGACCAGCCCCTGGAAAAGGACATCATGCTTGGTAAAGTGGAAGATCGGTGACAAACAGGAAGACCCTCGCCAAGAGGATGGACACAGTGCTTGGAACAATTGGCTCAAACAGAGCAACTGGGAGGATGGCACAGGTACCGGCGGTGTTCCTTTCTGTTGTGCTGAGAGTTGCTCTTTGTCGTCGGCACTTAGCAACCACAGACATCTCCTTGGTGACCCTCAGGAACTGATGTTGGGCTTTCTAAGCTTGGCAAGCTGCTTGCTCTCAGTGAGCTCAGGAAGTAGCACCAGGGCCCTGCCACTTCTCCAGAGCCTCATCGCCTTTGACCTGGTTCAAAGGTAGACCCTGCTCTGCATTAACTATGAAAGGTTCGGGCCAGCGAGTTTCTCCTTTGCCTCACCTTGATTCTCTGTTGTATCTGAAGGGAACGGTTCGTTTGCATGTGAGCTCCAGTGATTCTGATTGCTCTATGAGCCAGGAAAGTGGGACTTAAATTAGAAAGCCAAAAGTAAAAATAACCATTCAATAGCAGCAACAAACACTTGCCCGCATCTTCTATCTTGTCAGCCAGCTCTAAAACTCAGCAGAGACCTAAATAATCCTCCTGAGGATGGGGTTTTTCCTTTTGGCTTGGCAGGGCAGTGGGTGAAGAGCATGGGGCTGGGAGGGGAGAGCTGGGCAGTAGTCATGTCTCTGACATGGACAAGGAGCTGCATGAGCCTCAGCGTTCTCTATTTTACACACTTAATTTCCCTCACTCTGGGTCTCTTTTTTGTATCTTCCCTTTCTTTCCTTTCACATGGTGATTAATTTTTTAGGTCTCTATAAGCTCTGATTTTTATGATTTTGAGACCCAGATAACATCATGGGTTATGTGTTGGGCTGCTAGCCCCAAGGCCAGCAGTTTGAACCCACCATCGTTCCTCGGGTGAAAGATGGGTCACTTTGCTCCCGTAAACATTTACAGCTTTGGAAACCCACAGTGGCAGGGTCCCTGGGAGTCAGAAGCAACTTGAGACTACAACCTAGGAATCAGGAAGTGGTACAAATCATAATGGAATTCAGCTGCTAACCAAAAGGTTAAGAGTTCAAGTCTACCCCAGGGCATTTTGGGAAAAAGACTTCTGAAAACCCCACCATTTACAATGCTATCGAGTATAATTTTATGCTGGTACTCACGCAGTTGCTATAAATTGGAATCAATAGCAACTGGTACTCCTTCTGTAAGTGATGTCTGGGTGAAGGAATTCAGGGGACCGCAAAGGTGCGGATGCTATGACCTAACAGACTCTGACATCCAATGAAGCAAGAGCTGGCATGAGCGTGAAAAAGAGAGGAAGCTCATTTAGGGCTGAAAGAGTACCAGGAGTTGGATTAGCTAAGCCGTACGTGTTTCAGATGAGGGGCATAACATAGCCTATGCCATTTTATCATTCATGGCCTTCACTGACCCAAGGCCATGGCAGTAAATGCTCAGCCCAGACCCCCATGACCAGGCTGGACTGCCCATGCCCAAATGCTATGAGAATCCATCACTAATTACTCACAGCTGTCCCTGCATGAGATGCCTGGGAGGTTTTGTTCCCTTCCCCTGGGACCCTGCAGTCAAAGTAGAACTTCAAAAGTAGGGTTCATTCCAGTCTGATGGCCCGCTGAGACATAGAATTTCCAACTCCGATACACTAAATCAGAACCTACACTTAAGTATGATTCTTTTATATATAGCTAAAAATGACCTGGGAATCTATAAGAATAACTTGTGGCTCTATCAGAATTACTTGGGTTGGGGTGAGGGAGTATCATTTAAAATCTCGATTGAGACTCATTCTCTCTGGGATGGAAATGCAGGTTCTCAGCAGAAGGCTGAACCAGAATGAACCCGGTTAAGAGCCTGAGGGCCCAAACAGATGACAAAGACATTAGAGAAGCCCGGTGCCCTTGCATCAGGCAGGAACAGTTCCGGCTCCAAGTCTCTCCTTGGGTGAGCTTCCCACTGAATCTCAGGGACACTAGACTTCCGCCGAAAGAGCATTGTTGACCCATCTGCGCCACCCCCGCCCCATCCTGCTTTTCTCACCTCCCTAGACCTTACACCATTCCTTCAAACTAAATCGCATCACTGTGAATGAGGGGAGTGCGTGAATGGCACCCAATGACCATCTGTAGACAGCTAGACATCTCTTGCAGAGGGGTAGTGGGGAGGAGATGAGTCACTCAGGGTTCAGTGTAGCAATAATGAAACTCAAAACCTTCCTCTAGTTCCTGAACGCTTCCTCCCCCCTCCCCCCCCCCCAATTATCATGATCCCAATTCTACCTCGCGAACCTGGTTAGACCAGAGGATGCACAGCAGTGCAGTAGGGATCTGGAAACACAGGGAATCTAGGATGGATGAACCCTTCAGGACCAGCAGTGAGAGTAGTGACACCGGGAGGGAAGGGGGTGTAGAAAGGGAGAACCGATCTGGGGGATCTACATGTAACCTCCTCTCTGGGGATGGGCACCAGGAAGGTGGGTGAGGGGAGACGCCGGGCAGTGTAAGATCAGATAAAAATAATAATTTATAAATTATTAAAGGTTCATGAGGGAGGGGGAGCGGGAGCGGGGAGGGAGGGAGGGGGAGGGAAAAAAAGGAAAATGAGCTGATTCCAGGAATCCAAATGGAAGGCAAATTTTGAGAATGATGAGGACAACGAATGCATAAGGATGCTTTACCAAAGTGATGTATACATGGATTGTGATAAGAGTTGTATGAGCCCCAATAAAAAGATTTTTTTAAAAAAAACTAAACATTTGCGTAAAAACGTTGCCTCTGGCTTTGCTTATAAGGAATCCAAGTGTACCTAAACCAAGAACCAAACCTACGGCCATGTATTCCGAGTCATATGACAGCCCCCACAGGGTTTCGACGCCTGTAATCTTTGGGGGAGAAGACTACCGCACCAAGCACTGACTGACCTGTGGTGAGCAGTACAGGGCTTAGTACCAGCCCACCAAGGCGCCTCCTGAGCTACTTAGTGCTGATCTCAAACAAATGAGGCTGAGTCTTGGCTCTCCCGCATCCTTGGCTCTTGGCCATCTGTCTGCTCCAATTTGTGCCTAAATTTGCTCTCTTTCTGAGTCATAAATTATTAGATTTAGGTCACACCCTACATCAGTAGGGCCTTATTGACCTAACCAACAACCCCCCTATTTCTAAGCTGGAACACATCCCCAGGAATAATGTCTTGTTACGATTTCAAGGCATACGTGGAGGAGACCATTCAATCTCTAACACCCACCGAAGACAACAGCACGTTTTCACCGCACTGTGTCATGGGTTCGAATCACCTGCTCTGGGGTGGTCCAGTTAACTGGTGGTCAAGCCCATTCAACCCCCAGCTCGACATGGATTTGCGGTTCTCTGCTACTTTCAGGACCAAGAACAGTAACTCTTATGAAGCGCGAAGAGCTTTGGTTCCTGCTTTAAAAGGCCAATTTACTTTATCTATTTCTTTAGTGATGTATTTATAGAATCATTATTACTCTGAAGAGAAAACAAGTATTATTTAGTTAAAAGTCACTGTAATTTATAAGGTCAAAATAGATGCTGTGGTAGAAATCTCAATTTAGGGAGTCAGGAACGGTTTTAACTAATTGATCATCATCCCATAAAAAGATACGCCTGCGAAGGCTTCCAAAAACCTCAGAATCAATGAATATTACTAGTAAATGGGGTTTTTCATTGTACTTCCCTAAAAACCTGTTATTAACTTTTTTCATTCATCCACATGGATTTCAGACTCACCTTATTATATTCTAAGACAACCTCCCCGCTGCTCATGAATGCAGTTTATAGTAAAATTAAGTCGAGCCCATAAATTAAGTGGGGGAAGAAGTGGCTTTTTTATAGCATCGAGTGTTTTTAGCCAATAACCTGGTATAGCTCCCATTTATTCAAGCTTCTGTTTGTATCTCCCAATGACGACTGTCATTTTCCTCCTGTAGATCATGCATAATTCTGATTAAAGTCAGTATCTTGTATTTGTATTGCTAATGAGAATTTGAGTTGTTTTCCATTATAGTTTCTAACTGGTTGTTATTAATATGTTTTGAAAAACTCTTTTGTGAGTGTTTCTTAAACATTCAATTACAGAGCTATCTTATTAGTACGATTAGAATACAAGTTGATTCTTTGGGTTAAGCTGTAGAGCTCATCTTATCACTTGCAAATAAAGCTACAATAATGTTATTTCTTTGTTCGACCTGTTGTATGCGTTATTTCTGACCTATTTCTCATTGCATTGATCAGATGTCCAAAATGTTTAACTAGAGATAAGAGAATGTATTAGAAGGGTGACATCCCCTTAGATAAGGGTCTCGGGGAGGAGATGAGCTAGTGAGGGTGCAATGTAGCAACAATGAAACATACAACTTTCCTCTAGTTCCTAAATGCTACCCTCCCCCCAACCCCCCCACTATCATGATCCCAATTCTACCTCACAAATCTGGCTAGATCAGAGGATGTACACTGGTACAGATAGGAACTGGAAACACAGGGAATCAGGGCAGATGATCCCTTCGGGACCAGTGGTGTGAGTGGCGATACTGGGAGGGTGGAGGGAGGGTGAGTTGGAAAGGGGGAACCGGTTACAAGGATCTACAACTTCCTCCCTGGGGGACAGACAACAGAAAAGTGGGTGAAGGGAGATGTCAGACATGGCAAGATATGACAAAATAATAATTTATAAATTATCATGGGTTCATGAGGGAAGGGGGAGTGGGTAGGTAAGGGAAAAATGAGGAGCTGATACCAGGGACTTAGGTGGAGAGCAAATGTTTTGAGAATGATGAGGGCCATGAATGTACAAATGTGCTTTACACAATTGATGTATGTATGGATTTTGATAAAAGCTGTATGAGCCCCTAATAAAACGATATAAAAAAGAAGAAGAAGAAACTACTCTGGCATCTTACCAAAAGCATAAACATGATCTCACTGCCATAGACTCAATGCCTTTTGAAAGCAACCCTGTAGAGGGCAGGGTCAAACTGGTCCTGAGAGTTTCTGAGGCTGGAGCTCCTTATGGGAGTAGAATGCCTCATATTTCTCCCATGGAGCAGGTGGTGGTTTTGAACTGCTGACTTTGCAGACCACAGCCCAACACACAACCACTCCCCCAAAACATGGCATTGAGTGCTTAACAGGGTAAGTTGCAACATATTATAGAAATGTGCTTCTCTCTTAGGTCATTGACATTTTTTTACTAATGATGGTTGGGATATTATCACATGCCACTGTGATCATCCACTAGATCTGGGTCTGGATGACGTAGTAGAACACTCTCTTACCTCTGAAGTTAAAAAGTTAAAAAGTCTCAACCCTGTGCCTATTTTGGCCTTGACTAACTTTTCAAACTTTCTCTGCTTCGATGTTATTTTAATCTACAAAATGATAATAATAACTCATAAGGTTCTGTGAGCACTAATTAATCTAATCTGTATGATGCATCTAATACACTGATTGTCACATGATGGATGTTCAATTACCCAGTATTTCCAAAATAAACCCTACTTGATCATGGCATATCATTCTTTTAATATGTCTATGAATAGACTTAATTTGCCATTCCTTTACTTGGAATTGTTATATCTATCTTTATCACCATGTGACAAATGGAAACATGGTATTTTCTCTGTTTATTTCATTTTAATGGTAATTATGCCTAAGAGTTGGCAGGAATGCACTTGAATTATTATTAATTTAGATCTAAAATTGCATAAAAGCACACGAAGGAATGCATTCATAAGTCCATATGAACCTAAAGTGCTTGATGCGCTCTTTTCAGTTTTTGTTCAGAGTTGATGACCTCTAAGTATTGAACACTTACAATGGGCCAGCACCACCCTCAGTATTACGTGTGTATCATTTAATATGACTGTCACAAAGATGCTGTGAGAGAAATTACTCCCCATTTTATGACTGAGGAAACTGAGGCTCAAAGTTGTCAACTAGTCACTGATAGAAGAAGTCAGGCTGAGTCCAAGATATATCCTCTCACACACGAGCCAATGTTGTCATTAGGTCCCATCAAGTCAGTTGCAACCCATAGCAACTCTAGGTACAACGGAATGAAACACCACCTCGTTCTGCACTGTCCTCACAATTGTCCTTACGCTTGAGCCCACCATGGCCTCTTGCTCATCGAAGGGCCTCCTCTTGTTCATGGCCCCTCTGATTTGCCAAGCGTGACGTTCTTTTCCAGGGACTGGGCTCTCCTGCTAGCATGCCCCAAGCACTAAGCAACGGTGCCCATATAAGCAATGGTGCCCATTTAAACAATGGCGCCCATATAAGCAATGGCGCCCATATAAGCAATGGCGCCATAAAGGAAGAACCAGCAATTGCTCTACTTCTTTGGTCTTTCCTCGTAGTCCATATTTGCCTTTAAGATCCTGAGCATCATACAAAATTTTTTCAAGTGTATTGTATTTCAATCATCTATGCTACTTTATTAGAATGTATACTCAGTCCAGTATCTATACACAATCCCTTTTATCTCAGTCTTAATTGTATGCATTTGTGCTAGCTTTCTCTTTTTCTAATTTATGATTGCCAGAAGCTTATTTACTTTATTGTCACTGTTAAAAGCTAGCTCTTGGGTCTACTTATCAATCTTATTTTTTCCTGTTTTCTAATTAGTTCCTGATTTTATTTTTGCTAGTCTTTTCCCCTTTCATTTGGGTTAGTCTTGAATTTGTTTTGATGTTTCATTTCTTTTGTTTTTATCTTGTTTGGATTTAAAATATTGCAAGCTATAACTATCCTTTGAGTATACCTTTGACCATTTTCTATACGTTTTTAAAACAGAGTTCTCATCATCCTTATTTTCAAATAATCTATAATTAGAGTTCAAATTAGGCCTGCTTGTATAATTACTATGATAATCATATATCCTCTCAAATTTAAAAGATATCGGAGGTTTTTGCTTTCAGTCTTCAAGGGTTGTCATTTTAAACTAACTCTTTATATTAATTTTAATTACATATCTTTCTTAACCACAAATGTAGCCCAAATCATTCCTGGCATTCAGATTGACTCCTTTATACTTTTTTCCCACAGAGTTTAGTTCAAGTCTGATTTTAAGCCATGCAGTATTCTCGTGTTCTGTTTGCACAACCTTTTCTTAATCCATGTACAGATTCCAAATGAGCATAATTAAGTGTTCTGTACATACCATCATGATAGCCGGGGAAAAAATATTGAAATAGGCCAAGAATTTCAGCCTATTTGGATCCACAATCAGCGCTCATGGAAGCAGCAGTCAAGAGATCAATCCATGCATTGCAATGGACAAATCTGCTGCACAAGACCTCGTTAAAGTTTGAAAATCGAGGATATTATTTTGAAGATTGAGATGCACCAGACGCAAGCCGGGATATTTTAATTACCTCGTGTGCATGGGAAAGTTGGATATTGACTAAGGAAGACCAAAAATGAATCGATGCATTTGAATTTTGGTGTTGACAAAAAATACTGAAAATACCAAAAAGAACAAACAGAGGTGTCTTGGAAGAAGTACAGCCGAGAGCGCTCCTTAGTGGCAAATGGCGGGACTTTGGCTCATTTGCTTTGGACATGTTGTCAGAAGAGGCCAGTCCCTGGAGAAGGACATCATGCTTGGTCGAGGGGCCCTCGACATCATGGATCGACATAGTGACTCCAACAATGGACTCAACTATAAGAATCATTGTGAGGTTGGTGCGGAACTGGGCAGTGCTTTGCTCTGTTATATCTAAGGTCACTACAAATCAGAACTGATTCAACAGCACTTAACAGCAACCTCAAGTTCAAGTCAATAATAATCCATGCTATTAAGAAATGGTACCATTTCCCAAGTTTTCATAGATACTGGTGAGGGAGAGACATATCATACTCAGGTGCCAGCCATTGGACCCTAACCTCACCATTCCTGCTCTTTAAACCTCCCATCCTGCCCCCCTGCCTCTTCAGGGTCCCCACTCATGTTGGCCCTGCTCAAAGGGATGGCAAGACACAATTCGACCCATCCTTTTGCCACCAAAGAAGCCAGTGTTGAACTGCCCAGGCTTAGCTATTTCCCTCCATTCTCCTCCCAATCCCCAGTAGCTCAGCCCTTTATTCACTAAAAAGGATGACGAAGCCGCAGCTCACTCCCCATATTGGTACCCTGCTGGTCCACAACATAGCCAAGACGATTATTCTGGGCTTGTCATGTTGTCCCAGGTCAGATGAATAAGTGGTGGACAAACAAACAAACAAACAAATAAATAAATGGAACGCTGCCATTTCAACTGATAAATAAATAAATAGATGAAACGCTGCCATTTCAACTGGTTTGTTCACCAAGAACAAAGGGTTCACACACTCACAGGAATAGATGTTGGTGGAAATTTTGCAATTTGCCATGATCTAAGAAATAGCATGTTGTGTCTTTTTTCTGCTTGCCTCCCCACCTCCAAGCATGGCTGGTAGAACTTCCCTCTCACACTTAAGTATTTCATTATGACTTACTCTGTAGCTACTCGGGTGTGGTTGTCCAGTTCCCAATCAGGCTGCTGCTCGTGCTGAGGAAGCGCAGAGCCTGCCTCTCCGCGTGATCCACGGCGCGTGGTGTTCAGTCTCCCTGAAGGAAAAACTGGTCAGAAGGACAAAAGATTTAAAAAAAACTCACTGCCATCGAGTGGATTCTAACTCATAGTGACCCCACAGGGCAGGGTAGAATTATCCCTGTGAGTTTCCAACATTCTAACTCTTTCCAGGAGTAGAAAACCTCCTCTTTCTCCCTTGGAGTGGCTGATGGCTTCAAATCACTGACTTCACGGTTAGCAACCCAACGAGTAACCACTATGCCGCCAGAGAGCCAAAGCAGGCACTTGTGTGGCCCAGTGGGTAAAGCCCTCAGTGGTGGTCTGCTTCAGTAAAGACTTCAGCCTTGCCATCCCCACCTACAGTCATTCTACTTTACCCTGTGAGGTCGCCACAAGTCAGGGTTGACTCGATGGCAGCGCGTTTGGTTTTTATGGTTCTGTCTTCCTTTTTTTTTAAATCACGTCAAAACTAGCAGGTGTGGTTCTAAGCGGAACATGCAGGGGGTTTCCCTCAGTAGGACAGGTGGGTAAGCTAAGAAGGGGACCAGGCAGGACAAGGATGAGTAGAAGACAGCGGATCTCAGTCAGGGCAGGCGTTGTGGACTAGAATGTAAACCAGGCTAAGACCCAGGAGGAAGCTAAAGCAGAAACCAGAATCGTTGTTATCATTTCGCGTGGGTTGACTCCAACACGTGGCAGTGCCGTGTGGCAGGGTATAATGTGCTCCATGGGGTTCTTCCTGGCTGCGCTCAATGATGTTTAGGAACTGGATTGCCAGGCGTTTCCTCTGAGGCACCTCTGGGCAACTCAAACCTCCAATCTTTCCATTAGCAGCCAAGAGTTAACCGTTTTGACCAACTAAGTTGTGGTTTTTTTTAAGAGTAGCTATAAATTAGACCCCAAGTGAATTTTTACCGATTGGCAAAATCAAAATTCATTATAAACCAAACTAAGCCCACTGTTGTCAAGTCAGTGCTGACTCAAAGCCACCACCGGCAGGACTGTGCATACTGCCCCCTGGGGTTTGCAAGGCTGTCATCCTTGTGGAGCTGCCAGGTCTCATCCTTCCCCACGTAGCAACTGGTGAGTTTAAGCCCACAGCCCTCTGGTTGGCAACCAAATGCTTTAACAACCATGCCACCATGGCTCCTAAAACGAATTCCAGGGGGGAACATATCCTTCTGTTCCCTCAAGCCAAGAAACCAAGAGCCATCCAGAAAAAGTACGGTGACTGAAAGGTATGTGATGATTTCACATCTGCCCCAAAGCAAAAACCCTTTGATGTGTAGGTTTTAAAATGCGAGAAGTCTCCAAGATCAGCCCTTTGCTTCCGAGTGTGACCTTGGGTCCCTCTTCTTCCTCAGCTGCAAAATGAGCAGAGAACAGCGCAGGAAGAGTCCGCCCCAGTGTCCGTGGCCGCCCCCTTCAGTGCGAGGCCTCGGAGTCTAATGAGGGGTGCTGCTGAGGTGCTTAGCTGACAATTTGGAGCAGCCCTGGGGCCCTGGCGTGCCTTCTTGATTTCATTACACGCCGGAAGATGGAAACGAACAGTCCTGCCCACCACTGCGGCCCAGCCCTTCCAGCTGCCGCCTGCCAAGGGATTTACGTTCTGCGTGATTAGGCCAGAAACGGACAGGAAGCTTTATTGTGCACGGCTGGCAGGGCGTGGAGGAGCAAATTGATAAAGATGCCTGGGTCAGTGGCAAGCTGGGTGGTTCCTAATTTATAGAAGCACTTCGGGTCCCATTACTCAGTGCTTCCTTCCTGGTCTGTCTCCCCACCCCTCCTCCTAGACCCTGCTCTGCCCCTCCTTGCCAAGTGGTGGCTTATTGATGGCAAGGGATGGGATTCACTGGTACAGATGAGGCAGCCATCTCACAGTGAGCACATTTCCACAGGAGCAACATCTGGTCATTTGACTCCTCACAGCAAACATTTACAGAGCGCTCTGTGCCAGGTGCTGGAAGTTCAGTGGTGTGAGAGATACACATTATGACAGTCTCAGTTCCTTGGGTACCTAATCTCTATGAGCTGCAGCTACTTCTTCTAAGCAGATGGGCATACTGCTTGTTCCTGTCGCACAGAGTAGTGACCAAGACAAAGCTAGATAACATGTGACTGCCTAGCAGAATGTAGCAAATTTCAGTAAAAGGTGGGTGGGTGGATGGATGGATGGATATATAAATATATGGGTAGATGGGTGAGTGAGTGAATGGGTGCGTAGGTGAATGGATGGATAGATACGTGGCTGGGTAGATGGAGGGAAGGATGGAGGGAAGGATGCAGATAGGGATGGATGGATGAACGGGTAAGTGGATGGATGGATGGATGGATGGATGGATGGATGGATGGATGGATGGATGGATGGATGGATGGATGGGTGAGTGGATGGGTGAGTGGATGGATGGATGAATGGATGAGTGGATGGATGGATGGATGGATGGATGGATGGATGGATGGATGGATGGATGGATGGATAAGTGGATGGATGAATGATGAATAGCTGTTATCAAGGCATCTCCCACTCATGTCAATGCTGCGGACAGCAGAATGAACTGTCGCCCAGCCCTGTGTCCTCTCTCACAGGCATCCATCACTGCAGCCGCTCTGCTCCTCATCTCATCGGGGATCTCCTTTGCCCTCTCCAGCAAACACGATGCCCCTTCTCCAGGAGCTCATAACTCCTGGAGGTACGTCCAAAGCAAATGAGTCAAACTGTTGTTATCCGCAAGGAATTTTGGCCTACTTTTCAAAAGTAGGTTGGCAGGTCTTTTTCCTTGTGTGGCTTCACCTAACCCGGCTGGTATTTGAATGCTGGTGGGACAGCAACTCACAGGCCACCGCAGCACAACAGACTGACTGGTGGCAGGGTTTATTACTGTTGTGGTCCCGTCAGGCTCTTAGACATCAAACCTTGGCATCTCCCTTAAGAAACCACCCCCACCCCCTGGACCACTTTAAGGATCCAAGATGCCAGATGCTCAGATAATATTATTCTCTGGACAATTGTCTATCTTGTCTGTGTACTTCCGTTTCAGAGAAAAGCAGCAATGTGGAAGGGGAAGGAAGAGCTCTAACACTGACTGAGACACTCCGCTGGACGAGCCAGATGCTAGGCATTGGAGGCTAGTCCCTTTAGAAGCCTCCTCATGGGGCTTTTACTTTTAGTTTGGCCTTCAATCCTCCACATCAGCCAAAATACATTGCCAAAAGAAAATCTTTTTCTTGTTGGAGCCCAAATTAAACTCTTCAAGAGCCTTTGAATGGTTTCCGTATGAAAGTCACACTCTTTGGTCCAGTAGCCAAGGCTTCGGTTGATGTGCCTCAAACTAACGTCCCACCACCCTCACCACCAGCTCCATAATCCACCTCCCTGCTTACATGCCAAAGAATTCACATTCACATCCCCAGGCTTTTGCTCATGCCACTCTGTTGAGATAGCATTGAGTTTCTGTATCAATTTGGGAAGAACCAACATCTCTATGCTATTGATTGACCGTTGCCCTCCAGGTTCTCAATAGATCTTTCCTCAATAGGTCTGGGTTATCCATGGCCTTCAGTAAACTCTTCTAATTGCCTTAATCTGAACCTGGCATTTTCCTCATTAATCCTTAGGTACTTTATCTATTTTGTTGTTGCTTCCACTATTATGAATTTTTTATATTGCATTTTCTAATTATGCAGTTCTGGGTGAGAGGAACACTATGTTTTCTTTATGTTCATCTTGTATCCAGTTTCCTTATTGAATTCTCTTATTAGCATCAACCATTTTTATTGGAGTCTCTTGAATTTTCTAAAAAGATCACCATGTTACCTATAAATCGTGATTTTGTTGAGCGTAAAGAAGGATGGTGTGCTATCATAAGGATATTGAAGCATCTCATTAAACCTAGGGGGTTCAGAAATGAGTAGAAACAAGAGTCTCAAATCCCATGAGGATTCTCGCTTTCCCTATGAACCTAAATTTAGTATGTGTATGTTTGCTTATTTTGATATGGATTAAAGTTTGTAATACTCTCCTTGTTTGTTTCAACTAGTTTATATGTTAATTCAAAAGATCTTCATGTTAAAAATACATATATGCACCTACTTAGCTAAAGATTATTTTTTTAAAGACATCCTTCCAAAGAGTCTGTAAATTCAAACAGTCTAAAACAAAATTGTTTTTTATTACTTTATTCTGTGAGAGGTGTATATGTTGTTATGTGTAACTCTAGTCTGGGTCTTTTGTTTATTTTTCAAAATAAAAGAAAATTGGACACTTTGGAGGGGGGGTGGCAATTCTATGAGTTTTAACACATAGATTCCTGTGACCATCAGGATTTAGAATAATTCCAAACAATTCTGTGTGTTGCCTCATTCAGTCAACACCTTCTCCCATCCCCAATCCCTGACCATTACTGATCCGTTCTCGATCATTATCGTTTTTTACCTTCTCCGGGATGTCATACAAAGTGAATCATGCAGACTAGGACACTTGGATCTTTCATTTCCATACTTGCACTTCATTTCTTTTTCTTGTCTTACTGCTTTGGCTGGGCTCACAGCACGTTCTTGTGTGTGTGCCTCCTCTTCGGCTCTACGATTCTCAAAGTGCGGGTGGTGTTTGTTTCAGCCCCGAGCATAATCCTTAGCCAATATAAGAGCTCATCACACGTTAGAGGTAAACACAGAGGCATTCTTCCCAGTGGATCGGCTCCTTTGGGGCTCATCACACAAGTTAGGCCCCTTTCCACAACGCAAAACCAAAAAATATATTTTCCAAGTAAGGGGGAATTTCCAGTACCTGACTGGCTCACGGGCCTGGGAAGGAGTCCCCAGCCCCATTTCCATTAATTAACTTGCCAAGACACAAAGGGAAAATCCTGCCTATTAGATGCTCACTATGACACATGGAACTGTCAGCCTCTAATTATAATTAATTAGCTAATGTAGGTTTCAAATTTGGACGACAAGAAGCTCTGTCAGTGTGTTCATTTGTAGTTAATTATTATGAAAACCGGTTTCAACCTGGAGACTCACTCAAAGCACTGAGGTTCTTCTTCCCATGTGGTAGCACAGTGTGGCGCCGGCTGACAGTCAACAGGAGGCTCGAGCTGTGCAAAGATGTCAGGGAGAAGAGACCCCATGGCTCTGTAGAGCTTCACTCGTGCTTCCTTATCAAAGAGACTTGTGGACAAATCAGAATATTACGACAACCCCAGAGCAGTTCCAAGTTCAAAGAGGCAAGCAGAAATAACATTAGATAAGGAGGCCCAGCAGTGCAGTGGTTAAGCACTTGCCTGTTAACTAAAAGGTTGGTGGTTCGAACCCACTATCTGTGCAGGAGGGAAATATAGTAGTCTGTTTCCATGAAAATGACATACTCAGAAACCCTTTGGGGCAACTCTACTCTGTCCTGTAGGGTCACTCTGAGTTGGAATTGACTTGATGGCAGCTGCTTCTGTTTGCATTCAGAACCAGATGCCTGTATTCGGAGAAGAGGCAGAAGGGCCCTCTAAGCCACTGTCCATTTGAGGGCTCTCTGTACAAAAGACACGTTCCTCCTTCTGGACCATGTGGGATGGTGGCTCCCTGGACTTGCCAAGAAATTAATGCAACAACGTTCTTGTCGTGAGAGAGAGATTTGCTGTATTTCACTGCGAGGCAGAGATAAGAGAACATATATGACATCGGTGACAGCGTGCCATTTCTGCTCTCCAAAAATGTGAGCGCTTACTTTGTAGGGACCCCTGGAGCACAGTGGTTAAGTGCCCCTCTGCTAACCAAAAGGGACACAGTTTGGACTCAGCAGCCACTTCATGGGAGGGAGATGTGGCTGCCTGCTTTCACACCATCATAGCCTTGGAGACCCTTAGGGGAAGTTCTACTGTTCCGGCCGCAGCTGCCTGATAGACAACAGCGCGACGCACTGCCCGGTCCTGTGCCAGCTTTACGATTCTTCCTGTGCCCGAGTGCACGGTTGCAGCCACAGTGTCCATCCGTGGTGCGAAGGACCTTCTTCCTATTCTCTGACTCTCCACCTTATCAAACACGATGCCCGTCTCCAGGGACCGCTCTCTCCTGACAACATGTCCAAAGTATGTAAGGAGAAGTCTTGCCATCTTTGCCTCGAGGGAGCACTCTGGCCATACTGCTTGCAAGATCAGTTTGTCCTTTTAGCTATCCATCGTACTTTCAAAATTCTTCTCCAGCACCATAATTCAAATGCATTGATTCTTCTTCGATCTTCTTTATTCAATGTCCAACATGCATATGAAGCAATTGAAAATATCCCGGCTTGGGGAAGACACACCTTAGTGCTAAAGGTAACATCCTTGCTTTTCAATACCCTCTTGTACAGCAGATTTGCCTAACATAGCTCGTCTTTTAATCTCTTGACTGCTGCTTCCATGAGCATTGATTGTGGATCCAAGTGAGACAAAATCATTGACCAGTTCACCTTTCCTCCATTTATCATGGTTACCTGTTGAACCAGTTGTGAGGGCTTGGGTCTTCTTCTGCTGTCTGACTTCATCACTCCTTCCTTTTGCTTTAGCCACTCTAAATTAAGAGCAAGTTTCAGAGTCTCTTATAACATCCACTTTGAACTTTTTTTTTCTTTCTGTCATTTAAATGACCTTTTGCTTTCTTCACGAATGATGTTCTTGATGTCCTCCATAGCCCACCAGGTCTTCTGCCTCTAGTGTTCAATGAGTCAAATCTGTTCTTAAGATGAGGTAAGCTTTTTTTTAAAAAAAATGCAAAAGGGGCATGGGGGAAAAAGCTATTGTATACAAACATTCCTGAGGTGGGCCCAGGTAGTATGGTAAGGGCCAGATCAAATTCAGGGATACATATGGTAGTAGCCAACTAAAAAGGAGTGGGGGGGGAGTAGACAAATATACAAGTATGCTTGACACAATGGATATATAAGAGTTGTACGAGCCCCCAATAAAATGATTAAAAAAATTTTTTAATGTTCTCAAAATTCAGGTGGGATAGATAGACTCAAGGTCATATGTTGGCTCTTATGGACTTGTTTTGATTTTCTTCAAACTTTATCTTGAACTTATATATGAGAAATTGATGGTCTGCTCCACAGTCAGTCCCTGACCTGATGTTAATTGATATTGAACTTCTCCAGTATCCATCCCCACAGATATAATCAATTTTATTTCTGTCTATTCCATTTGGAGAATTCTATGTGTATCGTTGCCTTTTGTTTTTTTTTTAAAGGTATTTGCTATGAAGAAGAAGTCATTGGTCTTGCAAAATTCTATGATGCAATCTCCAGCTTCATTGCTAATACCAGGTCCATATTTTCCAACTACTGTTCCTTCTTCTTTGTTTCTAGTTTTTGCATGCCAATTGCTAATAATTAGCAATGCATCTTGATTGGATGTTTGATCAATTTCCAACTGACGTTGCCCGTAGAATTCTTCAATTTCTTCATCTTTAGCTTTTGTGGTTGATGCATATATTTGAATATAATTGTATTGATTGTATTTCCTTGAAGATGGATAGATATAGTCCTATCAACAGACAGCATTGTAGTTCATGATTGATTTTGCAATGTCCTTTTTGTTAATGAATGCCACGCCATTGTCCCACCTCTTGCATGTGTTACTCCTGGCATAATAAATCATATAATTTTCTGGTTCAACATGGCCCAGATCTGTCCATTTCACCTCACTAATACCTAGGATATCAATTGTTATGTGTCCCATTTAATTTTATGATTTTAAATTTCCCTAGGTTCATACTTCACACATTCCAAGTTCTAATCATTAACAGATGTTTGCAACTGTTTCTCTCCCTACTTTAAGGCTTGCCCCACCAGAAATGAAGACCCCGAAGGCTCTACTCCCCCAGGATTTACCTGATTCAAGTCACCGTGGTGACTCCACTCAGAGGTCAAATCCTCCTTAGATACATTTAGAGTGCCCTCTGACCAGAGGGCCCATCCTCCACTGCTATCTCTGACAATGTTCTGCTTGCATTCCTTAAGCCTTCAGCATCTGACGATATTTCGAAGCTCTGCATAAAGCTTTCAATGGTTCTCCTCTCCCCTTGTCGGTTCTCAGTCTGGAAGCTCCACTGAAACCTGCTCCCTCCGGGGGGTCCTGCTGGCATCGGAAATCCCAGTGACACAGCTTCCAGCATCACAGCAACACACACGCCACCACACTAGTGGTGACAGACCGGTGGTGGGGAAGGTCTAGTCTGTCCTATAGGGTTGTTAGGAGTTAGAATGCAGCAATGAATTTATTTGGGGGGGTTTTGTTTGTTTATTATTAAAAGATCATTTTATTGGGGGCTCTTACAGCTCTTATAAACAACCCATGCATCAATGGTATCAAGCATGTTTGTACACATGTTGCCCTCATTCTTTTCTAGATATTTGCTTTCTATTGAGCCCTTGGGATCATCTCTTTTTTTTTCCCTCCCTCCTCCCCACCCTCATAACTCCTTGATAATGATAACTTATTATTTTCATATTTTACTGATCATTGTCTCCCTTCCCCTATGGTTTCTGTTGTTCATCCTCCTGGAGGTGGGGGTGGGGGTGTTGGGGGGTTAGACCAGAGCATGTACACAGGTACAGATAAGAGATAAGAGCTCATGACACAGGGAATTCAGGAACAGGACTGGGAATAGTGATACCAGGAGGGTAGAGGGAAAGTGGGCAGAAGAGGAGGAAGGGGGAACCAATCGCAATGAATTTAGCTTTTGAATTTACTAGTGGGTCCTTTGATCCCTTGATTCATAGTCATTGGTGGATGTGGACCCATCTACCTACCTGGGTCACAGCTTGAGCAATACGGACTGAGCAGCATGTAGGTCTAGTTTCCACGGTTGTGGCAAGTCCTGCTTTACCCTGGCAGTAATTATCTCTGCCTCTTGCCCATTGGTTAGGTCGACTGGTCGTATCTATGCCTCCTAACAAATGTTGTTGGGAGGTCGATGATTGGCTGGTAGCAACAATTTCAGAATAAACGATTGGATTCTACTCTAGCTTAAGCACCAGGGGAAAGGAATAAGGTATTAAAGAGGTACATTTTTAAAACTAAGTCCTCTATTAGCCACATTTAGATAAACATCACCTGGGTAACATACTGAGGGATCATTTTTGCATTTATTGCACCAAAAACCTACTTCTTTTCCTTGGGTGGGGTCTTTCCATTCTCAATTGATTCTCATTATAGCTAAATTTTAACACATAATGATTGGTATTCCTAGAAACCTTCTGGATATGTACTAACTAAACTACAGATTTTGGTTCAAGAGATCTGGGGCAGGGACTTTGATCTTTTGTTTTTAAGTAGTTCCCAGGTGAAGACAATGCTGGTGACACCAACTCTCCTTTCTCCCTCTTGCCATATAAGGTAACATATTCATAGGTTCAGGAGTCCTGGTAGCTTAGTGGAGTTACACATTAGGCTGCTAACTTCAAGGTCATCAGTTCAAATCCACCAGTCACTCCATAGGAGAAAGATGAGGCTTTCTGCCCATAAAGGACAACAAAAAAGTGGGTGAAGGGAGATGTCGAATAGTGTAAGATATGACAAAATAATAATTATAAATTATCAAGGGTTTATGAGGAAGGGAGGAGTGGGTAGGGATGGGGGGGCAAATGAGGAGCTAATATTAAGGGCTCAAGTAGAAAGCAAATGTTTTGAGAATGGTGATGGCAAAAATGTACAAATGTGTTTGACACAATGGATGGATAGATGGATGGATGGATGGTGATAAGAATTGTATGAGCCCCAATAAAATGTTTTTTTTTAAGATGGACAGCCTCACTAACCCACAGGGGCAGTTCTACTCTGTCCTATAAGGTCGCTGTGAGTCAGGATTGACTCTACGGCATGACTTTGGTTTTTTAATTCTCAGTTCTGGGGACTAGAATGTGGACATCTTTGGGAGATCGTTATTCTGTCTACAACAGAATTAATACGGACCCTGAAGATGATGGTTGGAGGATGCAGGTGGTGATCAGATGGATGGTTAGTATCGGGAGCTGGACTGCGTTCACACAGTGGCTGGGGCTTATACACAGCATTATTTGGAGTTCCTGGCATTTGAGCCAGTGGGTAGGAAATCTGGGTTAGCTGTCAGGGAATCTGGGGTTCTGGCTGAAGTTAACATAGGATTTCTAAATGGGGCTGGTTCTGATCAACTCTAAAAGGGAAGAGAAGTATAGCTGGCCTCGCACTTTCTACACGTCTCCTTTGACTGTGGACAGAGCATCTGAAAAGAGTTTGACTTTTCCCCTCACTGCTCCCAGTGGAACCCGATTCTCTGGCCCTAATTATGACAAGAAAAACGGACCTGGTTGGCAAAACGGAAGTGACAGGAGCCTTGAGGGGAAGTGCCCATGTCAGCTCAGAGTTCCTAATGGCCAGGGAAAGGGTGGATACACACCTGGAAACTTCAGAAGCATTCAGAAAGTCCAGATAAAGACTGGCACAAGGCTGTGACAGACGGTGACTCAGGACCGTGCTCGTAGTCCTGAGCCTGGCCATTTGTGGCCCCCAGGGAAAAGACTAAAGCACAGACGGGGGGCTTGAGTTTCTAAGGGCCAAAGATGGAAACTTGATACACACCAAGGGGTGGTTAGGATGAGGGTAACACTTGTTGTTGCTAGGTGTCACCAAGGAAACATGGCCTGGTCCTGTCCCGTCCTCACAACAGCCCCTGTGCTTGAGCCCGTTGTTACAGCAACAGCGTCAGTTCACCTCATCGGGGCTTCCTCTCCCTCGCTGCCCCTCCACTCTACCAAGCAGGATGCCCTTCTCCAGGCACTGTTCTCTCCTGACCACTTGCCCGAAGTATAGAAGGTGAAGTGTCACCCTCCTTGCCTCTAGGGAGCACTCTGGCTGCACTACTTCCAAGACAGATGTCAATATTCTTCTCCGGCACCACTGTTCAAATGCATCCGTGTCTGCCTCGGTGACACTGGCTGATTCAAATGCCTGCGGATCGCAGTGCAAGTCATACGAACCACAGAGTGAAAAGAACTCAAATGCCCACTACCTGGCCAAAATAAAAATAAAGAAAGAAAAGAAAAACCCCAATGCTCAACTCATCCCTGGGCGTCACAAATGGCCAGGCTCAGGACTGCGAGTGCCGACCTGAGTCACCGTCTCTGTCACAGCCTTGTGCAAGTCTTTATCTGGACTGTCTGAAAGCTTCTGAAGTTTCCAGGTATGTGCCCAACCTTTCCCTGGCCATTAGGAACTCTGAGCTGACTTGGGCATTTCCTCTCGAGGCTATTGTCACATCCATTTTGCCAACCATCTAGGTCAGGGTAGAATGGTCCCTGTGAGTTTTCCAAGAATATAACTGTTTACTGGAGTAGAAAATCCAATCTTTAAGGAGCAGCTGGGGCTCTCGAACTGCTGACCTAATGGTTAGCAGCCCGATTCGTAATCCACTACACCACTGAGGCTTCTGGACTGGTCAAAGGATAAGCAAAACATGGTATATCCACCTAATGGGCCATTTATTGTTCGGTCACACACACAAAAGAATGAAGTTCATCTCATGGCAGAAACACTCAAGATGCTCCTCAGCCCAGGAGAGTCTTGTGTGCACTGGGATCGCTATCTTGAAATGCTTAATCGTTTTAGCTTTGAGTGTGTTTCTGTTGTGGTTGTTGGTGGCTTTCTCTGATGGGACAATGGAGCGTGCGTGGGGGGTTGCTCCTCCTGCCTCTTGCCTCAACTGGTCTGATAGTCACCCATCCCCTACCCCTGCTCCCCAAGTGAGCTTGACCCCTTGCTCCCTACTGATGGCACCTACCCTCCACTCAAGATGCCAGCAGGTCACATTGATGGGAGAAGACCAATCCTGCCATCGCCCAGCGCCCTGGTGGAGGTGTGGGGAGCACTAGGGTTGCGTACATGCCCGGGGAATCTCCTGGTGAGCCAGGACTGGGCCTACCCTTGACTACAAGCACCAAGTGTGTTTGTTTTGCAACTTGGCGGGGGTCCCTCCCACACCTCCATTCCAGCACGAGGCACGTCCTCACACAAACATGGCAAATCCTCGGGCCCCACCCTGCAGCCCTGGGTGGCTGCTCAGGTCCTGGGCAGGGAAGGTGAGGCACCCAGCACCTCCTTCAGGCTTCCTTTTCTTTGCACAGAGCCCCACAGGTTCAGATTCAGTGACCCTGAGAGCACACTGCTGGGCCTTGGCTTTGGACTTGGTCCCATCCTGTCCCAAACGATGATTGGTGAAATGTAGAAAGATTTAATCGGTGAAATGGCGCGTGTCAATGCCCCTGTCAACACATGTTAAACATGTGTCAATGGCGTGAGAGAAAAAGTACTAAGACAAAGAGAGACAGACACAGTGTGAGGCTCGGCCTTCTTCTCAAGATGAGCTTTCTCCCCAGCAGTCAGCGAGGGAGCTTCGTGTAGCACAGGTAACAGAGGAGTCAGTTCCCTGTCACTGCAGATGTTCAAGCACAGGCCTTAATGTGACACAGCTGGGGGGCCGGGGACTCACACAGAGGAGGAGAGCTCGTGAGGCTGGGTTTCTGAGGTCTTCAAACAGCGGGACCCGTGGGCATTTAATCAGGTTTGGCTCATCACACCCCGATGTGTGTCAGAGTGCAACTCTGCTCCATTTGGGATTTCAGTGGCTGATTTTTTAAGCCACGGATCACCAAGCCCTGTGTGTGTGCACGCGTGCACGCGTATGTGTGTGTTTACTCCAAGTGGATTGGAACCTTCAGACTTTAAGTTTCCTTTATGCTGACAGCTGAGCACGTTCATCATTTTTATGCCCCAAGGACTCCTTTCAGCAGAAGCCCTTTCTCTTCTCCTGGCTCGTGCTGGATCCCGGGTCTTTGGCTTCACATCTATCCCTGACCTCCCTCCATCAGCACTCGGCACAGTGTTCCGCCCTGCCTGGTTCCCTATCCATTAGCACTGCCCTCTTCTCACCACCTCTCTGAAAGCCCCCAGCCAGAGCCAAGGTCAGAGAATAATTTTTCTCTATTAGCATCTCCCTTCCTCCTCCCGGCCACCCGCATTCTGCTTGACTCTCTCCCTCTACAATTCCCGTAGTTGCTTCTTTCTCGGTGCATGCCTGTGTTCATGCACCAGTATATCTACGGCAATCTATAAAGATACATACCCTATCTGTGCTATATTAATAAAGCTACAGATATACAAACATATGCATTGGGTTTTTTATTCAAAATGCAATCAAATACACTCAAAGCTTGAAAAAAAAATCCCTCATTTGGAGTTTGGCACTCTAACTTTTTTAGAAAACTATTTGTCCTAAAACACATTCTGTCCTCAGCATCTTGGCTGGTGTGGAAAGAATCTCAGGTTGGGGGCATCAAGACGGCTCACCCACCCACCCTAGTTCGTGGATACCTTTTCTGGGTGACTTTTGTCCAATTGCTTCCCTTCTCAGAGCCTCATTTCCTCAACTGCAGAAGGAAAGGGGTTGGGGGAAGAAAGCTTGCAGAGTCCTAGTTTGAACCCTCCTCTTTGATTTGTCACGTTCTGTTTGTATCTCCAACCAACTACAAGGGACTTACCCAAACATCAAGCCAAGTCCAACAGCTTTGCCAAATCTTGGATTGAGGGCCGTGGCCCCATGCATATAACTCACCATCCGCCCTCAGCTTCTTAGACCCGTCCTGTTTGGCAAGACCCACCTGATAACCTGAACCAGATTTGGGGGGTCATCCAGACTTAGATGACTCTCTCTCCTTCAGGCCCCATCGCAGATCCATCATGCAGGCTTCTCCGTTCTAACTGTGTAAACGGTCATTCTGACCCCTCCTTTCCACGCCCATTGCTTCTGCTGTATGGAAACAGCTTCCTTCTTAATTTCCTGCTATAATTATTCTTAGCCCCTTCTATAACAACTATCAATGTTAAAACCACACACACACACAATCTTGTTACTCAGTAACACACATGTAAGAACCTTCGATGGCGTCTTACTGCCCAAACAAAGACTTAAACTTCTAGCATGACCTTCATGGCTCTTTGTGTCCTGAAAGCCATCTTAATTTTTTTATTTTTTTGGTCAGAAACTCATCACTGATCATGTTACTTCCCTGCCCAACACGAGTCCCCTTCCTCAGCATCCCCAGCACAGTAGCTTCTACCCGGTCTTCTATCCCAATAGGCAAGTGCTACTACTACATGCTAATGCTCGCTTTTGTGCCAAGCTCGGCACCAGAACGTTCCACTCCCATCGAGTCTTAGCTCAGTGAAGCTGTCCTACCTGCAGATGTCTCAAATCACCTCAACTTCCAGAGATCTGTAACATTTTGAATTCGGATATGGCCCCTAATTTCCAGCATCTACATGCATCCCAAGACCCACACTAGAAACATTACTTAATTTTCTGAGAAAGTTGACGTCCTTATCAAGAGGACCCAAGTCTTCAGGTGATGGCAATTGTTAACCGCCTCAGCTGCTATCTGAAAGTTTGATAGTTCAAATCAACCCAAGGATCCCCGAGAGGGCGTTTTGTGATCCACGTCTGGAAAACTTGCCATTGAAACCCTTATGGAGTTCTCTTCTGACACAAACGTGCGTGCTATGAGTAGGCTCCGAGACAGCTGATTACTGATTATCAAAAGGAACATGAAAATGCAGAATAATGAGGAGGCGGGTATTCTAAAGCAATTAGCTAAGAACAAAGCCAGGTCATTCTATAGCTGCATAACCATTTAGCATCATGCAGATTGCAGTCGGGATACTGAGAACAAAAATCCCACTTCCATAAGCCCATGTCAACGCATAGTGACCCTGGGGGACAGAGCTGCTGTTTGGGGCTGCCAAGGCTGTAAGACTTCATTCACAGAATTGGGTGGCCACAGCTTTCTCCTGCAGCGTGGCGGGTCGGTTTGAACCACTCACCTTTTGGTTAGCAGTCAAGTGCTTAACCACCGCACCACCAGGGCTTAGCTCTGAGAAGAAGGTTGAAAGAATGAAATACAATTTTTTTCTGCCTCTACTCCCAGTTCCTGCTTCTTCTCTTGGAGAATCACAATGCCATGTGGTTAATGGGAGGCACCAGTGGCTTTTCAATTCACTCAGGTGGCACAGTCTCTTATTGTTCAGCCGCTAATCGAAAGGTCAGTGATTGGAACCACCAGACTCTCCATGGGAAAGAGAGGCGGCCATCTGCGTGGATCAAGATAACAGCCCGGAAAACCCCGTGGAACTTCCTGTCCGCCAGGGCCACCACGATGAGTTGGAGTTGACTCACTGGCCGTGGGTTTGGGGTTCGGGTGGCATCATGAACTCGCAGCTTCTAGCTCGTTGGTAGTCACCAAGAGGACAGGCTCATCATAGGAACTCTTCGCACCTGTGCAGTCCTTTAAAGGGATGCCACCTGCATTAGCTCACATAATGGCCTCTCCTCTGTGGGGTGCAGGCTCCAGCTTCATGGACTCAGGAGAAGGCACCCCCCACAGACACACCCCCAGCAACTCCAAGAGGAGATGAGAAAGCAAAGGGGGGTCTCAGAGATGAGAACGTGAGGGGCTAACGCAGCTGAGGGTGAGACTTTGCATTACAGAATTCTTTTGCAGAGAATTCGGGCCATTGTTACTTCCAAGGGCAGAAAGGCGCTGTAGCAGATTTTACTGAGGGGTGCCCGGGACCGCGCTGGCTTTCCTGAGTAGATGAGCGCTAACTTATAATTAGCGTCTCAGAATGTCACCCGTGGCCAACTTTGTTTCTTTTGCAGTGATGTGCTTGGGAAAAAGCCTTCCGTTCTCTGGCTAGGTAAATATAGACCTTTATTCTCTTTATATAAGCCCAGGGTGATGCTCCCACGCACCCAGCCTGGAGACGCCGCCCCACAGGGCTGGCTCCTCGCCGCATTCAGTACATGGCGGGCACCCACGGCAGAGATGGGAAAGATGTCGTGGAGGGCTTTCGTTTCACATGGACTCATGGGGGCTTTCCTTCAGGTGCGTTTCTGCGTCTTCATACATCCATTTCAAAATCACTTAATTGTATCCCTTTTGACTTTCAGGTGCAGTGATGGCTGAAATGAGCAAATGCGGAGAAAAATCCACATTTCGACGTTGCTATGAGGCTGGAAACCATGCCGTTACCAGCACGGGGGAGAAGGGCTTAGCTGTGGGCTTGAAGCAGTGGAATCTAGCTTTAAACCTCAGCTCCGTGTTCTACGAGTGTGACCTGAAGCACCTGAACTCACCTCTCAGAGCCTCCACGCCCCATCTGTAAAATGGGACTAACAGTATTTACATAGCTGGATTCTCGGGAACTCCTGTGTTGCACATATATTAACGACGTGCTTCCCAGCACCCAGTAAAAGGTGAGAAAATCTGAATTCCCTTCTCTCTTCCTTCCCCTCCTCTGCGGCAAGGCCCAGACCTGGCACTTGACTCTTTAAACTCCAGCTGCCCAACATGCCCAAAAATACATACCCTCTAGGTATTGGTCCAACTAGTATATTTATATGAGAGAAATCATTCTCGGAGATGTCAAGCAACTTGTTCCTGGCCCCACAGACCTTCCTCGAAGGTCATTTCACTGCCTGCTGCCCCACACCCTTCCCATTTTTCAGTGTCCCCTTAACTTGTGAGAACTGACTGGTTCTCACTTGAATACGCCATCTGAATTGGTGCATTTCATTCTGCGTCTCCCCGGCCAGAGTTCATGGTCGGCAAATGGATCCAAATAGTCTGCGCACTTGCCAACAATCCTCTCCAGAGCTGTCCAAGGACAGAGATCTACCCAGGAGTCACTGCGTGTGTCTGCTGCCTCTAGTGAAGTGGCGGTGGGGATGGCTCCCTGGGCTGCCACGGACCGCAGGGGTCAGTGCTTCCGCTCCCAGCTTTGTGCTGACTCTCGTCGAGCCCTAACTGTCCCCCGAGGAGAAAGCTGGAGTGGTAGACATTACACGATGCTCCCGAGAACCAGCATGAAACTCACAGAGACAAGGAAAGAAGGTGTGTGTGTGTGTGTGTGTGTGTGTGTGTGTGTGTGTGTGTGTGGAAATGATGTTAGGAAACAAGTGGAGCAGCTCCATCCCTCATGTTTTCAATCAGGCTTCCCAGGAGGGGGTAAACAGCATGGCTTTTCCCTGTTGCCCATCCCATTGGCTGTCCCCACCCACTCGGGAGCCAAGCTGAGCCTCTCTCCACCTATCAGGCACTCTGGCACATTATCATCAACCAGCATCCTCCTCAGAGCTGTGGGGCTCGCTTGATTGCAGAAAGAACGGCATGCCCCTGGTAACAGGTCTCTATGTCCTCAGCCCTTCCATAAAACAGGCAGCCAACACGTCCCATTGAGGTCTCACGGTGCACGCTTAACAGCAGCCAACCCAAGCTTCAGCTCAGAACTGGAGGGCGGAAACAGAGTGCTTCTTATTAATAATGCACCAGTCATAATTACCAGGACGCCTACTGCAAGATCAGTACACTCACCCAGCTCCCTTGCTCCTACTGTGCATGGCGTTTCCTCCTGAAGCTGTACAGGAGGAGGGCAAAAGGCCTAGCCAGCGTCCTTCCTGAGACAGTTCCCAAGGGAAATAGTAAGCTTAAGCTAGCAGTCTTCGGATGCCCACATTGACTTAGGAAAGAGTTTGTAATTCCCCATACGTGTGGTTTCTTGAGGAACGCCCAACTTCTCCACAAGGCGGGCAACACCATAAGGGCAAGAGCGGGGCCTGTTTGGTTTCCCAGTCGACACCCCATGAAGGCAGGGAAAGGTATTGCCATCCACGTGGGAGACCCAGGCTTGACTCCCAGCCAGTGTTCCTCATACACGCCCTGCCCCCTCCCCCCCCCGCCCCACACTCCACCATGCGTCAGTCAGTGGATGCTGCCGCGTTGCTGGAATGCTGGGCAGGCTTCCATGAAGCTTGCAGGCCAAGGGGGGCTAGAAATAAAAGGCTGGCAACCTACTTCCCCAAATCAGCCAAGGAAAATCCTGAGGATCGCAACCGTCCTGTCCAGTCCTGTGTGGGGTCCTTATGAGGGGAGGGCCAACTCAATGGTAGCTCACAACCCCAGACACTCAATGTGTATTGAGTTATTGAGTATGTATGGCACTATTTATGAGTGAATGAATAAAGGATGGACACGGGAAGTATGGAGCTTCCATCTAACCTGTGTCTTTATCCTGACACTTCTCCACAGAGCAGACTGGGAGCCAGTGGGGAGGGTGTTCAGGGGAGAGGGGGGCTTGCTTGGGAAGCTAAACCATTCACAAGATCAGACCCCATGAGGGGCTCAGCAGCCAGAATCAAGCCATCTAGAGGGGCCTGCTTCCTCAGGTCTCGCTGAGGCCACCAGTTGATGGTGCATAAGGGGGAGAGCATTGGCTTTGTGGTAGCAATCGAGGCAGGGGAGTTCAATGCAGTTCAAAGTCTGTGTCGATGCTGTATAGACTGCCTTGTGTTATCACTGTGTCTTGGCTGGACAACCTCCCTCTGCCTGCATGAAGAGGTCCAGTCTGTTTCCTCGGACCAGCAACTTGTCTGGTACCTGTGTGTCACAGCCCAAATCACGTCTGACCCTCAGTTGCGGTTAATCACTTCCTGACTTCTCTGCCAGGAGCCCTCCAGACCCATTAGAATGCATGTACTAAACAACTCATGTGACTATGAAGTCGAATCAAAAGCAGAGGGAGCTTAGCGTGCATTGCTGGGGCCCTGTTCATAGCCCCCTGATCCTAGACCATCTCAGTCCTGAAGTCTCTATTGCCAGCACCCGCCATTCTATGTCTGGGGGCCACCTGAGCTGGCATCTGCCTGCGGCATGGCAGGCCAGGGAGTGCTAGGGATTTAGTACTTTGCCACCCTCTGCCCTCCTCAGAGGTAGCCCTCAATCAACAATTGAAAGCTGGTGGAGAAATAGTCCGCTTCTCTCTCGCCCGCCAAGTGGGACAGCTCTGGGGTGTGTTTTACACAGGGTCCCAGAAACTCCCCAGTGGGCCAAGCTCCAGTGACAACATGGTCACTCCCTAGACAACTTGCTGTTTGTTTGGCTGCCTTCCCTTCCCAGGGCTTTCCCAGTCCCGTGACAGAGCTTCCTGGTATCAATTCCCAAATAAGCTACATGCATTGGAAGCTTTGCCTCCACAGCCTACTTCTGGCAGAACATAAACTAAGAAAGGACTGCATGTGCAAAGGCCCAGAGAGATGGAAAAGTGTTTGTTGGAACATTCAGCAGTGTTTGGTGGGAGGAGACTGGGATCCAGGAGGTAAGGCCAGGGAAGCAGGAAGGAGAGATTGACTGGGAACAGTCTGGAGGGGGCTCCTGTATCAGGCTGAGGAGTCTGAGTCATCAGAAGGGTAGTTTACTGAGGAGCAGGACTGCAGAGAGCCTTGGAAGAGAGCCTTCCAAGCCAGAAGGAGTTCCAACATCATCTAACCAAACCCTATCGCCAGCCAGGATTTGAATTTCTTCCATGGAACCCCCACGTCCACTCGCTCCAAGTAGCTAGAGTTCGCTACCTTTCCGGGCTGCTCAAATCAGCCAGGTCTCTTAGAAAGTTCTAGAAATGACCTTGGGTTCTGAGACAATTCTAATTATTTTTCCATATGAACATCCTTCCATATACAAACTATGTTTCTTCCCTAGACTCAGTCTCTCTCATTCCTTAGACCAGCAGTTCTCAACTTGTGGGCTGCGACCCCTTTGGGGGTCAAATGACCCTTTCACAGGGGTTTCCCGATTCAGAATAGTAGCAAAATTATAGTGATGAAGTAGCAACGAAAATAATTGTGTGGTTGGAGCGTCACCACAACATGAGGAACCGTATGAAAGAGTCATGGCATTAGGAAGGTTGAGAACCACTGTCTTACACTATTTGCCACCTGACAAAAGGCCTATCCTAGAACCTTTCCTCTGCATAGCCCATGTGGTTTGGGAATCATATTCCAGGTTTGACCCAATTAGTCAAGAACAAGAGAAGCTTCTAATATTGCCTTCCCAAGAACAAATCCTGCTTAGCAGCCCAAGATCACAGAATCCGCCACATCCTGACCCACAGGGAGCTGTGCAGTAAGGTATACGTAGGCAAGCCCCTAAGAGAAAGACTGCCCCTCTCCGGGCTGACAGTCTGCCTGAAGGCAAGGTTATCTGCATCCTTGGTTAATGATCAGAAAGCATTCCATGGAGGTTTCATCTATGTGGGGGCTCTGAAAATGGATATGAGGTCTATCATTGCCACCCATAGCCTTTCTCTAAGCAGGGTCTTCAGAATGTAATCTCTAATAAGCCCCGCTAAAGTTGCCAGTCTAGTTGAAGATAAGGCAGTGAGCAAAGAAACAAACAAAAAACATAGTTCGGGATGATAGTACATGCGATGAAAAAACAGGCAGCAGGAGCTGGGCTGGACTGCAAGGCTGGCCATCTTGTTTCCGCCATGCCCATGCCAAGAGGCAGTGGTAAACTCCACCTGGGTGGGTTGGGTCTTAGGTTCCATGCTGCAGAGCCAACTAGAAAGGCTCAGTATTGTTGTCTCACCAGCCCCCCCCCCCCAAACACAACCCCAGGAGGCCAGCCTGACCCCAGGCCACGGGAGGTGTTATAGCCCACCTGCCTGATCCTCCCATCTCTACCTTGCAAAAAAGGAGGGCGCACCAGGGGCACAGGCGGCTGACACTTTAAGTTCAAAGCTATCTTTACTGCTTCGTTTAACTAAAGTATTTTTTCCACACAAGTTCCCCTGCTCAAGTATTCCTTCTAATTACCATTTTCCTTTTACAGTGTGTTGTGTGGAGCTGTACAAGAGCAAGCTCATGGTGCGCAAGAGCCCCCAGGGTGGCAGGGAAAATAAGGCCTGGCTATTAGAGGGCTCGGCGAAGCGGCAGCTTCTCCATCTTCCCAGCAGGTGGTGAGAAGTGGCCCAGAAACTGTGGGACAGCAAGGCAGATGGCACAGTCAGACCTGGCTGTGAGAAGACGCTGTCAGGATAGAAAACACCATTGATTTGGAGAGGGGTGGAGAAGCTCTATCCAGAAGCCAGAAACTTTAAGATCTGTGTGGACTGAGACCGGGTCAGGGGTTCCACCAGGCCCTGCCTGATATCCCTCAGATGCGAGCTTTTTGTTCACACAGCAAATACTCGGTGAATGCTTCCTGAGGAACTGACAGCAGTAGGATATAGAAAAGGGGGCTTCAAAAAGTTCCTGGAAAAATTCCATTATCTTTTCAATCTTTTTGCCCATGAGCTTTTTGAAGCAATGTGTGTGTGAATATCTGTGTGTCTGTGTGTGATATTCTCTAGGCTGTGCAAATAGTAAAACTCTAAACTACCAGCCAAGTGGCTGGTACCTCAACCCACCCCAAAGAACCTAGGAAGACAGCCCTGGAGACCTGCTTCTGAAGGGTCACAGTCTCGGAAACCCTACAGATCCCTGCTAGTCCGCACACCTGGGTTCTCCACGAGTCAGACTCACCATGATGGCAATTAACAACAGCAATATAATTTATGTATGCTGCTGACCGCAAGGTCACTGGTTCAAACCCATCAACCTCTCTGCAAGAGAACAATGAGGCTATCTGCTCCTTTAATGATTCACAGCCTCAGAAAGCCCACGGAGCAGTTCTCCTCTATCTTACAGGGCTGCTATGAGTTGAAATTGACTTGGTGCCTATGGGTTGGGTTGTAGCTCCACTGTGCACCTACCAGGTTGTCTTGTGGTGGTTTGAGTGCTACTGTGATGCTACGCCACTGGTATCTCGAATGACAGCACTATCACCCAGGGTGGACAGGTTTCAGCAGAACTCCCAGGCCAAGAAGGAGGAAAGGGCAAATTACTACTGAAAATGGAGCCACCGGAAACCTTCTGAGCAGCAGTGTAACATCAGCTGGTAATGTGTCAAAAGATGGGCCCATCAGGTTGGAAGGCACTCAAAATACGACTGGACAAGAGCTGCCTCCTCAAAGTAGAATTGGCCTGAAGGCAGTGGATGGAGTACGCCTTCCGATCTTCATTTACTGCTATTTCATGACTCAAAATGAGAAGAAATCGCTGCAGTCATCACTAGTCATTGGAACATAGAATGTCTAAAGTATGACTATAGGAAAATGAGAAGTTGTCAAAAATGAAGTATCCTTGAAGATGAATAGCCTAGGCATTAGTGAGCCAAGACCAACTGGTACTGGCCGTTTTGAGCTGAACAAACATATACTCGACTATGGGAAGAATTAAAATTTGAGGAGGAATGTGTGACAATCATTGTCAAAAAGAACAATTCAAGATCTATCCTGAAGTAGCCAGCTGTCGGTGAGGCTGCTATCCAAAGGTCTATAAGGAAGGCAGCTCATATGGCCATTACTCAAATGTATGCACCAGCCACTAATGCCAAAGATGAAGAAAATGAAGACTTGTAGCAACTGCCGCAGTCTGAAATGAACCAAACAGGCTATCAAGATGCATTGATGATTGCAGGTATTTGAAAATGGGGAAGTTGGAAACATAGAAGAAAGATTGGTAGCTGGACAATATGGCCGTGGTGTAGAAAGGATGCCAAAGATCTCCGCATAGGATCCTGCAAGGCCCTACCCACTGGAAATACCTTGTTTCAACACCCAACACACTTGCCTGGACAGAATGCCTAGGAATAAAATAGACTGTACCTGTGAAGAGAGACAAAGAAGAGGCCGCACACTAGGCACTGGAAGAACAATTAGGCTCCAGGGATTGACAGAACATCAACTGAGATGTTTCCACGAATAGATGCAAAGCTGCAGACATTCGCTAATCTATGCCAAGAAATTGAGAAGAGATCCATCCCTAAGCCCATTCCAAAGAATGGTAATCCAACAGAATGCAGGAATTATCAAACTATATCCTTACCATCACACACACGTACATTTTACTGAAGATAAGACACACAGACCCTTTTGGTTTTGTTCTTGGTTTTCACACCTGTTCCTGGTGTTATTTGGGGTGCTGACTCAGAAAGTTGCATTGGATAGACTGTATCAGCTCTAGTTTCTTTTCTTTCTTTTTTAAAAAACACTTTATTGGGGTCTTGGACATCTCTTATCACAATCCACCCATCCATCCATCGTGTCAAGCACACTTGTACATTTGTTGCCCTCATCATTCTCAAATCATTTTCTTTCTACTTAAGTCCTTGGTATCAGCTCCTCATTTTCCCCTCTCTCCCTGCTCCCCCCTCTCTCATGAATCCTTGAAAATTTATAAATTATTATTATTTTGTCATGTCTTACACTGTCCAACATCTCCCTTCACCTACTTTTCTGTTGTACATCCCCCAGGGAGGAGGTTATATGAAGATCCTTGTAATCGGTTCTCCCTTTCTTCCCCACCTTCCCTCCACCATCACAGTAATGCCACTCTCACCACTAATCCAGAGGGGTTCATTTGCCCTGGATTCCTTGTGTTTCCAGATCCTATCTGTATCAGTGTACATCCTCTGGTCTAGCTGGATTTGTAAAGTAGAATTGGGATCATGACAGAGGGGTTGGGGAGAACATTAAAGAACTAGAGGAAAGTTGTATGTTTCATTGTTGCTACACTGCACCTTGACTGACTCATCTCCTCCCCAAAACCTTTCTGTAAGGGGATGTCCAGTTGTCTACAGGTGGGCTTTGGGTCCCCACTCCGCACTCCCCCTCATTCACTATGGTAAGATATTTTGTTTTGATGATGTCTGATACCTGATCCCTTTGACACCTCCTGATCACACAGGCTGGTGTGCTTTTTCCATGTGGGCTTCCATCTGAGTTAGATGGCTGCTTGTTTACGTTTAAGCCTTTAAAACCCCAGATGCATATCTTTTGATAGCTGGGCTCCATCAGCTTTCTTCACCACATTTTCTCATGCACCCATTTGTCTTCAGCGATCGTGTCAGGAAGGTGCAGCTCTAGTTTCTTAGACATGATGTTCCACTATATTTTCAGCTTTTAAGTTACATTAATTTTTTAATTTATCACCCTAGTTTTCAATATAACGAGAAATCAGACCCACAAATTACATGATAAGACAATAAAGGTAATAAATATTTTTTAAGAATTAGGTATTAAGGAACATCCAAGAGAAACTGTATGAACCTATGGTGACTAGTGGGTTACACACTGAGCTGCCAATTATACGGTCGGTGGTTCTAACACACTCTGAAGCCTTTAAAAGATTTAAAGTTTTGGAGGCCCACAGGGGAAGTTCTCTCTCCTTTAGAGTTATTCTGAGTTCAATTAGATGGGAGCAGGTTTTACTTCTGGCATGGAGGCTGCTCAATGCATAGAGATAACAAGTTGGATATTGCAGAGCCAGAGCACAGCTTGAGAAGATTGGAAAGGAAAATTGAAAAGGCTCATATGAGGTGTGAGGGCCACTTAGAGTGTTAAAATGCAAGACTTCATAGCAAATTTCATAAATATTTTGAAGACCTAAATTTTTCTCCTTCAAAGCATACACTAAACATTTCAGAATATTTTAATATTTAGAAGTCAATGGATAATTCATGTTCCGTGTTTCAGAGGTGAGATTGACTCTTAGTTTTCTATATTGGAAAAAGTCTAACTTACCCTTTAAACATTTCTGTGCACAGGTGGAGAAGGTGCACCGTCTTATAACAAGACTGGAATATTTTCATTGTTAATTTAATTTATTACTTTTAATAAGTTAATTAAAATTTTGATTTAATTTATTTATTGATTTTCATGAAAGAATTGTATCTCTGACAGACCCATTTTGGATTTCAGAACATTTGATACTCTATTTATTGTACCAAACTCATTACCAGTCAGTTGATTACAACTCATAACAACCCTATAGGATGAAGTGGAACTTCTGTGGGTGTCTGAGGCTATAAATCTTCACGGAGCAGAAAGTCTCACCTTTCCCTTAGAGAATGGCTGGGGGTAGGGGGAGTGGCTCCAAAAGCCTAGGGCTCATTGTTTATTATCATGCAACTCTTGTTCTGGCTTCCTTTTAAGATAATAAATTGGAACTGCCTGATTTTGAATTCCTAAAAAAGATGAAGTGATAGTTGGGGACCATTCCAAGTTCATGTAATTTGCACTATTGAACTATATCTTTGGATCAAAGGATACCATGTGAAGAAGAAATTGACCTAAATCTTTAGTACAATGCAAACTACTTTTTTTTAAAAGCCAGCATGCCCTTCTATCTCAGACTAACACGACATTAAACTATCCTGATTAATTTTTAATGGACGAGTAGTATACAGCAAATGTTCTGTATCTCAACAACTAGGGCTAAGAGTGGAAAACTGATGCCATTTTTGAAACCAGGAAGTCAAATATACCCAGAAACTTGCCAACCACTTGAGCCCCAAAATGTGTGTTGGCCAGTGTAAAAAACTTTTGTTGCACTCACATGAAAGTGCCAGCAACTCACGCTGGGCTCAGAAGAGGACGTGGAACAAGGGAGATGTTTGCTGATGTCAGATGGATCTTAGCTGAAGGCAGAGGATACTGGAAAGATGTTTACCTGTGTTGTGTTGGCCCTAAAAAGGCATTGGATTGTGTGGAGCAAAACAAAGCACGACCAGCCTTTGGAAGAATGGGAGTTTCAGAAGACTTAATTGTGCTCCTAGGGAGGGCAGTTGCTTGAACGGAATAGGAGAGAACTGTCTAAAGTACAATAGGGCATCAGGGGGCAAGAAGGCTCATCAACAACCTGTGATGTGCAGAGAACCTTGCTTGCTGGTGGTGAAGAGGACCGGAAGCACCTACTGATGATGAGCTAAGACTACAGCCTTCTGCATTGATTATACCTGGACTTAGAAGGAAATAAAAGAAAATCCTCGCAACTGGTCCAATGAGCAACATCATGACAAACCAAGAAAGATTGACATGATCAAGGCTTTAACTTTCAGTGGATCCATAATTGACCCCATGAAAGCAGTGGTTCAGATATCAAATGGCATGTTGCAGTGTACAAATCTGCTGCAAAAGGTCTCTGGAAAGTGTTTGCATTAGTCAAGGTTGACTAGAGAAACAAATCCAGAGACACTCATATGTGTGTAAAGAGAACTTTAAATCAAAGCATAACTCAACATTGAGAAAACATCCCAGCCTAGTTCAGATCAAGTCCATAAGCCCATATGTTTAACGCAAGTCTATAAATTCCGCTTCAGACTCACGCAACACATGCAATGACACCGAATGTAGGAAGATCACGGGCCAGTGAGTGGAAAGTCTTGTGGATCCAGTGACATAAGCATCTCAGTGCTGGCAGGGGTCTCCACGTGGCTCCTCCAGCTCCATGCATCTTGTCAGCAGGAAGATGAAACAGAGTGTGGGTCTGGCCTCCAGTGAGCTATTTCATCTCCTGCATACTTCCAAATGATGTCATCAAGCTGCATCTGATTGACAGACTAGACTCTACCCCTTTGCAAGTCGACAGGAGATCATGTAACTGCCACAAAGCAGTTAAAAAGCAAAGATGTTGCTTTGAGGACAGAGGTGTACCAGACCCAAGCCTTAATACTTTTAAATCCCTTCCTATGCCAGAGGAAGCTGAACAATGAATAAGGGACACAAGTGATGGATTGATGCCTTTGAATCATGGTGTTGCCAAGGACATGGAGTATACCAGACCCTGTGAGAAGAAGGAACAGTATAGCCAAAATGCTCCTGTCTTGGAAACAGTACAGCCAAAATGCTCCTGACTAGCAAGGACGGCGAGACTCCATCTCATGTCCTTTGGATGTGTTCACAGGGGGACAGTCCCTGGGAATGAGCAGCATGTTTGGTAAAGTAGGGGAGTGGGAGGAGGAAGACCATCCACAAGAGATGGATCGACACAGTGGCTGCAACGGTGGGCTGAAACGAAGTGGTGGCTGTGAAGCTGGCACAGGACTAGACAGCCTTTCCTCTACTGTGCTTAAGGCGGCTAGGAGTCGGAACTGACTCCACTGGGAACCGAACAAAAACAACAAGAACAATAGAAGGTGCTTCAAACGGTGTGTGAGAAAATTCTATTATATTTTAATTCCATCTCCATGAATGTTGTGAAACCCCCTGGAAAATGTAGGTAGATGATAGATAGATAGATAGATAGATAGATAGATAGATAGATAGATAGATAGATAGATAGATAGACAGACAGACAAATCCCATAATATCCACCCCAACAACGTTCTACTGCATATACGTCTGTGGGCCTCTACAGTTTTTCTCCCCCTCCCCCCACACCCAGCAACCAGAAAGGATTTCCTGAGGACACTGGACTCACACCCACTGCTCCATACAAGCTCTGTAACCTCAGGTTTTGACCTTGTGGGAACTGCAAATTGTTCCGTACAGCATCCCAATTACATACTGTCCCATTTCACAGAATGTGTTGTGGACGTTAAGTGATGTCCCTGAATATACTTGAGTATCTACCCCATGTAGAAGCCAGGCCCCGTGCCAAGTGCTTTTCAAATAGTAACATATCCTCACAGCTCACAGCAACCCCATAGGACCCTGTGGGTACCTGAGACTGTAAATCTTTAGAGACACAAACAAACATCACACTGTCATCAAGTCAGTTCCCAGAGGACAGGGCAGGACTGCCCCGTAAATTTCCAAGACTGCAACTCTTTGTGGGAGTAGAAAGTCTTGTCATTCTCCCGTGGAGTGTCTGGTGGTTTCGAACTGCTGCCGGCCTATGCTTAGCAGTCCAAAGAGCTGGAGTGGACTCAATGGTAATGAGTTTGGGTTGTTCGCTTGTCTGTTTGATCCTCACCACGCCCACCCCATGGTTAGCTGATACTTGCATTTACAAAAAAAGGGAAATGAAGCAAAGCAAAGGAATTTGCTTAAGCTTGCCCAGCAGGGAAGTTTCTGATCTGGGATTCAAACCCAGGCAGCCTGGCACCAGTGTCTCCTGCAACTTTAGCTGCTTCCAGGTCCCAGTGCAGCTTGCCCTCATCCTGGGAGCTGGCTGGGCTCACAGGACTGTGGCAAGTCCCCTGCCCAGGCTGCAGGCAGCCCATCCCCATGGTCCCTCCTCCCACAGTGCTCTCCTCACAGAGAAGCCTGGCCCCTCCCTCCAGCCTTTGCTCCCCTCCTGGGGGCTCCCTTTCTGAGGCACTAGGCAGCTCAGGGCCCCGCACAGCAGCGGGCACTGGTGTCTTGGCAGCACAAGCTTGGCACCTAGGCTGGCATGTGGGCCGCCCCCTCTGGCTTTATTAGTCGTCTTTTAAAATAGCCTTTTTGGTTTCAAACACCTCCACTTCCCACTTGCAGCTCATCATGCAGCACAGTCCCTGCGTGCCCCTATCATCATCAGCTGCCGGCTGGAATATCCCAGTCATGCTGATGTTTCTGTGAACCAGCAGCAGACAGAGAGAGAGATGGAGAGGGTTACACTCCTCCTTTAATTATGTATGTCATTGTCCAGTTGTCCTTTCTCTGAAAGACATGCCTCAGATTTCAGATTGTTCGACTGTTCATTTCAAAGTTTGAATCATACTCAGAGGATCAGGGAAAGGATTGGCCTCAAATGAGGGTGCACTTACTTTGCCAACGAAACAGCTGTGCCCCAAAAAGGGAATGCACCTTGCCTGAGATGACTCAGCCAGGGAGAGATATAATGTGCTCAGATCGCATGGTAAGAGCAGTGATAGTTCTTTTGGGTCAAGTCGCTAAGGTGATAATGCACCGGATTTCCTTCTGTTCTCTATGGGCTCATGTGGTTAGCCACCTCCTCTACAGAAGACACAGGACCCTCCTCTTCCATAGCCAGCTCTCTGCCCCGCCCCATGCTACAAGAATCAAGTGCCCACTCTGCTACTGGAGACAGGTGGCAGCTATTTGAGGGCCTGGTGTCAATTCTAGAGTCACCCCAGGGTTATCCCTGGAGTCCTGCCTCTTACTGGTGACTGTGTTTTCCCTTGGGGTAGCACTGAGGGCCAGGGGTTCCTCCACCAGACAGTAACACGTCTTCTCCATAGAAGGTGGACAATGCTGAATGTCAACAATGGAAGACCCATTATAAAGCATTTCCCCAGCCCTCCCACCTTAAAGATTGGGAAGCTGAGGTCCAGAGAAGGACATGGACTTGCCCACAGGCGCTCTGAGGTGGCATCAGAGAGAGGTGCTTGAACTCTATTATCTGTCATCCTCGCTTGGTCTCTGGCTCAATGCTACCCTCATTGTGGCTACACTTATTGTCTTGTTAAATCAAAATCCTCTAAGGGGAGGGTTACTAAAACAACAGCACAGTCGTAAGGAACCCTTATCACTCTTCCAGGGTCCATCGCCATGGTTCTCAGCCCTGGCTGCACACCAGGATCATCTGCGGCACATGATAAAAACCCAGACTCCCGGGCCCTGCCCTTGACTGGCGGAGTCAAAGTCCTCAGGAGTGGGGGTCCTGGCTTCTGTGCTTTTCCTTAACTCCCACAGGTGATTCTAACAGGCAGCCAGGGCCGAGAAACCCTGCAACACCCCATGGCCAAGAAGTGCATCACTGAGGCGGGGCCCTTGTGGTTAAAATGGAATGTAACTCATTGTATGCTTTTTTTAGCTGTAAGAGCCTACGCCTCACGCAACTTGATCAGGAAGCTGAGAGGGTGAGAAAGACTGCTGGCTAGAACGAGATCTTTCTGAGCTTGGCCCAATACCCAGAGGGCAGGTGGGAAACTCCTTCGCCCGCCCACCTGGCAAGCAAGAACACGCTGGACCAGAGACCCATGAAATCCTAATGGGGTTCACTCATGAAAACCGTGAGGGCCCAGGTCTGGGAAGGACCACTTCCTCTCCATACTGCAAATTAGGGAAAATAAGTGGTAAGTAAGAAAAGCGATGCGTGAAAATTCATCCGAGGTCTCCTCAATTTTTATCTCTGGTTTTCCCTCCTAGAATCCAGTCATCCTCAAATCGGGTAGAAGCTGAAGTCCCCAAAGTCAACATTCTCTTGGAAGTAGAAGGGCATGGGAAATATACAAAACACAATATAACCTGTCGCCACCCAGTCAGTGCCAACCCACGGGGACCCCAGGTGTTTCGGAGTACAGCGGCACTTGGTCTAAACAAGACCTTCTCACTGCCAGTGGCTGGATCATGACTCGGCGTGATCCTATAAGACAGAGGAGAGCTGACCTTGTGGGTTACAGAGGCTATGAATATCTACAGGGGCAGCAAGCCTCCTCTTCTTCCTGCAGAGCAGCCAGTGGGTTTGAATGGTTGCCCTGGGGTGAGCAATCCAACACCTATCTCCCTACGCCACCAGAGCGCCTGACTGCACTCCACCTAGTTCCCCCTCACAGTGACCTGTGAGAAGAAATCACCAGGCCTTTCTTCTGATGTGCCTGAAGGTGGACTCTGACTCCAACCTTGGTTAGTCGCTGAGTGCTTAACAGTTTGCCATACTGCAAGACTCTAGAACATAAAATAGGGGTCCGTATAGGACTCAGGATAATCGCCCCCCAGATTGTATCCCCCTTACCCAGTTATCCACCCTCTGAGAACATGGCCGAGTGCAGACAAGGCCACAGGATCCCGAGAGCATCTTTGGAAGTGACTGACGGGAGCAAAGAAAGGGTAGGGGCACTGCATCTCGATGCTGAAGAAGGGTCATAGCAACCTAGAGTTTCCCACTTGTCTTAAGAAACGTAAGACAGTAGACATCCAGGTGCCCCCCTGTCCTTCACAGAACTGAAGTGGAAGGGAAGGGAAAGGTGGGCATGAATGTTGACGGAGGGCTGGCTGCGCTGGAATAGGAGTGCCGGGGAGGAATACAGACAGTACCATGGGCTGTCAGACGCACAAACAAATCTGTCTGGGAAGAAGTACAGCCAGGAGGTTCCTGGGTAGCAAGCATGGAGACACTTTGGACATGGTCCCAGGAGAGACCAGTCCCTGGAGAAGGACACCATGCTTGTTAGAGGGTCAGCCAAAAAAAAGAGGAAGATCCTCGAGGAAATGGATTGACACGCTGGCGACAACAATGGGTTCACAGAGAACAGTGCTGGTAAGCTTGGCACAGACCGAGAAAGGATCTGTTCCATCATGCACAAGGTTGCTATGAGTCAGAACCAACTGGGCGGCACCCAACAGCAATGACTAGGGCTTTCCAGACCCTGCTTTGTCCCTGTAGCTGTCACATTAACCTCCAGATCCCGATCGGCCATCAGCCCATCCATGTTGGTGGCAGTTCTAACCTACTCCATTTTGAGAATGAGGGAAATGATGGCAGGACTGGTCACCCCACAGGCTTGGAGTAGATGCAACCAAATCCCAATCTAGGGGCTTCTCTCTCCAACTAGGGAGAGAGGCACTTCCTCTGTGGAGGCCGAGTGTCGTTAGGGCACAATGGGAAACTGAGAGGGGGATAAGACACAGTTCCCTTTATCCAGTGTGTGGGGGCTGTGGACATCTGGCTATTGGACCCGGATAGTAGCTTGGAGCTTTCTCTGGCTGAGGATATAAAACACATCTACTTTACGCATGTCTGGGAGCTGTCTGTGAAGGCCAGTGCTGAATCAGCCTTCCCCTGCTTCCCTTTGATGATGTGCCTTCTCCTTGGGTCGCTATTTCAAATCATCATGATCTGTTTCTGATCTCCTCTGAGTTACACACACACACACACACACACACACACACACACACATATACACATACCCTGCCAAGGGGAGTCAGAGTAGGCTTCTTCCTCTCTGTAGTTCTGT
Organism: Tenrec ecaudatus; assembly: GCF_050624435.1. Classification (NCBI taxonomy): domain Eukaryota; kingdom Metazoa; phylum Chordata; class Mammalia; order Afrosoricida; family Tenrecidae; genus Tenrec; species Tenrec ecaudatus. The sequence continues at coordinate 20,262,932 of NC_134541.1, forward strand.
CTTCTTTGGACCAAGGGGAGCAATCTCACTACAGGACAAGACAATGAACCCAACCTCACGGGTGGGCAGTCTGGAGAGAAAACGAAAAAATCAAGGGAGGAAAAGGAAACACAAGAAACCCATGGTTGTGGGTCAGACCCTGGGCCGTGGGTCAGGCTTGGTATACAGTATTCCATTTGTGGTAAGCCCTGCATGATATAGTATCTCCAGTTCCCATACGAGGAAGCTGAGGCCTGGGTAACACTAAGTGACTAGGAAGGATGCGGAACCTCAGGATGGTAGTCCTGGTGAGCCCAGGAGCCCAGGAGCCTTGAGAAGAGGAAACAGTCACGGGAACCCAGAGATCAGGTGTTCGGTGGAGAGGGTCACCTGACAGGAAATGACGAGGGTTCCAGCCTCTATCGATGCTCCTCTCCTGGATGCTCTACTGATGCTGAGCAGGATGAACCAATGAGCCAGAGGCACGTGAACCCAGTGAACCAGTTCATACAAGTCCACCTCCCTAGGCGAGGAAGGGAGGAGAGAACATTCACAGGAGCAAAGAGAAGACACCACTGCCCAAGGTTTGTGGAAAGGCAAAGCCCAGATATCTAGGCTACAACCATTGGGAAGTGGTCTCCAGGACAGTCTAAGAAGAGATCTGTGTCTCCCCATCTCAATGACTCAGCTCCCTGTCCCGTGCCGTGACTCCAGCCATCTGTGCTGCCTTGAAGAACATGACCTAGAGTTAAACCCCGGGCCAGTCTCTCACTAGTCGTGTGATCCTGAACAAGTTACTGTAGCTCTCCCCACCTCCGCTTCCTCATCAGCAGAGTGGACAGCAGAGCGACTCCCTGAGCAGAGTATCGTGAAAATTAAGAGGAGCCCTGGTGTTACAGTGAGTTCCATTGGGGGCTAAGTGTGGGGTCAGCGGTTGGAAACCGCCCAGCCATTCCTTGTGGGAAAGATGAGGTTGTCCACTCCCATAAAGGGTTGCGGCCTCAAAAACCCACAGGGGCGGTTCTGGTTGGTCCTATAAGGTCACGATGCATCCGAATCAACTCAGTGACAGTAAGTTTGAGTTTTCCCATTTTAATTTTTATCTCTTTATTACTACAAAATAATAGAAATCTTTATTAAAATAACAATAGCAAAATCCATATTTGGAGCCATTGTTTTTCTCTATTAAATCCTGGCATTGTCCAGAAAAAATTAACAGGTTTATATATAATTGTTATAAAGATGAACTGCTGAAACACATTCACTGAACATTTTTGACTTGCATTAATGCTTTATGTCCAGCCCCCATTTATATTAAAAATATACACACACATGAAAATGTAATAACGATTAAAACCTGATTTCTATCCCTTCTTTGTCTATTCGCGATCATATATTCAGGTACCTTTTGACCCCACTAGGATTGGGAGAGAGGAGGAATCTAACTACCAATAACAGGAAGAAAATACCGTTTTTTTTTAGGAATAAAAAGTTTCCATCATAGTTTTGTTTTGTCAAAAAATAAACACAATACACTGCTAACATGGTCCCTAGAACTCAAAAGCATTGCCAGTCATCATCGTCGTCATCTGTCACAAGCAGTTCTTAAGCTGCAAGCCAAAAGCTGAACAGAAAAAGCTGTTACGCTCAGGAGCTTCTGTGAGATGCCTGAGTCAGGAAGCCTGTGAGTCTGACCGTGGATGAAGAAGATGAGAACTTGCTGGTAAGTTGGGATGAGGGACTCAGAGCCTCCATGCACACAGTCAGTGGAAGCTGGGGGCTGACCATCCTCTAGGAACGACAGCTATCATTACATGTGACCCGAGTGCATGTGAACTTGGAAAGTCAAGTTGTCCAAGTTCTGAGCAGCTGAACAGCATCTAGAGAGCAAGCAGCATCCACAGCATGGAGCCTTGCCAACAGCGCGCCCCCCCACGCCCCCCGGAAGTGTCTGGGTTCATTTGTGCATCCTGGAACCCAGCCTCGCAACCCCGCACCATGAGGAGACGCAATCCTAGACATCACACGGTGGCATCTTTGCCAATGGCACTCGTGGAGCACATTTGCATACAAGTTGCTGCATTTGCATGAATCACTGCAGGAGCAAATGGGATGAACTCAAGCAGTCAAAGCAAGTTGGTGAAGACTTTTCAAAGAACTGAGCTAGGAGATACCTAGTGGTGCATTGGTGAAGCGCTGAGTTACTATGGAGAAAGAGGAGGCATGGGAGAAAGAGGTGGCAGCCCACTTCCAGAAAAATGTACAGCCTTCAAAGCCCTCATCTGCCCGGCAAGCATTGCTAGGAACCAGGATCACCTGGAGGTGATGGGTTTGGTTTGATGGGGAGGAGCTGTCAGTGTTCCCACGCTCCTGCTGTAAGGACACAGGCTGTCCATCTTCCTACCAGACAAGTGGGGCGAGGGAAGGACCCTGCTCTGCCTGGGGCTGTGTCCTGGAGCCTGGCTGGGAGCAGAGGCGCTGTGTTCCCCTTGCCCTTTCATCAGACAACCTAAAAGTGGACAAGGGCCAGAATGGAGCCGAGTCCAAATCAGACCACCCATTTGTAGTGGGCCAGTGTGGACGCAAACGAGGTGGAGACCAGGGAGGCAGATGGCGAGTCAGGCGTAGATCCCGGGCATATGAGAGCTGGAGCAACTCCTGAGTCAAAGGCAAGCTCTCCTGGTCGATGTCTTCCAGTTCCTCCCGCCCCGGGCAGGGACATGCTGAGAGAAGGCCACAGGACAAGGAACGGACTGGTGTGTTACATACATCATGGTCCTTCATTCATGCAGCAGTCACTGACCACCCACCCTGCGCCAGCCACTATTCAGGCTCTGGGTTACACGGTCATGAGCAGCATCAGTGAGGTCCCTGCCCTTAGAGAGCTTACAGGTTAGCATTCCTTACAGAACTGCTCAGATAACCCAAGGGTCTGTCAGCGGGTGAATGGTTAAGCAAACTGGGTGGTACAGATATTTAAACAAACAAACAAACACCATTGAGTGAGTGGTACATACCCCCCCAAACCATTGAGTATGTGGTATGTACCTCAAAAAAACAACCACACAACAAAACCAACATCCATCACTGCCATCCACTCGATTCTAACTCATAGCAACCCTTCAGCACAGGACAGAAGTGCTCTCACTATCCCTCTACCCTGTGAGAGTACAAAGCCTCCTCTTTCCTGAGGCACAGCTGGCGGTATTGAACTTCTGACCTTGAGGTTAACAGCCCACTGTATAACTGCTCTCCAGCCATATAGAGCAATGAAGTTTGGTCCCAGGCTACAACGTAGATAAACCTTGAAAGGATTAGGCTCAGGAAGCAAAATCCAAGAACCTACTGCCATCAAATTGATTCTGACTCACAGCGACCCTGCATGGGGTGTCTGTGGCTGTACATCTTTATGGGAGCAGACAGCCTCATCTTTCTCCTGCTAAGTGGCCGGTGAGTTACCAGCTAGCACCACCAGGGAGCCTTAACTGAAAGAAGCCCGGCACAAAAGGACAGCTGTGGTACGATTCCACTTGTGTGAGATCACTTGCAAGGACAGAAAATGGAGTGGGGGCTCCCCGTGCCTGGGGGTGGGCACTCATGGCCCCTCCCTGGGTACAGAGTTCCCACTTGGGGTGATAAAAAAGGGGGAAATAAATGGCGGTGCTGGTGACACAGCCTTGCAGGTGCGATTCCTGCTATTGAGTTGTGCATTTAACATGACTAAGAGGACATTTAAATTTTTTTAATAAACACAAAATACCTTTCAGGTGGGTTTCATGGTCTTTCTCACTTTTCGGGTGAATGAACTGGGGCCCAAGAAGATCCAGGGATATCAAAGGGCTGTCAGCAGCAGAGCCAGGATAGGGACACACACCCCCTAGACAGCCTCTGCCATCGATATGGGGTGTCCTTACTCTTTTGGCCACCCCTCCCAAGGTTTTGGCGACCATCCGTGTATAGGACGGGGTTTAGACAAGGAGAGAAGAAGAAGTGAGACCTAGGGGCAGGACCCAGCTTGATCTAGAGAAGCAGCCGGTGGGAGTGTGGTCAGAACAGAGAGGGGAGGAGTCAAAAGGGAATTCGGGCTCCTGGGCACCCAGGGAGGGGTGACGAGGCTAAGAGTGGCTCCGGTGGTGAGAGAGAGGTCCTGAGGGGTAAAGGGAGAATTGCCCAGCTGAAATCTCCCCCAGCATGCCCCACATCCTTGTGGGGTGGCACCTGGAGCTCCTAGCCAAGACCACGCCCCGAGCGATTTGGCGGCAGGAGAGGGGCTGGGGAGGACTGTGGCTTGGGGCCACCTCTCAGGCAGGCTAGAGATCTGAGTGGTAACTAAAGAGACTGGGTGACAGGGAGTCCCCTGCGGCACATTGCTGATTCAATACTCAACTTGTCACTCACTTCAATCAAGATCCTGTTGCCTGTTAGCATCCACGCTGACAACAGCCGACTTGGTGAGTACGATAAGAGATGAGTCGTTTTCCGGCAGGGCGATAGCACTTGACGCTCACAACAACCCCACGAGAGAAGTGGCGCACAGTTTTAACAAATCATCGTCCTCCGGGGCTCAGAGAGGCTGAATGGCCT